>NW_026578051.1:2650000-2990000 GCF_029603195.1 Condylostylus longicornis | reverse complement strand
TTTTCTTTCGTCGGTTAACTTGAAACGAATTATCGAATTTGATTGAAAAATGTCATTAAAATTTACGTAGATTTCTTTAATATTTAAAAATTAAAATAAAGAGAAAATTTTATAATAGTTGCGTGTATAAAAATGCATGGGATCAATGAAATTTTGAAAAAAACCATAAAATTTATAAAGCAGAAATGAAAATATTGGCGGTAAAATTTATTTTATTTCACCTATTTTAAGAATTGTCAGAATTGTCTGGGTGAATTGAAATTTTGCATGTCAATTATCAATTTAAGTAAGGTAAATAATTAATAATTTTCCAATATGACTCAGATAGATCGACAGATTTATATAATAATATAGATTATATAGTCATTTAAAATTCTGTCCGATTTTCAAATACTATATTGAATACTATATACTAAATTCTTTAGTCACATAAGATATTAAACCGTACATAATATAGGTGAGTCAAAAAATCGGGTAACCTCAAGTTTTTAAGACACAAAGTCAATCTCTTTTTATATTTATGTGCTGTTTATACATAAGTACTGTAAGTGTATAATATATGTATAAAATTCTTCCACAATTTTTTTCTAATACCACAGCTAGTACAATAACAAATAAGATGGTAAATTATTATTTATTTTTTTAATTCACAATGGGGAAAATTTTAAATATTTTTTTTCAATACTATAAGAAAACTTACAATGTGTATAACACTTTAGATGATGATTCAAAAATATTTAATTTAAAATTCTTACCTTAAATACAATGAAATAGAAAATTTTTTTTTTTTGTATAATTTTGATGAGTTCTAATTACGTTCTCAGAAAAAATTAAACTTAAAGCAATTTAGTTTTATAAAATTACATACTTAGTAACTACGATTTAAGCGTAATTATTCCATTTTTACCATTAATTCATTAATTTACTAAAATTATTCTTATTTCCATTAATTTTGCTGATTATTACAATGAACATTCATAATTATAATACACAATACAAATATACAGCATACATACATATTATGTTATTAAGAAAAATACCCTGTACAATTATACGTACATAAAATTACATACCTTCGGGGTTTCAAAACTAAATTTTCATAGAAATCGAATTAGATCTAATGAGTTTAGATATAAATTATATTTAAAAGAAAATAATTACAGCATATTTACTCTACAATTTTTTACAATTTGTTAATTTATTTTTCATTTAACATAGGATTTTTACCGACCGTATTGTGTAAACAATAGGTAGGTTATGTGATGGCAACAAATTTTGCATATCGAGTTTTCGGTGGGAACGTACTTCTCCATAGTAGGGAAGTGTAAATAAACTATTTTTAGCAACCTGTCGGTCTGTCGGTCTGTCGGTCTGTGTGTGCACGCGTGTATCTCAAGTTCGGCTGAACTGATTTTGATGAAATTTTATATGTAAGTTTGTTTCCACCATGGCACAGATCGATCAACTTTTGGTATATATCAGGCCTCGGGAACTGCACTTTTTATCGGGCCTGTTTTACATTTTTGAACATTTTGAAGAAAATATTCAATCGATTTACTTGAAATTTCATATATAAGCTCAGCTCGACCGTCCGCAAAAATTCGTATGTTTTGGAAGAAATCAGGCGTCGGCAACTAGACGTTTACTACGGGCCAAATATACATTTTTGTGTATATAAAGAGAAATAATCAACCGATTTCATTGAAATTTAATATATGAACTCCTCGTATCAAAACAATGAACATATAAATTTTTTGGAAAGATCAGGGCTCGAAAACGGATTTGCGGGCCGATTTTACATTTTTCACCATTTTGAAGAAAGTATTCAACCGATTTACTTGAAATTTCATATATAAGCTTTGCTCGATCATATGCAAAAATTCCTAACTTTTGGAAGAAATCAGGCATCAGCAACTGGGCGTTTACTACGGGCCAAATATACATTTTTGTGTATATAAAGAGAAATAATCAATCGATTTCATTGAAATTTAATATATGAATTCCCCGTATTAAAACAATGAACATGTAAATTTTTTTGGAAAGATCAGGCATCGGCAACTAGGCGTTTACTACGGACCAAACATACACTTTTGTGTATATAAAGAGAAATAATCAACCGATTTCATTGAAATTTAATATATGAACTCCTCGTATTATAACAATGAACATATAAATTCTTTGGAAAGACCAGGGCTCGAGAACTGATTTACTGGCCGATTTTACATTTTTCACCATATCCACAGAACAAATTGATGGAATTTCTTGAAATTTGATATTTGAGTTCTGGTTGTTACCGAAACTAACTGGCGAGCATTTCAGGGAATTCGAGTAGCACAAAGCGAAACTCTACTAAGAGACAAACTTACATTTTTCTAAGTATGTTAACTATAAGCTTACTAATGTCATAAAAATTGGAAAGAAGTATTTAACAGACATTTTTATAATATTCTGTAACACTTTCATTTAACTAGACAATACACAATGCGGTCGGTTATGTGCTGACCACATCAGATTTTTTTTTTAAATACTACGTGAATCATTGGTATTTTATTGCTGTATGACTTGTGATGCGATTAGTATACTTATATTGTGGCGATTAGTATATTCTCCAACTATTTTTCAAGTTTTTATATAATATAAATTCTATAAATTCCCATAAGTAAAACAATGAAGCAGTAAATTTTTCACGAATATCAGAGCTCGAAAAAAATCTTTGACTAAGAGCCGATTTTTATATATTTGATCATATCTCAGGAACTAAATGACGGGTTTTCTTAAAATTTAATATTTAAGTTCTGGTTTTTAACGAAATTAACTGGGAAATTTTGCAGAGAAATTAGATCACGGAAGATGGGCCTCGACTATCGTTCACATAATTTGAAATAAATATTTAAAGAGAATTTTCATAATTTTATGCAACACATTAGAACTGCGGCTGTTCGCATCAGGTTTTTTGAATTTACATAAGTATAGTAATCAAATTAGAAATCGCTTACATATACACTAGAATCTTTAAAATTTAGATTATTAAAATTAAATTACAAAATTAACATTAATATTTAAAAGATTTAATCAAGATGTTTTTTTCAATACACACATGTTTACACAAAAAAACTTATAACAATGCAATACATATACTTAAATTTTACGAATACAACAAAAGTTGTAAGCTGTCCAACCGTTATGGAAACAACAACACTATCGACGATTTTAGTTATTGGTTTAAATTAAATCTTATACAAAAATAGAATTGCACATAAAATTTTTTTTTTTTTTTCAATATTTTACTTAAAAATTTAATTTTGTTATTGTGATTAAATGGTGCATGTTTCCAAATATAGAAATTTGTATTTAAAAATTAATTAAAAATTTTCTGAGCTTAATTATAGTAATTAAATTTTTTATATATCTATTTTTGGGGGATTAATTATCATATTGATTGCTTTTATATTTTATAATTAATTTAATTTGATTTTAAATCAGCCCAATGTCCTATCAGTTCTTTTTGTCTTTATGTTTAAAATTAGTAAATATTTGAAATTTCTTCTAGTATAATTAGAATTTAATAATAAAACCTAGTTTCTAATAATTAAAAGAGCAGATTTAGCAGATTGCAAAATGGGATTAAGTTTAATTATACTTACTTATTTAATCATTTGTTAAATGAAATAATTTCGAAATGGAAATTCTCATGACTCGGAGTTACTAAAAGGAGTAGCTTTTCAAAAGTATGATGGATTAGCCAACTTAACAGCGTCCTTCAAAAATTAAATTACTTATACAAATTATTAGATTTGATAAAGTGAAGTTGTTTGATAAAATCTTTACCATTTTATAAAAATCACGTTTGTTTTTTGAAGAGGGAAATAATTCTCTTTGTATATAAGTATTAAATCCCATCTTATCAACTTAATTAAACAACTGCACGCGTAATAAGTTCATGAATATAATTGAAGATTAAAAAGCGTCTGAAATCAAGTTAATTATGTGTTATACGAAAAATTTAACACATTCCAAAAACCCGGTTTTAAAAAAGAGTATCTCTCCCGAGCCATCGCTACCATTCGCGGCTTATTGCCGCCTCCCCCTGTTCCCGCCTATAATATCATTGTTCCAAGTGTAAAGTTGGAGATATCTCCAAAACAATTGAGCAGCAGTTCTTGAATACCTAGGAAACCTGTCAAAAAGCCAATACCGGCCAGTCACAAAGGATGTGTACAGTGGTTTCAACATTGTCCTCACAAAATCTACACAGGATAAATACTATTTTCCTAACTTATGCAGGTAATATTGTACTTTGACTGCCCTAGAAATTCGCAATAACATGAACTCAGTTTTTATCCATCCCCAACAACTTTGCTATAAAATACTAAAAGAAACATGCACAAAATAAAAGTTGAAACTTAAAACTTATTGATTTTGCAACAAAATCTTAAATTTTTTTGAAATGTCAAAATATATTTAAAAACTGTCAATAGTTTTAAGAACTGTCAAAATACGTTATTATATGTCAGTACATTATGTTCTTGTTTCTTAATTTTAAATTTAATAAATTTATACACTGGGTACCAAAATTAATAAATTTTGCCCTAAAGTAAGAATTACAAAGAAAGTCTGTACGATAACATGATGGCGAGCAAAAACCTTATCACGCAAATAATTTTCATGCGTAATGCGACTGAATGAAAGATTTTATTATTCTTTTTTATCCACAAAAAATAACAACTATCGTATTCGAACAGGTGTATTTAAATGTCCAAAAAGTGTATGATTTATTTTATTTATCATCTTTTATAATCAAAAGTATGCTACAGTATGTTTGTATGTAAGTATGTATATACATACAAAATTTTGCTTATTATGTTTTACTTTTTGTAATAATGAAATTTTATATATATACACAACCTCAAATATAAGGCTATTTTACAAGACGTATTTTAGTATATACTGGGAAAACAAATTGTCTTACGCACATTGTATTTATTGAAATGACAGACAACCCTTCGGACAAAAAAGTTTTAAACTTTGTACATATTTGAATCATAATTTTTATTTTTTATACGTCCATATTAAATATGCAAAAATACCTTAAAAAATTTCATATTTCGATTAAATTTTGTTAAAAAATTAAATATGACATAAGGTCTCATTATTACTTTATGTCATATTTGACACAATCATGACAAAAAACAAAAACTTCAAACAAAAATCCCCAAATATTTTTATTATTTTGAAATGAATATGCGACACAAACTAATTTTTCATAATTTAAAAAAACAAAATGAAATATTTTAAGTAATTTCTATTATAGTTCACACAAAATATTTTAACATACGAGTATTACAAATATTTATTAGGAAATATGTATACATTTTTGTTTTTGAAGTTATAGTCCGAATTCCGAACTAAATATTTGCGATAAAAAATAAAATATTATGAAGAGTATTGTAGAAAAAACCTTGAAATCTTTAACATTATGGCATCATATTTGTTATTTTATTATAATTTAAATAATGAAAAATTATGAAAATCACTCTGTATTCAAAAAATTTTACAATAACAAAATTATTAAGTGGCTTTATTTATTTTTGTTTTTTTTTTTTTTCTTTTTTCAATATTTTTAACATTTATGAGTTTACGAATATTTAAAACACATTACATGTATTTTATTGTGCTCTCTTATTGTATATGTGTGTATATAAAATGCGCCTTATACAATTTTTCAAGAAAATTCAAATCATAGGTATACATAATATTATTGTGTTTGTAAAGTGTTATTATAATGATGTAATCGTAGTGTTTCCACTATAATGTATGATTTATTAACATAAAATCTTTCATTAAATACAAAATATTACTTCATACATTTCGATACCATGCGCAATAAGTAAAAAAGAAGTGAAAATTTCAAGTGAGAAAAAAAAACTTAAAGTAACGTAACATACGTACATATATAGTTAATAAATAACGAATAAGATGTTTCAAGAAAATTATTACAAAAAAGAAAGTTTTCTGAATTCGTACATATTAAATTTTGCTAATTTATCAAATGTGTAATTTTATACCATCAAGGCATAAATTAGTTTTTTTGTTTGTATTGTTTAATAATTTATTTAAAAATTAATGGTTTTTTTTTATTTTTGCACAAGACTATACGAGTATTCCGTTTTGAAATTAATTTTTGCACTTACTTTAATATTAAACTTTAGGGCAAGTCAATTAAAATGATAATAAGATTCTGTAGCTCTGAATGGAAAGTAATAAAATTTGATCTCAACGTCATTATCCTATATATCATCTATATAGAACAGAGGTTGCCAAACCCTCGTAGACCCCATATCGTGTTTTTGGGTTTTTGATAGACCCCTTAATACTTTGAATTCATATTTTTTTTGTAGACCCCTAGCAGGTCTTCATGGACCCCTGGCGGCTCTATATAAACCACTTTGGGAATCACTGATGTAGAAATTGGAATAGCCTAATTTAAAACAAACGTCCAAGTATTCTTTTTTTTTTTTTGCCTTTGATAAACGAAAAATGTTTTAATTGAATTTACACTTAAACAGTCTGCCATTGAACACAATTTAAATTTTTTTTAAATACTAAAATATGAAGTCAATTTGTTTTCAATACTCTCACCTACATACATATAAGTACATATATTTAAAATATAAACCTTATTATAATCGATACCGTTATTTTAAAGTTCCCTGCAAAATTGGCAAATTCGTGATTGCAGGCAAGTGAACTACAATAATCCGTTTACATCTGAATAAAACTTGAATTTGTAATTTTTTTTTGTGATTGCATATACGAGACATGTTATTGTAAATTTACACTCTCTATCGCCTATGACGATATGAAAAATTTTAATATTATAAAAAGGTTACATATAAAACCAAAAGTAAATTTAATAGTTTTTCTCCTAAAAATTTAGAAATATCTAAATAGTAATATTAAATTTACTCTAAATATCAATAATAAAATTTGTATACTGCATTTTTTAATAAATAAACGACAACATATATGAAAAAATATTTAACATTTAATATTTTCATATTAAAATGTTTTTCCAATTAACATACATATATCGGTAAATTTTAATTTGAACATTATACGAGTATTATAGGCATTAGAATAACGCATATTATATGATTATAATTGTATATTAAACTGTAATACAAACTGTTAAATGTTATAAATGTTGAGCACCTTGTAAACGAATATGATTAATAAAAATTTTTTTTTATATAAATGTATGTATAGTGTATGTGTTTTAAGTTTTGACATTTTGATTTTTATAAAAAATAAAAAAAAAATACCATACCTACATATTCACAATCACACACAATGTGACAATCATGGTTAGTTATTTTTCATTTTTCTTGTTAATTTTTTTTTATGTTTTATACTTCAAAAAAAAAAAATGATTTTATCATTATTTTGAAAATTTATTCCTGAATGATAATTGAGATTTTAGTATTTGAATAGCTTTTGTTTTATAAACTTCACATTGCTATTTTCACGTTAAGAATTTGTTTTTTTTTGTTTTATTTGATTAGTTCGATAAGTTTTTATTATACATACAAACATAGTTTCTATACATACATATAGAAATAATTATAACATAACATTTATAATTTTATTTATTATTTTTTTTTTATATACTTATACATAAAACCTATTTAATTTTATTTATTTGTTCATAAATGTTAGAATAAAATTAAGTACAGTAAGCCTTTTATTATAACTTAAGTATTTATTTTTAATATGAAGGATTAAAATATAAAAATTAAAATAAAAATAAAAAAATGGATACATCAAATGAAAATTTAAATGAAATAATTAATAATTTATCAAATAATATAAATTTCAATGAAGATAATGGAGAAGATTCATCAAGTCCAAATGAGGAAGATAATAATGATAAATTTGAAAAAAATAAAAAGGATCCGATGTTAAGAATATTAAGGTTAATAAAATAAATACATACATATAATTATTTTTGTAATTTAATAAAAATATTAAACAAGAATATATCGCTATAGTTTTTGCCCAAAAATGAAATATTTTAGACGCTTACTTCTTAAGCTATAAAATTCTTTTAATATTTTAAGCGCTGAATTGTATTTCTTATAGTAATGTTACTGTTACAGAAAATGAGCGATATACATACGTATGTAATATTAATAAAAATATATATGAATTTGTTTTTGATATCCGAATAATTTAGGCTGTAAAAAAATTTTAGTGTAAAAAAATTTTAATTTCTTTTTTTTTTAAATAATCAAATTTTTAAACACATTCAATATACAGATTTCAAGGAATTCAAAACAATAACTAAAAACAATAATTTTAGTCAATATTTAAGTGGAATAAATTAAAAAATTAAAATTTTTAGAAATTTTAAATTATTATAGTCTTAGAAAGCCATTCGCATTCTATTACATTCGCATACATAAATTACTTGCATGAGTTGACACATTTATCTAACAGTTAAACAGTTTATGATTTTCAAAAGAAATATTTTGGCAGCTTAAATTCTTAAGAAAAAAAAAAAAAACTATAATTTAAAAATCACAAAATTTATTTAATTATTTATTTCGTTATGTCCAAACAGAAACTAGATCTATTTTATAACAGGGCTATGCACTCTTAAATTTCATATGTCAAAATTTCAAAAATCAAACTTAAATTAAAATTATATTTAAAATTAAAGAAAATTATTTAAAAAAAAAAAAATAAAATTTCATATTGTAATAAAATTAAATGAAGTCAACTAAATATCACAAATGTTCACCAAAATTTGCCACAAAAAAAAAAAAACGTTGAAGTCTTTCGTCTTTAAATACTTGATGACATTTCTTGATTAAAATTTTCTGCATATACCAAAGTATTATGAAATGCTAATATTGTAATTACTTAATATAACGTTCATTAATTCTTTTTTCAATTGTATAGGGCATTAAGCAAGTTTTCGATCATTATTAAGACCTGTTATTGTGAAAAATTGATTCTTATGTCAATGCTTGCAATAATTGACATAAGAATCAATTTTTGTCTTATGTCAATGCAAAAATGTCTTATGTCAATCAATGAAAAAATTTATTATGCTTTATACGACTATAGTGTGTAACAAATTTTTGTTCCAATGGTATTTATACAATATATTTGATCCATTCGAACTAACATAATCGAAGTATGAATCCATTAGGTTACAAATTAATATGTAACATTAATTTAATTTTTACCAAATTACAACAGTTCAATTGAATTCAATTGTTGAAGAGTTCAATCATGCGTGAATATAGTTACTATATTTTTTCATGCCAGTTGTATTTGAAAAGAATTTTATAGCCATATTTTTATTACTGTTTTAAGCATTATGATAGTTTTCTGGAATAAGATTAGATATCCTTTTGTAATACCTCAGCTTACCACTGCAAGTTTTGTACTTAATTTTTACATATTCCATTTCAATCACAAGAATTAATTCGCTGCATGTTCCAACCTTTTAATGATTTATAGAAATATTTAACTCCGGTTTTAATAAGCCAATAATCATATAATTAGTTTTGCTAGATTTAATAATAAACTTTCGATCAGCTTATAAATTTGAGTTTTGAACTAGTTAGGAACTCATTAATTTTTAATATCAATATTAAATTCAAACATAATTAATCTTTTATTATAATAAAAATAATATTCTGAATTTGATATTACTGCTGCAAATCAATTTTTCTAATTCATTTACATTTTTAATTTTATTTTGTTTTAAATTTTTACAGTAATTTTATATATTAATTTCAAATATTATTTAAAATCATGTTAAATATTTTTAGCCCTCTTCTAATTAATTAATAAAATCCCATTTATATTTTTCATTTCAATTACTTAATGTAATATTGAATTTTAACAATAATTGTGAAAATTGCCTTAAATTCATTAAAAAAATAATAAATTAAATAAATAAAACAAATGAATAATTTTATTAATTTATTACAATATTCTTTTTGAATTCTTTATAAAATCAGTCGACCGTTTATTGTTAAAGTTTCATTTAGTTCTAATTTAGGTCTTAATATAAAATATGTTCGATAAATCTAAACTTTAAAATCTACAAAAAAAGCATATTTCAAAATAAAAGTTCCGCTTAAAATTCTAAAGAAATTTTTAAGTTTTTTTTTTAATATAACTACTGCCAAAATATTATAAATTAGAAGAAGAGTATATTAGATAAATGTTGGATATTAAAACAAGTTACTCAAAATAAATTAATAATATTAGAGATTTTCATATTAGAGAACACAATACTGCAGAACAATAATGTGATACATACGCAATATAAATACAGCTGATTTAACTGCGCTAGCCATGATAATTTAAATATTTTTGTGATAGATTAACAATGTTTATGAAAAAACTTGATTAGCAACATTTATTTATGAACACTTGCTATATATCGCAATATACTGTGTTTATGAAAAGGTCTAATATTATAAATTTGCAGATTTATAAGTATTTTACTATTTTAAAAAGTATTCTATTAGTTTTGAACTTTCAGTGCATGTCTGAATATTGTAAGAAATAACCTTAATTTTTTATTGTAATTTTAAAAAACATTGTTGGTGAAAAATTGTGTTATACTTCGAATTGATATTCTGTTTTTGTTTTTTTTTTTTTTGGATATTTTTTTTTGGGCGTACGTGATTCTTAATACATAATCAATTAAATATTTGAGGGAAATACCAGTTCATTATTATATTTAAAATTCTATTGCATTACAAGTAATAGAACTTTCAAAAAATTTGAATATGTATATAATAATATTGTTCATATACATACATTACAACATATTATAATTTTCATTAGTAAATCAAGTAAAATATTATTTCTTTTTGTTTATATTTTAAATTTTATCGAATATTCTTATACAATAGAAATAATTTATTAAAATAAAAATTATTACCAAAAATCAAAACAATTACTTCAAATCTCCAAAAAAAATTTATCAAATTTTGTTTACATGTTTTATTTTCCAGGTAAATGACCCATTAATTGTTCTACTAACAAATCAACTGGTTTTCTATAATTATAAAAAAATTTATTTTGAATTTTTTTTTTTTTTTTTGATAAAATTAAATATTAAATATTGTTATATTTAAATTTTATAATAATATATTTAAATATGTATATACGTATATATATATATATTTTTTATTGTTATATTTAAAAAAAAAGAACCACCTTCACACACAATTTTTCTTACGATTCCGGATGTTTTAAGACCGAAAAAAAAAAAAAACAAAAAATTCATTTAAACAAGTTCATTATAAAAATATCGCGTTTAAGTGTTATATACTTACAAATATATATATATACATAATATTAAATTAATGTTACTTACTTATGCATATATGTACATATGTATAATATTTTCTGGTGTTTTCTTTATTTGGTATATTTATTTTATATATTAATAACAATAACAATATTTATTAGTACAGAAAAATTTTTATAACAAACCTGTATATTATTTTAATATACATAAGTGTTATATATATATATATAAATTTATTTATATATATATATATGTATGTATGAATAAAAGATGCGCATTATTAATTTACTTACTTTTAAAAAATCATGTTGAATTTTTCAATATTTTTACGAGTAACGTTTTAATATCTAATATAATAATAAATAATAATCTAACCAAAATGTTAACATCCGCTTTCCCACAATAGAATTTTTTTTTTTTTAGTATTAAAGTTTATTGAATATTTACTCATAATATAATACTTTTGTTGAAATATAACCAAGGACGTCTGGCACATCTAATAATATTTTAATTATATTATTACTACAAAAAATATTAAGTATATATACTATAACAGATCTGTTATACACAAAACATATGTGTGTTTTTAATTATTTATAATTTATTTATTTATATTTATAATATTTGTAAATAAATTGTAATATAATAAGTTATATTTTTATATATAAAAAAGGGGGAATATTGAATAGGGTTTTATTTAATTCAATAATAAAATAAATATAAAAAAATTTTCAATTCAAAAATTATTATTTTTTGCTTGAGAGACAATAATAATTTAAATAATTAATTTATTTAAATTTGTAATTATTTTATTTTCTATAATTAATTTATTTTCTTATATTTATAAAATATAATTTAAAAAAAAAATATGTTATACAATAATCATTTAAAAGTTAGGTAAAAAAAAATCTCCTAAAAAATCTAAATATTTTTTTTAAGAATATTAAATTTATTTTTTTTTTTCTTTTCGAATAATTTAATTTAAATTTTTGTTTTTTTTTTAATTACAGACGCACAAGAAGTTTAAATGCACCATCGCCATTTCAACAGTTTGGACCATGTGGCCGTATAATGAAAAATCAAGCAATGGTCATGTAAGTGTTAAACTTTTATTTGAAAAATATTAAAAAATATAAAATCAAAACATTATTTTAGATTTATTTTATTAATTTTTTTTTTTTTTTTTGTTATTATTATTCTTAAATTTTAGGCAAATTCAAGATCCGGCAAGCCAACGTTTAACTTGGAATAAACCACCATTAACTGTTTTAGTTATTAAAAAAGTTCGGGATTCAACAGTTTTACCACCATTTGTTAAATTAGTTGAATGGTTAGTTCAAGAGAAACGTATGGTTGTATGGGTTGAAGCAGCAGTATTAGATGATCCATTATTACAAGCTGATCTAAAATTTCAAACGATTAAAGATAAATTGGTTACTTTTAAGTGAGTTTTAATGAAAATTTTAAGAAAACAAATAATATTATATTTTGTTATCTTATTAATTTGTATTTTTTTTTTTTTTTTTTGTTATTTTGCTTATAATTTTAGAGATGGCCGAGATGATTTAACTGATCGTATTGATTTTATAATTTGTTTAGGTGGTGATGGAACATTATTATATGCTTCATTATTATTTCAACAATCAGTTCCACCAGTAATGGCTTTTCATTTAGGTTCATTAGGTTTTCTTACACCATTCCGTTTTGATAATTTTCAAGAACAAGTTACTAATGTATTAGAAGGTCATGCTGCATTAACATTACGCAGTCGTTTACGTTGTATTATTGTAAGAAAATCAAGAGATAATATTGATGAAACAATAACAACAACAGCAACTGGTCGAGCAATAACAAATCATCATAATAATCATCATCAAAATCATATATCAGAAAATTCTTATTACAGTAATAATGAAAATAATTATGCTTCTACTCATACAGAAAATACAATTTCCAGTAATAAAAATAATAAACGTACAAAAGATGAAACTAATATATTAGTTTTGAATGAAGTTGTTGTTGATCGTGGACCATCACCATTTTTAAGTAATATCGATTTATTTTTGGATGGAAAATATATAACATCGGTACAAGGTGATGGTTTAATTATTTCAACACCAACTGGTAGTACAGCTTATGCAGTTGCTGCTGGTGCATCAATGATTCATCCATCTGTACCAGCTATACTTTTAACACCAATATGTCCACATTCATTAAGTTTTCGGCCAATTGTTGTACCAGCTGGTGTTGAACTTAAGGTAAATTAAAATTTAAGAAAAATTATCGGCACATTTATAAAATATCTACAAAAAGTTATTAAAATTTTTTAAATAATACAATTTTACTGAATTTTTTTTTTGATATTTGTAGGTTTCAATATCACCAGATAGCCGAAATACATCATGGGTATCATTTGACGGTAGAAATCGACAAGAATTATTTCATGGTGATAGTTTAAGAGTAACAACATCAATATATCCAGTTCCAAGTATATGTGCTCAAGATCAAATTTCTGATTGGTTTGATTCATTAGCCGGTTGTTTACACTGGAACGTACGCAAACGGCAAAAACATTTAGATGAATTATCTGATTTAACTGGTTCAGGTTCTGAAGATACACTCGATGAATTAGATAAGGCTAGTGATACATTACTTGATAGTTGAATTTTTTGAATTTTCATATTCAACTATAAAATTTGATTTGAAGAAATAAATAGCAGTTTTAATAAATGCAAATAATTTGCTATAGTAATAGAAAAAAAAGAAAATAGGAGAAGTTATAAAAAGAATTAAAATAATAATATTTTGCAATAACCATGAAAAAAAAACAAAAATAAAAAGAAAATTGATATATTGTAATATTTTTCAAGAGTATATTTTAATTATAAAAATTTATACATATATTAATAAAATTAATAAATTATAATTTATGTTAAAAATTGTGAATAATACAAAAAAGGAATTCATTATTAAATATAAAATATTGTTAAAGTTAACTATAAAACGAAAAATGAAAATATGAAATTATAAAATGGAATTCAAAAATATTTCGATTATTTTAGTAGTTCACAACAATACAATTTTTTTTGTTTTTTTTTTTTTTTTTGAAAAGGTTAAGTTTATACATATTTTTCTAATTAAAATTGATCTATTATAATATATACATAATAATTTTAATAATATTCTTACCCCTACATTTTTCGGTTTTAATAGATACTAGTCTAAACGATAAAGCAACTTAGATTGCTTTCAAACGGTGGAAAAAAAATAAAACAATTAGACTATAAATTAAAAATCATAATTTATATTCATTCTTTATTGATAAAAATACGAATGTATGAAAATTAATTTTCAAATGGTTTTAGTTTAACAATTTTATCAAAATTAAAATTTTTCAAAATTTTTAAATCATTTATCGGATTGTATTTATTAAATCGGATTGTATAGAATTTTATAAAATATAAAAGACATTAATGTTAAAGGTAAGCTTAAAAATTTGTTATGGAAAAATGTAAAATTTTAAAGAAAAATAATTATTTGCTACTGCTCTTTAGTTAAAGTTTTAGAAAACTCGTTTCACTATTCTTGTTTTATTATTATTATTATTTAATTAGGTATATATAAGTGTATATGTATTTAATTTTTAATTTTATTGAAATCTTTTATATTATATACCTTAATAAAATAATATATATATATATATTTGTATATTAATATACCAATTTAATAGTATAAGTAGTAGTGATTGTTAAATTTAAAAATGTTAACTGAAAAAAAAAAAAAACAACTACAATATTTTTTCTCTTGTTTAATTTATATTTATTGTTGAGAAAAGGGCAATTTGGTTCTAAATAATTTAAATTCACTTATAATTATAACATTCACTTTTTTAACTTTTAATAATATTATTATTAAAAAAAATTTATATTCATAATATTTTTTAATTTAAAAATAATTTTCTTAATTTGTAAATATAAAATAATTAATTTTATTATATATTGAGGATGAATTTATACTATCACTTTTGGGTCTTATTATTATTTGATTAATACAGTGAAATCTATAAAAGTGAATTCTATAAAAATTAATAGTTTTCATTGCAAAGAAATTTATATTAAGTAATGCTTTTTTAAAAGTTTTTAAAATGCTATTTTCAACAACAGTAATAAACAATAAAATATTTAAATTACTAAGCATATATTTCAATTACTAAGCATAAAATATTCGAATATTATTATCAATTTTATTTTTATACAATTTTTATTTTTTTTTTTTTATAAAACTAGTTATAATTTTATATATATTCTTGCTTGCTAAAAATTGAAATTATTCATTTAAAATTGCAATATTAGTGTAATAAATTTAAAAAAACATTTATTACAAAATAATATAAATTGGAATAATATGAATTTCATCCTTATTATATAAATTAAAATTATTAAAAATAAATTTGAAATTTTTCTATATTAACGTTATAAATTAGAAATAATTTGCCAAAAAAAAAAATAAAAAAATAAAAGAAAAACGCACTTTTAGAATTTTTTTTTACGTGTAATGTAAGTTTACAAATCGAACAAAAATGTTAAATCTTATAATCATACTGAAATAATAAAAACGCTAAAGAACAAATTAATTTTTCTAATAATAAACAAAAAAAATGTTAATGAATCAAAATATGTTTTTTTTTTATGCATAATTTATTCCCTTTAATTCACCAAAAAATTAATTTACAAAAAATAGCAGTTTTTAGATATCTGTGTAAGATGGTATGGGTGAGGAAGAAGATAAGAGAAAAAGCTTGAAACATTTAAAAAAAATGTACCAATCACAATAATTAACTTCTAAAATAAAATTTTAAACCATGTAAAGAACAATGAATCGCAGTCTTGAAATATTAACTAATTAAATTATTAAATATTTGTTATTCTCTTAGACGCATCACTTATTATCAGACGCATATTGTAATACCGCACAATATTATTAAGAAATTATTTCTATTATTCAGAAAAAAAATCAATTTTTTAATATTATCTTAGAAATAATATCGTTTAACAGAATAATGGTATCGTTTAGCAGAATATATACCAAGTCCTTTTATATAAGGTCTTAAATTTTTTAAAGAAATAAATTTTCAATTTTCATAATCTTAAATTTTCAATTCAGTTCATTGTTTTTATAAAATAAATCGATAAATTTTTAAATAAATAAAAATCTCATAAATTTCTGCACTATTTTTTTTTAATTTACAAAAAAAAAAAAATATTCCGCTGCGGACAGGATTCGAACCTGTGCGGGCAGAACCCAATGGATTTCAAGTCCATCTCCTTAACCACTCGGACACCGCAGCTACAAAATTATTTTGTTTAAAATAGTTTAAAAATATTTCGCAAGCATGACATCTATCACAAATTTTTTAAACTATTAATGGCATAATTTCGAAAAAAAAAAAACAAACTATTTCGCGCCACAAGCAAATTAAATTTTATAAAATACATACTATATACTGAAATTAGCTCTTAATTATTCCATGGCGTTGTAAAAGATTAAACAATATTTCATTATTATTAAAAAATAATTCGATGTAAAAAAGGTGACAAAAAAAAATAACAAAAAAAAGTAAGACAGTTTTTCGACTTGGTGTTTTATTTTTCAATACTTACAGCTATTGTTCAATTTAAATTTAATTAAATTCAAATAATTTGAATTCAAGTAGAACGTAAGCTTTTCTTTAAGACATAAAATATTGCCACATTTATATCTTAAATATATCTTGCAATGTAATCAAAAACTACATTAATTACAGAAATTTACAATTATAAGATGGCATAAAGAAAACAAAGGAAAATAGAATCAAAAAGTAGAAGAAGAGAAGATTGCCTCTAAATAAAAATAAACATGATTGTATTGAGCCAATTGAATCTCGTATAATTTCTCGCATTAAAAATTAATCAGCTAAAATTGGTATACATTATAAGTGATCGTTGATAAATTAAAAGCTTTACTAATAATAAAATATGTATTAAAAAGTTTTACAAAAAGCTCTATTGGAATAGCGCTGTAAAAATCAAGTTTCGGTTTGAAGCTGCGGTGTCCGAGTGGTTAAGGAGATGGACTTGAAATCCATTGGGTTCTGCCCGCACAGGTTCGAATCCTGTCCGCAGCGCATTCATTTTTTTTTTAATTTTTTACAAAATTTTTATTAATTAGAAACGATTTTAAAATGTAAAATAAATTTAAAATTTATTTTATAAAGTAAAGAAAATAAGGATAATACAGATATTAAAATCATGCAATTCTTTTGGTTTTCGAAATCTTAATTTTTGGTGAATAAATAATTTATGTACATATTGTATTTTTTCTATGTACGCGAATTAAATTGAAATATGTATATAGGTACATTTGATTATTTCATTAAATATTTATAACTTTTTAAGGTACTTTTATGTTTTTGCTGAAATTGCTCTTAAATTTTTTTATAAAGTAAATTTTGGTATATTACAATTATGTTGCGTGTTTGAAAACATGTATAACAATTTTTTCTTCATATAATTAAATGGTAACTTTGACATTCAAATTTTTGTGCTGCGGTGTCCGAGTGGTTAAGGAGATGGACTTGAAATCCATTGGGTTCTACCCGCACAGGTTCGAATCCTGTCCGCAGCGAATTTTTTTTTACTTTTTTTTTATAAAATTTATATTAATTTTATATACGAATAACCAGAACATGAAAATAGAAAAACAATTTATATATATACTTGCACGTAGATTGAATTTGAAAAAAAAAAACCAATTTTGAAAAACATGAGGCATTGTTATCTTTGCAAAGCTATTCAATTATTTATTGAAATTTTTTTACTTGCTCAACACCGAATGACATTGGCTTTTTTTTAATAAATATTTCGAATTAAATTAATAGTTGTGTATGTAATTTTAATACTTATATTTATTGAAAAATCTTAAAAATAATTTTTTTAAAATTCATAAGTAAAATATTACTCAAATAAAAAAAAAACAAAAATCAACAAATTTACAAACTTATAAAAAGTACATATCTGTCAGAAATGTCATAGTTGCCAGAAAATTTTACCCTTTGTGCCTCTTGTATGGATTTGTAGAAAAATGAGTGTCAAAAGAGCAAAATGCAATAATATAACTGTTACCAGACGTGAATAATTTAATTTTCATAAATCATCTAAAATTTATGTATTAAATCAAAACTACTGTATATTTCATAAAAACTATTATAAATAGGCTTAAAATTATTAATTATTAGAAATATAAGTTTTTACCATAGTTTTTACACTACTAAAGTCATAATTTTTCTTTATAAGATATATTTTAAATTTTAGAAAATGTAAACTATTTTGTATGTTTTCAATATAATCATAAACTCTCAAATCAAATATACGATAATTTTTTACATTGTAATTTTATTTTTCTCCAGATTTTTCCAAGATTTTCTTTAATTAAGAGAAAAATTATAATTTTAATATTTGTGCATATTTTTTGCTTACACATTTCTGTCTTGAAGGTTTTATAATACATTATAATGAATTACTCATCTTTGAAAGAACTGCGAAAACAAGTTAAATTTGAATTTCAATCAAAAATTATTTAGTTTTTGACAGATTGTGATCAATTTAACATTTTATTTGACGTTGTCAAAAAATAACTCCGTTATTTCTAATAAAGTTATTTTTAATATAGCCTCTTAGACTCCATTGTTTATTATAATTTAGTTAAGATTTTTTAAATATTTATCCTATTATTAATATTATTTATAAAATTGTAGTTATTACACATTGGGTTCCCCGAAAAAACAGCAGATACAGTTTTACCGATGGTCACACCGATTAAAAATGGCAGCCCTCAACAATTACCCAGCAGACTTTTGTAAATATTTTTAGAGTATTTTTCAAAAAGGCGGTTACTGGTTTGATAAAAAATTTACAGTGGCTCTCGTCAGTTCAGTAATATTTTTTGTTTTTATTAAATATTGTATTGTTTCAAGTATCAGAAAAAAAATTATATTAAAGGAAATTTAATTGATATAACATTGAATTTTGAAAATATTTCATTAATTGTGTCTGTTTTACTTAAATAAACAACAACTAAAAATTTTGGAATCCATCAGCTTTTTCCATATTGCTGTACATACTTTGTTTTTGTGACAATTTATTGTACGTGCCTCACATAGTCATTCAAAAATATTAAAGTAGCATTATATTGAAATGGATTTTGAAAATGCAAAAGAAAATATTCAGCCATTGGCTAGCGGAAGAAATGCAAGTATTTTAACAAGTTCTCTAACGTATCATTCTGAATTACAAAAACAGCGTGAAATTTTGGAAAATGCAATTCATAACTATGAAGGAGAAGATCCCTTGGAACCATGGTACGAGTATATACTATGGGTTGAACAAAGTTATCCAAGTGGAGGCAATGAAAGCGGTTTGAAAAAGTTATTATTAAAGTGCTTAACTACGTTTGAAGATGATAAAAAATACTACCAGGATAGACGTCTGATTAGGATTTTCATTAAATATGTAAATATACTGAATTTAACTTTTTTATAAAAAATGAACTTTAACTTTTTTTTAACATACATTTCATAGATTGATACAGAAGAAAACCCTGTTGAACTTTATCAGGAATTGTTCAATTCAGGTATAGGCACCATGATTGCAGATTTATATATATGTTGGGCTTATTACTATGATCTTGTGGGGAATTTTCATAAAGCTGACAGTATATTTAGAAAAGGAATAGAAGTGAAAGCTCAACCTTACGAGGAACTTGAACAAGCTTATAAACATTTCGGTTTCACTATGTCTCAACGTATACTTCACCAAGATGAAACGTCGAAAGAGGAAATGATGACTTCAATAAGAGAAAGAAGGCATGCTTTAACTTCTTTAAGACCACATAAGAAAAAAGTAGGAAGTATTCGGACAGGAAGTGCTGTCAAGAGTTCAAACCCAGGGAAAATCAAGGTATAAACTTGTTTTGTTTTTCTTTTTTATTTGTATTTTCACATAAAATTTCACATACTTATTCTAGTTTAGCTAGTTTAAAATTTATATTTATATTTTTTTTTTTTTATAATTGATCAAATTTGACAATTAAAATGGATAAACATTTTTAGATTAATGACAAAAACGAATCTTTTGCAAATAATCGAAATGCTAGAATCCAAATTTTTGAGGATCAAAATATTAATCCTAATTTACCCCTTAATCCACCAGAAATAGAAGAGCATCATATTCCTGTAGTAAAAAATATAATTGATAGTGTAAGGAAGAAGGAAAATTTAAAAGAACCTGGTCCATGGACGAAGGGATTGAAAAAACGAGGTCATTTATTTGACCATGCAAAAAGTCAAGAACATGAAATAGGATTTACGATACTTGAAGATGATAAAGAAAGTGAAGGCGAAAATTCAAGAAAACTTTCTTCTAAAAAGCCTCAAGTTGCAACTCCGTTTACTGAAAATTACGAGGATAACTTTTCAAAAGGTATACAACTGCCCAAAAATTTTGCCAAACAAAACTATCCACAAGGAATTTGGAAAGTAGAAATTATAGCAGATAATGAAGTTCTTCCTGGTACTTTTCCCCAATATAACAAGTTATTTCATTATCCGAAACCTGATATTGAGTTTTCAACTGAGGAGATTTTAGCTTATAAATGGTTTTTAAAACATGGAGTTCAAAATAAATTTACAGAAATGAGTGCGAGTTACTTTGGTAATGAAATAAATGTTGGTATTCGAATGTTCAAAAATTTTCCAAAGACAAACCTACCGGATAAGCATTCTAATTTTAAACTGTCACAGTTTAAACTAGAAAATTCGCAAAGTTCTAAGTTACTGGTTAATATTGGCGAAGTATATTATGAGGTGGAAAATGGATTAGTTCAAAGAGAAAAGCAATTTGAAGAAATATTATATGAGAAGATTAAGTCTGGAAAACGTAAAATCAAATTTAATGCAAATGAAACTATAATGGTTGAAGAAGGAATGGATGAAACACAATGCTTTACTAACATCGTTGGTAGAACAAGTATATTCCCCTCAAGAAAATCGATGGCTCCATTTCCTACAGAAAGGAAAACGGTTGAAAATTTTTACATAATGTTTAATTTTTTAATTTTAAATAAATATCTTTCAGATATTTAAACCTTGGCCATGTGTTCAAGAAGAAAATCCAAATCATTTAGCTGCAGATCCAATCTCACCAGAAATACAAACAGGAGAAACACAAAATTTCACACCTGATAACATGTCGTTTGCGGCTTCAGCAAATTTACCATTTCCTAAAATATTTAAAAATCTGGTTCCTTTAGATTTTAATGCAAAAACTTCCAATGAGCCATCAACTTCTAAATCTCACATTTCTAATATTGAAATGGCGTCTAACAGCTTTGCACCAAATAATATTTCGTCACAAAAAGGAGAAGCACAAAACTTTGTATCTGATAACATTTCATTTGCGGCACCAACAAACCTACAATTTCCTAAAATTTTTAAAAATGTCACAGATTCTAATATGAAGGGGCCTTCAACTTCCAATTTCCATGTATCTAATGTTGAAATGGAACCAAGTGTCGCAGTTAACAATTGTCCAGAAGTAAATTTCAATTTTCCATCAGCACAATTGCAAGAACAACAAGTATTTAAGCCGCCATTTAAAATTTGCGAGATGCAAGAAAAAAGTCCGGTAAATAATTCCGTCTTAAATAATGAAAACGACGTAAAAGAAGCAGCCAGTACGGAAAATAAAAATATGGATAATTTTGTGATTTATGAAGATCCCGACGGAAGTTTTAAATTTAAACAACCCCGTCCGATTAAACTAAAACCTCAAGTACCAGCAGTGGAAGAAGAAACCGAAGAATGTATTAATACCAAAACACCACAAATGGGAGTTTTTGCTGTTGATGAAACATTTTCCACTCAAAATTTTAATTTGTTCGTAAGAGCCCAACCAGCTAGTACTCCAATTGGGAAGAAGTATACTACCCATATTAAAGAACAAATAAATGAAAAAGTAGAAAATTGCATAAAACAAAAAACTATTGATGAAATTGAAAAAAATGGAGTTAAATCACCAGATGTAATTGATAACTTCAATGAAGAAAAGCAAAAATCAAATTATGAAAGCAATAAATTAAGTTTTCCTCTTCTTTCCAAAGAACTTCAGTGTACATCCAGTACAAATATTGCTTTGAGTACAGTTTTAAACACATCACCACAATATAATGCAGATCCACAACCTTATAAACAACTCTCAACTATAATGGAAATGTCCGAACCAAATACATTGGCTATTGGCAGCACAAAATCTTCTGTTGATACACCAGGAACCTTATCATGCGATCCTGAAATAATAAAATCTGTAGACATAAAAAGTATTTCAAATGATGCAAATAAAACAAATAAATCATTGCATAGCACATATATAGGGAATCCAAAAATATTTGAAACTGTTTCTAACACAAAACTTTCTGAAGGTGTGCAGAAAACTAGTTTGGTTATTGATGATAATTCTTTTAGAGAAATAAATAAAAATAATGAAACTAAAACCAAAATAACATCTGTAGAAGAAGAAAATATAAAATATAAAGATCAACAAAAAAATTTAGAAAAAATTGCAACGAATACAGATAACGTTGAAAAATTTGGTAAAGAAGGTGGAAATTTTGGTATTAATCCCAAAACAGGTAAGAAACATTTGCAGTTGATTTGGTTAAAATTTGTAACAACATTTTAATGTTTAGGAGAATGTATACAAATCAATGATGCAAGTCAATGCTTTAATATGAAGTCTATACAAATATTTGAGGAAAAAACTGAAACGGTTCCCAAAATGATACTTAAGAAATCTAGAGAAGGAACTCCTCAAAAAGATTTATACGATTATTTTGCAAAAACTCCTGAAAGAAAGGCACAAGCATATAAAGTCCAAGATTTCAATAATTCTTTAACATTTTCAAAATTAAATGATCTTACGTTACCTAAATGCCCAGAAAACATCAAGTTTTCACCAAAAGATTCCCCAGCTCCTAAAATTGCAAAGTTTTCTTTTAGCAAAGGCAATAGTGAAAAATCATCAAATAAATTTTCTTGTGTAGAAAAAAGTTTTGTCTCAGAAACTTATTCTGTAGCAAAATCAAATTATCAAGAAGATCAAGTTTCAGATCAACTTCAAAATGACCTCTATAACTATTTTGTAAAAACACCTGAAAGAAAAGGACAAACTGCCGCAATATCGAAAACAATTGAAATTAATGATTCCTTGACATTTGCAAAATTAAATGACTTGACGTTACCTAAATGTCCTGATATTAATAAATGCTTACCAAAAACTTCCCCAACTCCTAAATTAGTGAATTCACTAGTTGTTGAAGAGAAATACGTAACTCCTGTGTTTGACTTTGCTCAAAAACAAAACTATCCAAGACAACAACCAATTTTACCTAATTTTAGCGATTTAACTTTACCTAAGTTAGCCGATAAAGAGTCAAATTCCTTCGCTGAAAATAAAAGCAGGATTAAAACCGAACGTGAAATTGTATCGCAAACGTCAAACAAATCTATTCATGATACTAAACCCATAGGTATGATTTAAATTCGTAAAGTATTTTTAAATAATTGAAAAATTATAGCTAATTGACCCAAAATTTCAGATCAGATTTCCCTGAAAACACACCCAGATATACACGAATTAAGCTTACATATTAAAGAAGAAATTATAGAAACATCACCGAATCAAAAATTAGGATATGAAGAAATGCATGCTTTTTCACTAAGTGAGCACTGCTCAGGTACACAAATACCTCCTAATCATGAAAAAATTGAAAAAAAAATTAGAGGTGTGGAAGATATCGCATGCAAAGAAATGAGTTCTTTAAAAATAACTGAAAAGGATAATGATTGCAATATCCAACGAGCTTCTAATATGTGTGATAAAGAAGAAAATTATTTGGGTCGCAGTATATATACGAAATCTATAGAATCTTGTAATACACAAAAACACGCTTGGACTGATGGAGATGAAAGTGATCCAGTATCTGATTTCGTACATTTTAATCCAGAAAATCTAGATCAAACAAATATTATGATCAAAGACAAATTTTTAGATATCAATGTTAATCCGTTTTCTTCGGAGTTAACTACAGCTTTCCTTGAAAGTATAGAATTTACCAATCATATTCAGCAATTAGATTCATGCGAATTGAAAGGTAAAATAAATAAGCTTAATGCAGGTAATGATATTGCTATAAAAAACAAAAAGTTCACTGTTTGCAAAATGATTGGGGAAGGAACGTTTGGTACTATTTATAGGTAATTAAACAATATTAGTAAAAAATATTTAATGTTTCTATACAAATATTTTTGCAGCGCAAAAGAAAAATACTCTGGAAAAATGTTTGCTTTGAAACAGGAAAAACCTGCTAATTTGTGGGAATATTATGTTTGTCTTGAATTGAGGAGTCGTGTGGAAAATGTTGACATGGTAAATAGTATTTAAGAAAAACAAAACAGAACAAAAGTAAAAGGAAATTTAATATTTTAGCTTCCGGCGTTTATGAATATCGAATATGCTCTGATTGGAAATAATGCTAGCATTTATGTTTCTCAATTATCACCGTATGGGTCACTTATAGCAGTTTGCAATACTTACAAACGAAAAACAAATAAAAATTTGGACGAATATGTTGTAATGATATTAACTGATCAAATTCTTCAAATTATTGATCATTTACATGCCTTAAAAATTATTCATGCAGATATAAAACCAGATAATTTCTTATTAATGACAAAGTAAATTTTAATTTTTCGTAATAATTAAAATTTCCACTTAATATTTATAATTTTTGTATTTTAGACTCTCTTACCCAAAAAATGAATTAGCTGTACAATTAATAGATTTTGGTGTTTCAATTGATATGGAATTATTTCCAAAAAAACAAACATTTATGTATACACATGAAAAAGATGATTTTAAATGTATTGAAATGCGTGAAGGACGCCCTTGGACATATCAAACAGATTTATATGGTGTTGCTGGAATAATACATGTACTATTATATGGCAAATATATGGATGTTCATAAAAATTTATGTGGAATATGGGCACCAAAACAACGTTTCCCAAGATATTTAAAAAAAGATATTTGGGGTCCAATATTTCAAAATTTATTAAATATACCCGATTGTGAATTAATGCCTAATTTACAAACTTTTCGTGCAGCAATTGGTGAAGCATTATTTGATAAAGAAAAATATGTTATTGAAAAAGTTAATGATTTTAATTTATATATGAGTAATTAATATTTAAAGTAAACCTATTATATTACAATATTTAATTTTATTCAATTTAGATGTATCGTATTTTAAAATTAAGCAAATGTTTCGTTGGAAAAACAAAAATATGTATATGGATTTCCTAACATATATTCATATATATATATATATGTAAATGTGTTTGAAAATTAAATACTTTCACTATTGTATATGCACAAAATAAATTTATAGTTTTAAAATTTTTATATACCACATTTTATATTTATACATATATATTACTAACATTCAAAAGCATGTATTCTAAAAATAGAAATGAAAATTTTTGGTAGAAATAAAAAAATTTTCAATACGTATCGTACATACTTTGTTTATATAAATACATTCTTATAATATAATATGTGTGTATGTTTAATTTAAAAAATGTAATTTCCTTTTTCTTTGTTTTTATGGTCGTTTTTTTTTTTTTTTTTGGTAAGCAAGATGCATTCAATTTCTATTCTACTATTTTTTATTATTATTATTATTATTATTTGCATATTCATACAATTATTGTGTATATCAAATACGAGTATTATGTATATATGTTATATATTATAAATATATTGTATGTATATATATATAAATGGCTCTACATAACATCTACATCACTTTGTTTTTCCTATTCATTGCATTTTTTTTTTTTACTTCCACTTTTATTGTAAATAGAAAAAATGTACAATAATATTTTATAAAAAAATTTTTAATATATTATGCTATATGTATGTTGGTGTATTATAAAGAAAACTATCTATATATATATGTATTATATTTATATATGTAAAATCATATTTTTTGTATTATAATAACATAGTTGCTTTTTTACCATTGCAAAATAAAAAAAAAAAGCAATGAAAAAACAATCTATTCATATTTCTATATTTAATGTTTCTCTACATATTTTTTTTTTTTGTCGCAACAATAAAAGAAGTAAAAAGGATTACAAGAGGGACATACATATAGAGTAGAATACTAAAAATTAAAATGAAGAACAAAATATAATATAACATAAGAATGTAGCAAAAAAAAAAAAAAAAAATCATTTAATATGTGATTATAATTTGCACTGTTATAGAATAGCTGCTAAAGAATCCATTCTCTAAATATGAAATCTAAGTCATATATGTACCTACTTTTTAATCTTACTTTTGAGAGAATATTTACACATTAATGTGAATATTAATTATTGTACGTAAATATATATGAACTTGCATATATTTGAAAGTTTCATATTTTTATTAAAATATATGTATGTACTCTTACCCGTCCACTTGTAAACATACATAGTTTTTATATATTTTGCATTACAAGCAGGCCATTTACCATTTTTTTTTATATTTTCACTCTTTATTTTTATTGTTTTTTTTTTTTTTTTTTTTAAACTTTTTTCAGAAAATTTTCATTTCATTTTAGTTTTTACTTTTATTTTCTGTTCTTATATTTTTCTTTTTCACAGAATTCAGGACAAAAGGGAAAAGTTTTGTATATTAGGGTCGTCATTGACGTCATAAAATAAGGGGGTACCTACATACAATACATTAATATATAGTAATATATTACGTATACAAATAACATTGCCGTGTGTTTTGTTCTAAATAAAATTTCAAAAAAAAAAAAAATAAACTAGAAAACGAAACGAAAACAATGAGTACATGAAAGAAAAAAAAGAGAGAAATAAAAATGAAAAATAGTGAAAAATGAAAATGATAAAAATACACCGACTAAAATATTTTATGTATGTAGTTAGGTACATAATATCGTAAACATAAAATATACATATATGTAGATATTTATTTGTATACACGATTTATAATTCTAATGTGCGAATGTACAACGTAGCACATGTACCTTAGTATATAAGAATATTTTAACCAGATATAATAGAGATGTATAAAATATTAAGGTATTTTCTATGTTAACGATATATATTAAATACACACACATACAGCAATGAGAAAATGTATTTGTCTATTTGTATAAAAATTTTATTTTATAATGTACATATCAATACACATGTATTTTTGTATGCATTTTATGAGAAATTCTTTTGCAGTTTCTATGCAAAACAAAATGTTGAAAGGATATTCTTACCCCTAAAAGTATGCATAATGTGCAATTTAAATTTTGCAGATTATTTAATTTTTTTTTTTTTTTGTGTTTTTATAAAACTTGTATGCATTTAATATGTAATTATTATTGTATGCTTAAATATTCTATACTAATTCATATATATATATACATATATGTACATTATATAATACATATATAAATTGTGTACTAGAGAAAAATACAATACCATTGTGCTTAGGTTACTTTTTTATACTCTTTTTCCTTAAAATTTCAATATATTTGAAAAAAAAAAACAAATATTATAGAGAAATATTGAAGCATGTGCTATGAAATAAAATATCGGTAAAAATTTGGATATAAGAATTTTTTTTTTTTTTGAAAGAATTGCCAAACGTTTTATTATTATTTATAAAATGCTATTCTTTTGTTTTTTATTCATAAAAAGGAATATTTGTGTAGTATTCAAATTTTACTTAAAAATTAGATTGTTTTTTTTTAAGATATAATACATAACACATTCTAAGTGTTATAATCTGTTATACAAAATTACCGAAAAAAAAAACTATTACGATTTCAAGAACCCGGCATCAATAATTAATGAAATAGATTTATTGCTTGTGGCATGTGATAGACCATAAATATATTTCTTAAATTTTATTAAATAAGATTTTAATTTTTAAGATTTGAGGCAATCTGGTAAGATTATCAAAATATTCACACATGTTATTTCACAAAATTTTTTTTTTTTATTTCGTAAAATGCTGTTACATTACAAAAGGTTACGATTAACGAACAGTGAAACTACGTAAATATCATAATATTCGTGTATTATAGATACTCGTAACTTTCTCATTCTCTTACTCACTCATAAAATTCTAATACATTTATGTGATTTCTCAAAATTCTCTTTTTTGATTTTGGCATAGAAAGAAAAAATTAATAACAGTAGTAAAGGTAGAATTTGTATACATATTTTGTTTCTGTAAAGAAAAATACTTGTGTGTATAGTAAAATATTATATGTAAAATTTAAAATCCTGCGCATAAATTAAATTTTTCCTATTGATTTTCTTATTAATATATATCTATGTATATGCATGAATATATATATATATATATATATAGATAGATGGTGAACATCTTCTTTGTTTACATTTTATATTTTTTGGTTTTATTTTTTTGCAAAAATAAAAATTGTACTAGATTTTTAAGGTAATTTTATTCTTATAAGTTTTATTACGGTATAATAAATTTCATTCTTAGTTCATGTAATTGAAAATTAAAGCCATATGGGGCTTGATTAATTTAAGCTTTTGTTTGAAAAAATCCAGAGTTAAAAATGATTTTTAAATAAAATCTTAAATGGCGGCTGAAAAATATTTGATTGAATAATTTAATTAAAATTAATTTATAAAATTTGAAATGATTACATTATGCAATTAGCATTAAAAAATTAAAAAAATCCTCTTTTTTTTTCAGTATCCTTTAGTTGTTTTGAATAATTTTTTAAAAAATTTCCTTGCTTTGAAAGTAAAATTAATATTGTTCTTGCCAAATTTTCTTGTTATTTTTTTTTTTTATTTTTATTTGCTTACTATTGGTTCCAATCGGTTGTGTTTTTTTTTTTTAACTAGATAATACCGTTGATATAATTCACATAAAGTATATACATTTACAAATACATATATATATTTAATAAAACGATAATATGCTAATATATGATATATAAACATTTTAACCATATTATGTAAAGAGAAAAAGAAATGTACAGACATTAGGGCTCCATAAAATTAAATTACGATATTATACATAATTATTCTATTTATGTGTACCTATGTACATTCTACATGTATGTAGATACCTTTATATTATAAGGTGGACATTTGAGGTTGATAATTATTGTACTTTCTATCTTTTTAACTTACAATATATAGAATATCCTAAAGGTTTAACTTTAATATTAAAGTGAAATGTTAAATCTCTATAGGTATATAGGTAAATATATAGGTAAATACAAAATTTTATTGTATAACAGATACAGATATGTACTCGTAGTTGATATTCAAAAGTATACTTTTAATATATATATATAGATGGGAATGGAGATTTTCTACGAAAACGAACGTATCTTTTATTAGTGTAGCGTATAACAAGTAATGTATTTAAAGTTATATAGAGACCATTTGAAATAATCTAGTTTCAAAAAATTTTTATAATGTACTACTTAATTATTTTAAAATTAAATTATTTTTAAGTGGAATTTCTGTTTACAAAGTGTTTTCATAATTGTCAAATCCAAAAACCCAATATCAACTTTCTATACTTAATGTAAATTTTTTTTTTTTGAATAATTTGCTTAGAAATATACTGTTAGAATGCTTGATGGTGTATAACACTATGAATTTTGTAGATGTTTAAAAACTCGATTTGCAAAAAGTAAATTGTTTTACAAAACAAATGAATTACTTTTTTCTTTATAAAACACTATTTTATATTTATACATAAAATTACATTACAAATTTTTTAATGAGAAATATTATAACTCTCAAATATTATAACAATATATTATAGTGGTTAAAATTAAGATTAAATTTAAAAAATATGCTTTGATGTATACGTATATGTAGACGTTTAGTTTAAAAACTGATATACAATCAATTATACATAACAATTATTATAACATTTTCTACCACGCATAAGAAATTATTAAATTATTTTTAAAATTTCTACAAGATTGTATAGAAATGTACTATAACAGGACAAAATTATAATAATATTTCCAATACGAAAATCCAATTTAAAATAAACATATTGAGATAATAATTTATAAAAATAATAAAAACCAATATTTAAAATATTTGCATAATTATAGGCTTCATAGAAAAGAACAATATCAAAATAACAATGCATAAATTTATTTTACCTTCATTATTCGTTTTAATTATTCACAATAGTGTAGAAGACTTAATTCAGAATCCTTAATTCATTTTAATTACATATTCACAATAGTATAAATAAGACTTAATTCAGAATCTTTTATTCATTTTAATTATTCACAATGGTATACAAAGATTTAATTCAGTATCCTTTATTCGTTTTAATTATTCACAATAGTGAATAAGACTCAATTCAGTGTAGTTATTTTGTTCAAAAATTATTTTTTTTTATTAAATTTAAAAAAAAAGGTTTCTGGTAATTATATATTATATCTATAATTATTTCCATGTACATACATATGTGTATATACAAAACAAAAATGCATTAATATATTTAAATATAGAGAAGTTCATATAGGTTATATATAAGTTGTTTTGTTAAACAATTTTAGTATTATAAGAATATGAAAATTTCCATATATCTATATATATATATACATATATAAATTTACATACTATATACAATTTAAATCTGGTTAGACATAATGACGCTTTAAATTTTTTTTATTGAAAATATAAAAGGGAAATTTTAATTTAATTTTCCCACATATCAAAATATAATTTTTTGTTTTTCTTATTTTTTTTTTTTATTACATTCTTCTAATAAATTCTAGTCCTTAAAAAAGTAAATTAAAACAAAACTACCTGTATACAAAAAAATATGATAAAAATATATCGTATGCGAAAAATTTAATATCAAGGATATTTTCTCTCTTTGGTTCTCTCTCTCTCTCTCTCAATTTCATTTTTTCAAATCTGTTTTTCTAAATTTTATTATCTTATCTCTTTTGTTTTTTGATTTGTTTTTTATATACAAGTTATTTATATATAACAGTTTACTTCTGCGGAAAATATATATCTACAATTAAGTATATTATATGAGTATGTACCTTCATTTAAATTCCTATATATAAGAATATTAAAAATTGCATATGTATTTATTTATTTTTATACAGGTTAAGTTAGGTATATGTACTCTTATTATATTGTTATGTGTATGTATATGTATTTATATATGCAATTCTATTATATTGAATTGAATTGAAGGAAAAAAAAATTTCTACTTTCATAACATCTGTTTAGTTTTCCAGTAACGGTTTGGTAAAGTACGTGGTTTGAAAATTTGTTTGTCGGAAAATTGTTTTAATTTTTTTTTTTTTTTTGGTATAAATTATTCTCAGAAATATTGAAAATTTCTTATTTAATTGAGAAATTGTTATTTAATAAGAAAAATAAGAAATTTTTCTCCAATTCATTTCGATTCATTTAGAATAAGATTAAACAAAAAGTATATAACAAAAATTATTATTTAGTGAAAATTTTTTAATTGTATTTCAATATAATTTTATTTTTGTATATTAAAATTTAAAATTAATATTTTTAAATATTTATAATATATAGCTTATATATTTATCTATATGTATGTATAACAGTTTTTTTTTATATATTCATGGTCAAAAATTTTATTTTGAGAAAAATTTCAAAAAATTTTAAATTTTATTTTAAAACAAAAAAAAAATTCAATATAAAAAATCTATAAAGATACGATATTATAAACTAAATTGTTATTATAATATTTATAATACACACAACATAATAATAAATGAGTTAATTTTAGTGTAAACATTTAATTATATATATATATATTTTGTGACAAAAATTTACATATATATATATTGTTGTTGTATATTATATACAAAAGTATACAAAAAGAAAATCATATATTAAAGAAAAAAATAATGCAACACAATAGTACAAGAAATTTAAATAATATTATATTAGAAATATGTGCATAATCTAAAGAAAATGATTTAAAAAAATATCGAAATAAAAATTAAATTTGAAATTTTAATTAAAAAAATATAAAATTTTTTAATAATAAATAAATTATTCAAAATTTTTAATTGATATCGTAAATATTTTCTTTATCTAACATTTAAACAAGAAGAAACCTTATATAAAGAGATGCAATTCTGTTGTAATAAGCAAAAAAATGTGTTTAAATTTAGTTTGATGGTATTTTTATCACACATATTTACGCGTCATTTATTTCTAAAGTTATAGATAATAGTTAGGAAACGGTAAAATTTCTCTTATTGTATTTAAACTAGCAAATTTAATTCAATTTTCATGAACTACGTAATTTTCTGCCATATAGTGAATTTCTTTAAAGATTTGGAAAATTTAAATTTTACGATAAGAAAGATATTTATACAATTTTACGATATTAGTTTTGCTTACGATATAATTTCGGTTACGATATTCGTTTTGGTTACGATATAGTTTCGGTTACGATATTAGTTTTGGTTACGATATAGTTTTGATTACAATATAGTTTTGATATGAATTAAAAAAAATCCGACGGGTATGTCGAATTGTATGTAAATGTGATATCAAATAATTATTGTGACATGATTTGAAAGTGAAGCATTCATAGTGTGTCTTATTCTGAATATCGAATCACTAAATGTTAGTGATAATTATCGGAAAATGTTTGATATTATCATTATAAACAGAAACCAATTCATATAAATGATTTGTATCGATAATAAAGTTTTGGAAACTTTTACCATATATTATATCACTATCACTTAATGATTCGATACTTAGAATAAGACCCAATATTTCAGAAAAAACACATTCAATTAAAAACAGAGAAAATTCCAATATATTTTAATATAAAAAAAAAAGAAATTATCATTAATATAAATTCGATTTGAAGCGTGATTGAGGTTTCGGTATGAAGCGTGATACGAGATTTTAGGAATCAAAATTGTATTATCGTGCACTATTAAGTATTACATTTATTATTATACAATTATATAAATAATTATAATTAATAAAATTTTCTATATGAATTTTATTAATTCGTTTATTTAACATTTTATATATAGTGAATTAATTCTTCTATTATACATGAATAAACTAGTAATATTAATGATAATTATAATTTCAAAAATTTTTCATTTATTAAAATAGTATAACAGTTACATAAAAAAAAAAAAAAACAAGTAAAATCAAATGAGTATGTTTAATTGTTTATTTAGAAAATTGATGCATTCGACCTAATTCTTTTTTTCCTTCTTTACTATTTTATATTTTTTTTTAAATAAATACAAGTACACAATTTACGTATATTTTACGTATACCGTGCAATTTATCTATATTGTGAAAATTTTCGCCTTCAATTTTGTTATTCTTTTTAATTTTTTTATTATTTTTGTTCTTAATTTTCCTATACTATTTTAATTAGTTTTTAAAATTTCTGCTGAATTTGTTTATTTGGTTTTGTTTTTTATTATTTTATTATTTTCAATGCCGTTTTTATACTGCGCTCGGCAATTGGAGAAAATTTTATTTTAGATATTTTTTTTTTTTTATTTTTTATTTAAAAAATAATTTTAAAAGTGCAAAATAGAAAGAAAAATTAAATTGAGAGAGATGAAAATCAATTGTTTATGAAAATGAAGAGAAAATATTGTTATTTACCTTATACCTTTTCCTATTATAATGAGAAAAATAGAGAATAATTAAAAATAAAAAATCCGCTCTCTTTGTATACATACAATAAATATTTGAATTTGAGTAAAATTGCTTAATTTCATTTCGGAATTTACTAATACAAATAAAAATTCGTATTCGTTTGTTTATATATGAAAAAAGAAAATAATCAAAATAAATATATAGTGTTTGTGTGTATGTATAATATACATGTATAGAATGGGTTTAAAATGAAAATATCCTTTTTTTTTTCATTTCTATATTTGTATATAATAAAAGGATGCTGCAAAATGAGAGTAATTTGTATATTCCTCACGTGCAGTCAGTCAGTTATTCGGAATTTATTTTAGATATTGTAGAAAAATTTCTTTGAAAATAGTTTCTACTTCTTGTTTAACAACTTAAAAACGGAAAATATAACTGAGAAAAAAAAAAAAAGAAGTGTGGAAATTTTTTAAATATTTTGAAAAAAAAAAAACAAAGTAAAAGGAAAAATTTACAATTCTAAAATTCTTGTGTTTTCAATAATTTTTTTTAAGTAAATCACTGTGTATTTTTAAATAAATTTTTTAAATTAGAATGTGCTAAAAATAAAAATGTAAACAATAATGTAAAATTAGACAGACGATATTTTAGAATTATGCTTTTCGTTTTTGCTTATTTTATTCATAATATTATTGTCCTTTGTTATAATCTGAACGATATAGAAAGAATTAACGAAATTTTCTAAATTTTAATATAATCGAAAAAAGAAATATGAAAATTTTAAAATTTACAATTAATACCTAAATAATATATTACATTTTATGTATACATAGATTTAATTATATGAATTTTAAATACATACTATTTTACAATTAATTTGCTTTTGTAAGAATTGATTTTTACTTAACAAATTATATTGTATACAAATTTTATATTGAATTCCTATACTCTAAAATATTATAGTGAATTGAACTTAAATTAAATTAATTTGCAATTAAGATTTTAAGGATTTCAAGGATAATTTCAACAATAATATGGTTTAACAAATATAATTTCTACCAAACATAAAAGTCCACCCCAATATTTCCTATTAATTGAAATATTAAACTCATTATTCATAATATAGAAGTTATTCGCATCTTATAGGCATTTTAAAATTGTATAACAAAATTATTTTAATTTTCCTAGAAATAAAAGAAAATTTGAAATATTTTGATTTTCAATGAAAATATGCAAAATAAAAAAATGATTTTAAAATATTGGATTATTCGAAAATATTATTAAATTTCTAAAAAAAAATTTCATTAAAATCAATTTTAAATTCAATTTTTTTATTATATTTTACAATTATACACCTCGAAAGAAATTCATAAATAGAAAATATAATTAATTTTCTATATACACACTTGAATCATATTGTTATATGTGTCTACATTTATATCCTATATATAATATTATATAAATAGATTTGCAAAAAAAAAAATTGTTTTTTTTTTTCTTATTTTATATACAATATATTCATATATTATAGTATATAAGAAAATTTGGCTAATAACCGATATACAAAGAGCAGGGAAGAAAAAAAAAAATAAGAACCTTCGTTTACAGATAAAATTTATTACAATGTTTTTGTTCTTTTGTTTGTTGTAAGAAGAAATAACAAAAAAAAAAGAACAAAAATAACTTCGAAAAGAAACAAAAAAAGTGAAAATTTTAAAAGGACCAACGTATAACAATTATATATGGACAAAAAAACATTGAATTTTTGTTTTTTTCTTTTTGCTTCTTTCTATGGAAAATTTATTAAGTTTAAGATATTAAAATAAAATTTATGATGATCAAATTAATAATAAATTTAATAAGAAATTTAATAATATAAATTTTATATAGAATCGAATATCATAATATATATATAGGGGGAGGGGGGGATTAATTTAATATTAAATTAAATATTAAAGGAGTGTGAATGTGAATAATTTTCACTTAAAAAAATTTTTAATAAATTTTGAGAATCTATAAAATTATGCTCAAAATTAAAAAAAAACTTTTCAAAAAAAAATTATGGAAATTCAGTTTTTTATTTTTTAATTGAAAAATAATATTCAGATTTTCACTTTAATTAAAATAACAATTAAGATTGTTTTTCATTATCATAAAGTTTTTTTTTTACACAATGTTCTACAAATTATATGTATAATAAAAATTTATATTTAGTGTGAAAATGTTGATAATTAGCATGTATTTTTAAATACAAAAAATATAGTATACAGAGAATATTGAATTAAAATTAAAAATATTTTATTCACTAATATTTACAACTCCTAATTCCTATGCCTCTATAGTATTCTTCTTTGTGTGAATAATTGCAATATTTATGAAAAAATTGCATACTTTTAGGGTTTAATATTTTATTTTTTCTGTATTTAATTTACAAAATGTAATTTTTTATCTATTATTTAATTGACAAGATTTCTTACAGTTTAAAATGAATTCTTGAAAATGTTTTTTTATTATATTTTTTGCTAGATTAGGTTTGGAAGGTTTTTTAGTTTTAGGAGGTTTTCTTACTAAAAGTACGAATAATAAACACCTCTTATAACTTAAAACTATAAAGTGAAATTTTCATATATATATATTTTAATATTCCTAAAACTATTAGAAGTTGAAAAATTTTCTGATATTTTTCAAGTTATTTCTGATCTTAAAAGTTAAAAAATTGTTTATTTATGAATTTCATTTGTTTATAAATATTAAGCATAGAACCAGAATAAGAGGTAGTATAGGAAAATCTTTTTTACTGAATTTTCTTTGTCCTATAATTTCTTTGCAAGTTTAATTTATTTTAAATATTTTATTCTTTTAATATAAGAAATTAGTGCAATAACAATTTTCGGTTCCTCAAATAGCACACATGCAATATATATATGTATATACATAGATATATATATATATAGAATTATTAAATAAAATAATTCTAAAAATTTAGAAATTAACTCTTAAATATAACTGAATTAATTCTAATTAAAATTAAAAATAATTTTAATTACAAAATTATTTAACAAAACTTTTAATAATATCAATTTCAAATGTTCATTTTTAATTATCAAAACCTTAAAATTATATAAATACGTACATTTCAATTTTTTAAATGTATGAATAACAATTTATATAGTAATTAAGTAAATATTTCATAATATACAATATGTTATGTAATAAATCAACTTTTCAAATTATATACAATTCTCTGTTGTGTAATTAGAAATGCAAAAGTAAAACAATAATAAAGTTTTGTAGAGGGCAAAAAAAATAGTTATAAATATTAGATTAAATGACGTTATATAATTTATATATTATAATATAAAGGAGTATAAAAATAATTTTCCTAGTACTAATATATAAAATATTTTTACAAATAATTTTTAATATTCAGAATTAATATTTATTTTGTCTGATATTTTCTGAATTGAATAAATATTTAATTTTCATTATTCTATAACGTGAACCTTGCAATATTATATATATATATATATATATATATATATATATATATTTATATATATATATATGTATATATATATATAGAGAGAGAGAGAGAACATTTATTTTTTTCAAAATTTTTAATATGTATTTTAATGAGTAGTTTTAAGCTTAACTGGAAAATATTAAAAATTTTTCAAATAAATTTATATACCATATAACTGTGGAGATTTTCGATAATTCATTCATTGAAAATTAAATTTTCTTTTTGTGTCTTTTCACAAATCCATACTTGGAAATCTGCAGAAACTGATCATTTTGTTTTTACAGGTTTGTAATATACTCGATTAATTTTTTAATCTCCCAAATTTTTCTATTATGCTCTTCTTCTAATTTATAATATTTTTTTTAAATTGAAGAAAAACTGTAATATTCTGTACTTTAGCATATAATTTTTGCAGATTTCACAGCTTGGATTTATCAAACGTGCATTATATTAAGACCTTTAAGTTAAAAGTGAACTATCGAAAATCTTTTATGCTTTAGTTTAACTTCAAATTTACAATAATATAAAAATTTTGTATACATTTATGTAAAAATTATAAATAATTGATAATTCATTGTTAATTCTAATTCATTGTAATTATTGTATACATAACTGCTAATTCATTATTAAATTCCAAATATTTCTAAATAAAATTCGGATTTTTTTTTTTCGTTTGCTATAAATCAATATTAAATTGTAAACAAATTCCACATCAAAACTAAAGTCTGATTTCTCGCAGCTACATGTTATTATTAATTTGTATATAAATTTCCTGGTCAAAACTTCTATAGTTTCCACATAAGTATTTAAATTTTTAAAAAATTCCATTCATGTTCATTTGAAATTATTCATTCTTTTCAGCATCCTAAAAAATTAAAATTTTATGAATTTTTTAATTTTCATTTCTATTCAGAAAATAATAATTTTTTTTATTTTGTTTAATTATTATTAAAGTTTCATTTTTTATTGATTGTTTATTACCTTAATTATTACTTTAATTATTATACTATAATTATTATAGATGTAATTGTCATGTTTTTTAATTAAAAACAAGAAAAAAGCGATTCAAAATCAATAAAAAACAAAATTAAAAACATGATATAAATATGAAACGTAAGAAGAAATATAAATAACGAAAAAAAAAACATAAAACAGTTAAAAAAAAAATTAAATATCAAAATTTATTATTATGAAAAATTTATAAAAATAATAGAAAGAAAAAATGAAATTAAATAAGGAAAAAACTATTAAAATTCATTTAAAAAAAATATCAAAAACTGTCTTCATAGTATATAAAATTTATATATAATATATAAAAAGGATTAATTCCTTATATACACACATATATGTACATATATACATGTATTTGTATGTAATTATTTATAAATAATATAAGTTTATAATATAAAAAAAAAAAAATAGAAATAAAAATATAGTGAAATTAATCGAGATAAAAATTTAATTAAAACTCTATATTACTTAAATTTAATTATCTTTTAAAATAATATTGTAATATACTTAATTAAAAAAAATAAAATTCATATTAATTAATAGTAATTTTAATTCGAAATATTGAAATTAAAAAAAAAAATTATTTAAAATATGCCATTCGGACGTAAATCTCCATTGGAAGCATTGGCTTTGCCAGGTGTTATACTAGCATATAAATATAGTCAATTTAGGCAAAGAAGGCGAGAAGCAGCAAGTCGTCGTGTTACTGAAAGAGAATTATCAGCTTTACATCATAAAATTGTAAGTACAATTACAATATGCAACAATTCTTTTCCTTTTTGCCTGTTTATAAAAACATAAAATTTTATTTTAAATATAAGAATTCTTTACAAATACAAATTAACTTACTGTAGTTAATATAATTACCCTTTAATCTCTTATAAATATTGTAATCCAAGAAAACCATGTGACAAATATTACGAGTCTATTAGCACTTAATAGGAAGATGCATTAATTTATCCCAGTTAAATTCCTGAGAAGCGATGCGACGAATATTCTTATAAATTGTTGGATATATGGCGTAGAATGTTTTGTTATAAGGTAAGTGTAGCTAATACTGACAGTGGCGGTAATACTGACATACATGAAGTTTTTTATAATTATTAAGAGATTTTCTCTATACAGCATATATATATATTTTTATTTCTAGATTAATTCAAATTATCGCAATACTTCCTTTTATTTAGTTTTGAAATAACTCCAAAATATTGAGCATAAATCAGTTTTGTTTCCATAGACATAGCAATGGTGGGTTGAATTGGAGAATTTCTTATACTTTTTGCTTAATTTTTCCGATTTTGTTTTTATTGATTTTTGACTTATTTGAGGGTTAAAAATATATGTATTTATATTAAATTAAATATTTTGATTATTTTTTATCTTATTTTATAAGTAATTCGGAGTAAAAACATTAAATAAATAAGAATTTTAACAAATAATTTCTGTCAGTATTAGAAACATCTAAAATTCGACCATGCTTCTATTACTGACATATGTGTCAGTAATACGTCAAAAATCCGTATTTTTATAAATTACGTCATTTTTAAAATATTTAAATTTTTATTTTCGTATTTATTTAACTAAAATCGAATTTGAATTTTCTTTCTAATGTCCGAATTCTGACACTAAGAATTTACTACAGGTTCGGAGTATTTTACCTTTAAAAACTGGTGTCAGTAATACGATCTAAAGAGGGTCAATATTATGTACAAAATTATGTCAGTATAAAGTTTTAATTTTGATATTCATTTTAATTAATTAAAATAATTTCTTTATACTTTAAAATGTTTAAACTATTTCAGTCGAACGAAAATTGATTACATTTGTGAAAACCTATATCTGACTACGACATTTTTACCTTTTTAATAGTGATATTCGTCTAATAAATTGTGTATCAATATTGTATTCAATACTGTCAATAAAACAGTACAATTCGGTTTCTAAAAAAATGCTTTAAAATTACAGTAAACGTTAACGTCATAGCAAATATCACAACGGAAATGGTTCTCTTTAAATAAGAAAAGTAGTCCTTTTTAATAACCAAAATGTTGTTCTAAAAATTGAGAATGGGTTGCTTTCGTTACGTACTGAATACATAAATAGTTTTTGTTAAAGCAAAAAGCAGCTTTAGAATAGGCTTATTAGCAGCTTTAGAATATATTGATCTGATTTCTTATAATTTCGTGTGATATGGTACATCATATTTTAGGTATTATTTATAAGAATACATTTGTAGCAAATATTACTTATAATACTTTATAAAACATTATGTCATTTCGAATTAGATTTTCATAAATTTCTTTTAAAAATTTTTATTTATTCATTGTTGCATATTAAGACTACTAGTAAAAGTACATTCTACAGTAATAATAAATTCAAATCAGCTGAATTTCACATATTTTTACCTTTAATTCAATAAAAAATATGTTTTTTATTTTTGTTTGAATTATATTTTTATTCATTTTTAATTTTTTTTGAAATAAGATGAAATATCCGTAGAAATCTAAATTATTATTCCATTTTTATTTAATATTATCATTTTAACCATTTTAACCATTATTCATATATAGAATATAGATTACAGCATATGAAATTACATTGTCAGTATTAGGAACACAAACTGTCAGTAATAGACACAAACATTTGCGGTTATGTCAATATAAGGAACATTTTTGCTTTTCATTTTTAATCGAAAAATTATGAATTAAAAAATATTTTGATTAAATAATTTTATAAAAAACATTATTCTCAATTATCCAAATTATTCAAAAAATCGGAAACACGATCATTTATTGTATCCCACATATAAAATATCTCACGCCAAAGTTGAATTTGTTGCGAAGTATGTCAGTAATAGGGACACTTACCTTATTTAATAATTGAGTCGACTTTTCACTATATTTGCAATTGAAATTTTATTTTTCAACAGCATTTTTTAATTATTTAAAGCAGTTATAAGCTTAATATTAACCAATTTTCTTCAAAAATATTTTCAAACATTTTCAGTATTTGTTTTCCAAAATATCAGTTTATCATTTTTAAATCATTGAAATCGCATTTATTCTTACTTCTATATTCCGTGGATGAAAATCATCGTAAATTATTTACATTAGATAACAATAAAATCTAGTTCCAATCTCCTAAAATTAAATATTTTAATTAAAATTATTTATTCCATACAATATGAACACTAAAAATCACTTACCATATCTGACATAACTGACATGAAATGCTAGGAGAATTTAAATATACAAATTGTCATTTTATAGTGCATTGCATTTATATGTGAACGACATCTATTACTAAAAATCGAAAACTTAATTTTTATAATTCAACACCTAATCTATGTAAACAATAAAATGAGTGGCCGTCTTGTGCCATAAAATAGAAATTTTGTTAAATTAAAAATTTTTTTTTTAATTTGTAAATTATAATAAATTTAAATTATTTATGTAAACATAAATTGTAAATTTCTAAAAGAGTTTACATGATTATTCATCATATATAAAGTTAAAATTCATTATATTTTAGGCTAAATATTCAATAAAATATTTATAGTTGCAATTATCTTACAATTAATTAGGTAAATTAAAAATTACCAAAAGGCAAAAAATCCTCTTTGTATACCAATCAAATAATTTTTTTTTTTAAAAAGAATTCTCTTTCTTTTTTTAATAAAAGTCGAGGGAAAATGCGTTTTTATAAAGATTTGAATGAAATTTTTTCGATTGTATGGTCTTAAATGAGTGTGCATTTTGCTTTAAGGCGAAATTTTTGTTTAAGATTTTTTATTTCTCAAAAGACCATATACATATATACATATATCTACAGGTAAAATAACTTATACATTTATGTTTGTATTTTTATATGTTAATATTTACATATAATATTTTACTGCGGATTATATAAAATTTTTGATTTTTCGTAACACGTACATACAAGGTGATTCAGTAAAGATTACAATATTATATATAATAATATGTTGATTTCAAGCCCTTTACTACTCGTAGCTTATTTAAAAATTAATTATTTGAAGCTTTTGTATTTTTCGGAAAGGAAGTTGTAAGCAAAAAAATTTTAAGCAAGTCTAAAAAATTCGATAAAATTTGTGTATGCGTAAACGTTGAGATTTGACACCTAGTTCAAAAAAAAAAAAATTTACCGGAGCATAAAACAACAATATATATATTTTAGTGAATCATTCTGTATATATTGTTGTAAACCGACAAAAATTATGTTTTTTCCAGCAGTATCATTTACTATATATGTTTACTTTTAATACATAAATTTAAATTGTTATGTTACTGATTCAGAATTTATTTGTACATATACATATACATGAAAACATATTTATATTAACTTTTATGTAAAATATATGTACATATATTTCCATATTATATATATATAACTTTAAGTAATACAAGAAACACATCAAATGAAAATATCAAATATTTTATTATTATTAGAGGAACAATTTTATGTATTAAAATAATATAGGTCTATAATAATGTTGGTTGGTGGAGAATGTAAAAATTATAACTTGTCTGCAATAAATTAATTAATTCTTGTATATTAACGCTCGATTTCATTATATTAATGTTAAAATTAAGCCTAAATAGTGGGCCTTTTCATAAACTTGCGAGTTATATTACGAATACCACACTACTTATAAATAATGTTTATAAACAAATATTGCTAAACTTGTTTTTTCAACAATTATCAAATATTTCAGTAAGAAAATATATTTTTGAATCAAAACTGAATTTGTTAATAATAATTCTCTTGAATTTTATTTGGTATAATTAAAAAATGTTTTTAACATCTGCTACAAATATTAGAATAAACACAACAAATGTTTCCTGTTTTTTTCTGTGAAATCAAAGTGAATTTTAAATCTAAAATAAATTCATATTCATTTAGATTTTATAAAAAAAAAAAAAAGTTGAATATTCAGAAAAAAAAAACGTACACACCACTTATTTTTAAATCTTACTTATCTTAAAATTCTATAATACATATACATAAATACAAAATAATGAATATAATTTTAATTTGACATAATTGCATAAAATTAGGGGTAAGAAATATTTTCAATAGATTTAGCAATAAAATTTTTAATACATTACACAGCGTCTGGCATCGTTTCTATTCATTAAAAACAATAAAAACCGTTCTTGAATTATTTAGTATGATTTTTAATAAAAAATTCTATTTCTTTTGTGTATATGCAATTTTACCCTTTTTGAGTAAATTTAAACCAAATAAATACAATTTAGAAAGAAAATTAAAAGGGTCTAACAATATACAATCAAATTCTTTTCATCAACTATTTTCAAAATGAATGCGTTTTATTTATTAATGAATACATTATATACTTATATTAAATAGATTGAATATATGTTATATATATATATATATATTGAATAGAATTGAAAGGGTTAAATTATGAAAATAAAGTCTATATATGTGGTATTAAAAAATACTTAAGATCTTTAAAGATAAATTCTCTGTGTATGTTTGTCCAATTTTCTTTTATTTTTTTTTCCATTTTTAATATTTAAATTTATTTTTTCCTTTATATTAGAATTTATTTTTTTTTATTTATATAATTATAGGACGTACTTTATTCTCTCTCTCTCTCTCTCTTATATGTAAATATAAAGTGGATAGGTTGGTACCACCTTAAATCGCATATATTTACGTGCATATAAATGCACTCAAGATATATTATTAGAAGAAACCTATATAAATAGCATATATATATACATACATATATACATATAAAATATGGAATTTAATTTAATTTTTATTCTTCATGTTATTTCTATTTTACATAATGCATTCATTTCAACAATATTCACTCACTTTGTAAAAAAATCGGTTCACTTCTCGTATATATATGCTTGTACCTGTACTTGCATTCACATATACTATAAAAGAATCTAGGTTTAACTTGTTGAATCTATTATCATTATTATTGTTGTATCTACTTAAAAATATACCTTCTTTCTATACTTTTTTTTCTCAGTTCTTTATATGTAACTGATTCAATTTAAGTATTGTCTTCTTTCACCTGCATCTTTATTTCATATGTAACGTATATATAAAAAAAAAAAGAAAGAAAATGTTAAAAGATATCACTGATTTTTTTCTTCTTCTTCATAATATTCTTTTATTGTAGTCCTTAATCTCATTTTGACAAAACAATTCAAATTAGTATTCAGTTCAAGATTTTATATAAAGGACAATTATTTTTATAATTACAACATAAATATTGTTGGTTACTTACTATGTGTTAGTATATTATATATGTGATGTTTTGGCCGAAAGTTTTCAAAAATATATTTATATGACGTGTAAAATACAATAAATACAAATATTGTGTGAACAGAGTTTTACGGGTAGCGACAATAGCAAATTTTATTCTACACTACACTAATTACAGTGTTGGCGCTGTTTGCATTTTCAAACTTTTAATTTCAACTTTTACCGCTGCCGCTCGTTAATATGTCGTTTGATCTTTTGTTTTTTTATTTCTTTTTTTTGTATGTAATCTATTTGTAATTATCAAAATTTTTACCAAAATCGTAGACAAATTCATGGAAATATTATTTGAGCAAGTAAAAATACATCTTTACGAGTTTATAATAGTCGAAATTATATGTTATATTATCGTTAATTGCAATTGAATATTGAGCATAATTAAATTTTTAAATAACAAACAATGTAGATGACGCCTCAGCTAATGCTCAAATTGTACTAGGCGAAGCTATGCAGATTAAGATGAACGCGGCGAATAGTTAAAGTTATAGTTAAATTTTTAAATAAAAATAAAATATCTCTAGGTCTTATAATTATAATTAAAATATTTTAGCATTTAAATATAACGCATAATTATTGAGCTACCAACCATTTTATTTTTAAAATTCATTTTTAAAATGAATATAGAAATTCAGGTTCAACCCAAATGATTACAACCTAAAACATTTTAAATTAAAATCTAAATTCAAACTAAAAAAATAATAAATTGAAGTTATTGAAGATTCAGAATTAATTATAGGAACAGTTTTTACAATAATGGCAAGCTGCAGACTATATTTAGAATGTGTACTGCAATTAAATTGTCATCAAAATTCTTTTCTATAAAAATGTGAAATAAATATAAAAGAAAGAAGTTTTATACAATTTTTTTTATAAATGTACAAAATTTAATTGGTTTTTAGAGAATAAAAATTTCAAAAGAATGCACTTAATAATTATAAATTTTTATTTATTTATATAGAAATTTAATGGGGAACGGTAGACAATCATAATTAGGCTTTCGTTTAGAACATTTTTACCCTTTCATTTTATTGTAATATGTAAGATAAGAAGACCGAAACGGAAATATAAAATAAATGAAAAAAATTCTTAAAATATAACAATATATTTATACTATAATTGTTTATGTGTTATATTAGAAACTTAAAATATATATATATACTTACCCAATCTGTTATACTTGTATTTACAATAGTTGTATTGTTGCATCACAATATTCTGTTTGTTTGTATATGTATATACATATATATTGATGTTGGCTTATAAAAAAAAATTACTGTTTTTTGTTTTAATATCATCGTGTCTGCACCCACGTATATTGTTCTTAAATACCTTACAATATTATTACATTTTGGCGAACATTATCTATACATATATAGATTTGTAAATATTATACCTATGTGTACGTATATGTGTATATTATGTTTATTCTTATAAGATATTTAAGTATAGGATAATAATAATTAGGATGGTATTTACATATATACATATCCATATCTATTATATAACTGTTATAATGAATAAAAAGATGATTTTTTAAAGTAACTCTTGACCTCATTGAAAAGTTTGTTAACCTGGTTGTATATGTATGCATGTATGTATATGTAATTAACATAAAGACAATAAGTTAGTCTTATATATATGTATGTATGTTCTATATGTAAATATATTTGCATAATTATAATTATAATTCTATTTCGTTTCTAATTTAGATTTTCTACTTTTTTTTTCTCTCTCATATTTAATTAATATTTCTAAATGTGTACAAAATAATTTTTTGCCATTTTGTACTATATAAAATGTGCCCTTTTATATTTATATTGTTATTTAGTGCGTGTTTAATTATAAAATGTTTTAATTATACTTTGATAAATTTAATATTTTAAATAAAATTTTTAAAATTAGATCTAAATATAATTATGTTACTTTGCTAATAATTAAATACATATTTAATATGCACATTTATAATTCGTTGTAGGTTCCATCTCTATTGTGTATTTTGGTTATAAAAATTAAAATTAAAAATTAAATTCTACTATATGAAATAAATTATTATTTGATATAAATTAATTTTTAAAAGATTATAATTTTAAAATTAAATTTTAATAAAATTTCTTTGGAAAATTGTTTAGAGACTTACTGGGAATAGAATGCAAAAAGTATGGATCGGAAAATATTTGTTCATAAACTTAATATTGTGAATTAAGAATTCAAAATAGCCTCAATTTTTACGTTATTTGACTGTTCACAAATAAAGTTGCATGTGCATCACGCTATATTTTTTAAGCAATAATGCATCTATGAAAATATCTTAAAAAATTGACTTTTTATTGAATAACTATCCAGATCTATACTATTATCCTAAATCATAATAATAAAAGAAAAATATTTCCCTTTCCATTATAATGCTTTTCATTTATTTGCTTTTTATTAATAATTTGCCTCAAAAAATTTTATACAATTTATTGCAAAAAATATTTAAGATTATTGCAGAATTTCAGAAATTTTTTCGAAAAATGCTTACATAAATAAAATTTTCTTGTTTATGATTTAATTTCAAGGATAATTTGATTAATGTTTCTAGCTTGGAGCATTAAAATTAAAAGCCTCGTTGGTAAATTATTAATAAAAATTATTAGAATAAATATACAAAGATTTTTCAGGTCCATTATTTTCATATACATACAAACAACCGCATGGCAGTGAGCACGATTAAACTGAAATTAAACCAGTAATTTTTATAAAACATTTTAAAGGCATTCAAAACTTTTCTTGTTATGTACACCTAGAAACATAAAATTTTTATATTTGCGGTTGGACATATAGGAGCACACAAGGAAAACAGAAACCCTTTCGACTGCATATACAATATAAAAGATATCCAATTTATTTTCATTTAAATTGCATTTATGTAAGTTTCAGATTTTTCATTTTTATTCACAACATTTCAAAGAGAAAATTTACCTACATGTAAAATAATTTTACTTGTATATAATCTTCCAAGGTAGAATACGAATTTTATTCATATATAGGTACATAAAAATTCTTTAATTTTTTATTTTTTCAATAAATCGATAATTTCATTATTTAAATTTATTTATTGTTTCCTTGTATATGATGGCAATGTATAAGGATTATGCATTATTCATACACATAGATCAAATCGATCGAACGAATTGTAATAATTAAAGGTATATAAAAAAATATAAAAATTAAAAAGAAAAAAAAACATGAAATTTTACATGTAAAATTTATTGTGCAGGATTAAAAATTCATTCAATATATTGAAAATTTATATGAGATTTTTTTTTTTTTCATTTCTTTGGCATTATCCTTATACGATATTAATTAAAAATAAAAATAGAATTTCACTATTATCTTTTAATTATATACAAAAGTAAAAAACATTTTAAATGTAAATTTTCATTTTTTTTTTTGAAAAATCAAAATGAAAAATACAAATGCAATTTGCTGAATCTTTAATGTGTATTACTTTGATTAAACGTCCTTGAACAGGAAAATTTATTAATAAATTATGTAGTATTATGGCACATAGAAAGCATAAAGAATAGCAACGGAAAATTCTTTAATTATCGCATATAACCTCGAAGAATGATTAATTAGTGTCTTGCGACCACCAATCTTATTGAGTTGCTTATTTAACCTTGATTAAATAGCCTTAGCTTCACATCTTTATATAGTGACTTTATTATATTGATTATTTTATTTGGAATGCCCTTATTTGCTAAAGATTGCCATATATTGTCTTTAGGTAGATTATATGAAAGGACCTTTAAATATCCACAAAAGTCATATACAGTAATGAATTCCATTTGACTGACTGTTCTGCGATTATTTGAAGTGCATTAGATTGATCGATGCAGCCGTGGCCTCTTTTAAGTCCCACCTGTTCCGCTAGTTCTTGCATTCCGTTAGTCTGCCTTTTTTGGTATAGATTGATTATAATGCCCTTCTTCGAGTATTTCTATTTATGCTAGATACACCCAATCTTAGTTATTGGGTGAATATTTGAGCAGTTCTATTGCGCTTTCTGATTTGTTGTTTTTGAGTCTATGTATGACACCTATTATACCTTCTTTGTTTGGTAGGTTCAGGTACACTCTATTGTTTTGTATACTCCTGGTGACTATGAGCTCCATACTGTGTGATACCGGAAGTTTTTCTCCGAGTTCTTTTCTTTTTAATTTCTGCCAATGCCGTGTTCTTTACTCACAATCTTTTACTCTACTCGACATAAACTCTGCTTTTGTATTCTCACTTTTAAGCTTTTAATTGTCAATTTTTTTTTTTTCTGGGTATTATTGAGTTTTATACAGTTACAGACTTCACACTGATATTTGCTGTGAGGAGCATATGGTTAGAACTTACGTCAACACTGAAACATATCCTTCATGTCCTTATGTTTAGTAAAGACCACCTCTATTTATGGCTGAAACATATCAGTCTGTCCAAACCCATGTGTATTTGTGTATTAATTTGTGTGGGAACATGTTTCCGCTTACCACCATGTTATGTTCTTGACATATGACAATCAGCCGCTCGCCGTTGTTATTCATTATGCTTAGACTATGTCGGCCCATTTTTTCCATATATATATACATTTTTTCAATATTTTCAAACATTAATCGTATTTTTATTCTAAAAAAGCATTCTAATTATTAATAGTTAATAAATCAAACGTCAAAATAAATTAATTTTTGATAGCAAGCATAATGTATGTATGTATGTAGTGGAAAAATTTACAATGTTTTATGTCAAAATTTACTTGATATGTTGATGAGATGGTAAAATGCAGAAAAAATTGTTAAAAACAGTAATACAAATATTTTTATATACTTATTTAGTAGAAAATCAGTGACGTGTTCAATTAGATCATTATTTTTTTCTTACTTTTTTAATAAAAAAAAAAATATTTGTATTGTCAAAGACATTTAGATACAATCATATATATTATGCTTATGCATAGTTTACGTCAATTATTGCATATTTATAACTCAGTATAAATTAAGTTAACAATGTTGTACTCCTACTTTCAGACAATTTCTTTGTTTTATTTTTATATAGCGTGACTTGTGTAAATTCTTTAAAAAAAATTGTGATTGCTAGTAAAGTTCGAATTTTAAAAATTTTGTGAAAAAGCCCGAGGAGCTTTGGCTTAAGAATTTGAAGCGATTCTGCACATTCTCCTGTACTTGTTAGGAAAGAAAAATTCATAGAATGTAAATTTGAAGAGATGTATTCCTTATCATTATTTTGTCATGAAATTACTTTAGCACCTAATTTGGGGAACATCAGTGATGTCTCAGATTCTCGTTCAATAAACTTAGTGTTTATTTAGATTAAAGCAATATTGTACTTATAATTTATACTACAAACTGTATACGTAATAAGAACGTAAATTATTTCATATCTGTGGTGTACGAGTTAGTCTATTCTCGCAAAATAAAATAGATATGTGTTTACCGGTTACTCCCATACTGTTTAAAAATGACAGTCCCCCTATATTATACTTTCGTGCTTATTATAAACTAGTTTATTGTTTTCTTATTTTTTGCTTGAATTCTTTTTTAATAATTTTCTGTGTATATATTTTTTTTTTTTTGGCAAAAAATATAAAATTCATTTTTCAGGAAATCAATAAATAATTTATTATTTGTTGCATGCAAATTTAAAAATATCATTTTTCATATCATAAACATTATATCTATTGGAATATAATATTACTTATGGATATAGCAGGATATATACATTTTTTTTGATTTGTAAAAGAAAAAAATTTTAGAATTAAAAATAATTAATTGTGTGTAATAACTTAGGTTCACATATAATTATTTAATTTGGAATTTATAGAATTTTATAGTTTTTATATAAAATTAATATAACATGATATACAAATATACAAAAACAAATTTTTCAAGATTTTCACTTAAAATTAAAGAGAAAATTAAATTTATTGAAAAAAAAATGTCCGATTTCAATGGAAAACGAAGTCAAAATTTGAACTGTCACTGAATCAATCAAAATATGACGCCTTAACTTTAAATAAATGCTAAATGAATAGAATATTTTTTGACACATAAAACTTTCTTTCAAATACAATAATTAATACGTAAGAATATTTGAAAAGTTAAATTATTTTATGTATTTTAATTATTTCCTTTACACTTACTTATTGCCAAAACTTACATCTCATTTGTGTTATAAAGGAAATAAATTTATGCTTAAGGCTGTGTGTGTTCTTGCGAGACATGGTCTTGTACAATATTTTATACATACATTATCTATGTTCCATATGATTCCATATGATTCCGTATCACCAAATATTACAACAATAGATATTTTTTACAAATTCAACTTTTATATTACAGTTTTTAATTATATATTAAGTTTGACAAAACAATGACAAATGAAAATTTTGCATAGAAACTCTTTAATCACTCTCAATAAAAATCGTCTCCCATAATAATTCTAAAATTTTTAAAATTATCAAATTTAACATGATCATTTATATTTCCTTTTGACGACGATAAAGACGTTCTCTTTTTTGTTTTCTTTGACAATTTTGAATAATTTTCAAATATAGTCACAATTATTAGTTTTATATTTTTTTTTTTGTAAATCAAAACATCAAAATATTACACCGACATACCATTTACGTGCATATTCTATTCAAAAAAAAAAAAAGCATAAACAGAAACAATAACTTTTACTAAAAAAATCTTGTCAAAAAATTATAAATATAACTGTTATACACCATAATATAAATATGTATTGTAAAAACAAGTATGACATAAAAAATTTATTTGTTATTACTTGAAATAGAAAAAAAAAGTTGAATTTTACTTTTAATAGAATATTTTGAATAAAAATTCGGTATGAATGTACTTTTGGGTTACATTTGCCCTGTCTATCTGCTTGAATATGCTTACAGAACTTTATGTGTTATAGAAATTATCTTTTAGGTTAAAACTAATATATGTAAATTTCCAGACCGGTCGATATACAAGTATTTTGTACAGACTTCCAAAAAGATGTTTTAAAAAATATTGAAATTCTAAAAATATTGTAATTCTGCAATTGTAAATTGAATTGTTCAGTATAAAAACAGAATCAAATCGGTGAATAGCAACGACGGACGGTTTCTGTTGTTAATCAACTGCATATATAATTGTTCAGTATTTTGCATATAACACAGTCACACATCAAAATACGATTTTAAGCGGTAATGTTGTTTCATTTTGGGTGGTCTCATATATATATATGTATAGTGTACATGAATTTTGACAATTCGTTGCGAAAATTCGCTCAAACAACGAGTGATTTTTGCAGTTTTGATTCGTCTATACCGTGTATTTTTTCTTTTTGAAAATGTTAAATATGAAGTTTTTGCTGAGGAATGTATATGAATTACCAAAATTCTTATACTATCTTATCGAGAACATACAATTTCTTTTTATTTGAGAGTGTTTTTTATCTTTATGAATTTCAATAACTTCATTCTCTCATTACATTACTATGTAACTGCGTTTGTTATTATCTCTTACTATAACTTTATAACAGTTTGTTATAACTTTTGCAATTCAAGCTGAATTGTCAAGAATAATTTTAATAAAAAGCAAATGTCAAATTTTTTTAAAAACCACTGATTTTACTAATACCTACTCATTTTGTTTTAAACAAATCACTCTAATATATGTGCATGTATATGTATATACTATGTATAATCGTTATAACCTATTTACCCTTGAGAATTTACAAGAAAAAAAATTTTACTGTTTTCAGATGTATTTTTTGCATTAAAAAATCTTGTATACAAAATACATAATTGCAATAAGTTAAATTTATAAAATTATAAAAGAAAGCATGATTTTTCATATAGCAAATTTCCTTAATAAATTTTCATATACATTATTTACATAGCTATATAATATGAAATATTCTGTGAAATATTAAAGTGGTTGAAAAAAACAAAAATAAATGAAAAAATAAAAGTGTTGTTCATCAAATTTTTAACTTTATTATATTAAAAAACAAAAGCAGAGAAAAAATAGAAGCAGAGCCTTTCAAAAAAAATGAGAAACTAAAGCAAAAAAGAAGAAGAATAGGAAAAGTAGAATAAATCCTATATAAAATAATGTAATATGAAGTTTTAATCATATTAAAATGAAAAGAAGAAAGAAAATGAAAACTATTTCGTTTTCCTTTGTTTTTTCTTTTTTTTCTCGTTTTTTTTTTGTGTACGGGCATTAAATAATTTTCCAGTATATTAAAGGAAATTTGAACAAGGACTTGCCATTTACTCTTTGTTTTTTTTTTTTTGTTTTTCGCTTTTTTCCTTTATACTTTTATATATATGTTTATTGTTTCATATACACTCATAACTTGTTTGAAGAATACTTCAAAAATATTATGAGTATATCATTTTTTCTTTTTTAATATTAAACATATACATAGACATACATGGAAACATGATACAACCAATTCATATACATATAAATATTTACATATATTAGAAGTAAAGAAATTAACACATTCTCAAACATAAAAAGGGCTTCTTTACTATTATCCTTGTACATAATAATTGTTGTACATATATATATATATATATATATATATATATATTTATATAATATACTATATTTTATGTACGATGAATACAAAAATAAGAGAAAAAAAAATATAATATATTTTTGTTTAGTTTAGGTAATCACTACATTTTCTTCTATTATAATAGGTATACATAATATGTATATAAATATATATGTATAAGGATATAATATACTAAAATATATTATATTTAAGAATAAGTAAATATAATGAACATGGATTTAAATGTAAATTTATTAGAAGTAATTTTTATGGTAATTCTATGGGTATTACAGTTGTCTTGTTTATGTATATACATGTGACGTAAAATTATGTTATAAGAATTTTTCTTATTAGTTGATGAGATTGCAAAAAAAAATAAAATTGTTGATATTATCATTAGCTATTGTAATTATTGAAATTATTTAAATTATATGTTTATCAAAAAGTAAATATTTTGTTATATAAATTTGCTATATTTTGTTATATAGCTTTGCTATATTTCTTCGATTGCTGCAACAATGACACGACTCCAAATTTTGCATATTTTAGGAAAACGTTTTTTTATATTTTTCTCGATTTAGCAATTATTTTATTATTTATTGTAAGCGACAATTTTTAAATTAGAGAAATAATATTTTGAACAAAAAAAGAAATATTTTATGTGCTCATTTCTGTATCAATAACTTAGAAATCGTATTTATAGAGCTATAGATATAAATAAAGTTTAAATTATTTTAAACTTTAAATTCATTAAAAATTTGCAATTATTAAGTTAATTTAAAAATGTTAAACTAACAATTCATTTACTAAAAATTTGCATATTTTATGGAGTTTGATATTTCTTGTATTAAGAGAAATGGTACTTATTAATCTCAAATTGCAAATTATAATTCATTTCGCTACATTAACACTTAGAATTCTGGCAAATTTTTTTTTCTTAAAAATATTATACATGCAAGTTTTATTATATGTAATAATTTTCAAATTTAGGATTGCCCTCTATTGCAATTAACAAAATAATAACGTACATACATTGTGTATATAAAACCGTGTTACATTTTTTTTCTATCAAAATTTTTTCAGCCTTAAATAAAGTTGGGTCAAACCAATGGTTTGTATTGAAGCACTTTTCCCTTCAACAAGTAAAAATTCTGCTTTTAAATACAGTCTATGTATACCTATCACACTATTAAAATTATTTTCATTCATATACAAAACTATTTCTAGGATTGCATATATTTAGGATGACGCATATATGCAGTCTTTGAAATAAAGCAAAAATTAATATAAAAAGGGGTTAACATAATACTCGATTTTAAGGGTTAATTGTGTGAGTTAAGAAAAATAATTATATTTTTTAATTTCACGGAATTTACCGTTAGCTTTTTGCGTTTATAAAAATTTGGAAAAGCTTGCGGTTTCGGAAATATAAGGTGTCAAAAATTCAAATTTTACGAATTTCAAGAGGTGATAACTTGAGAGGGGGTGGAGATGGAAACAAATTTTCTTCTAACAAAATGAACTATTTATTAATGTCTAAAAGCTCCTAAAATTTAAAGCTTCTACAGGCTGGGGTCTAGAAGAAAAACGACATCAAAAATTTGCAAAAAAAGGACTTTAGATAACGGTAAATTTGAACGGCCATTTTGTTTTTCTAAAGTTTAATTATAAAATACCGCGCAAGGAGAAGCAAGCCACTGCCTTTCTGCGTTTGCAAAATTTCAAAAATGCTTATGGTTTCATTGCAACAAATATTTAAAAATGGCCATTTTTAGGGTTTTGGGGGGGGTATAACTTCTAGAGGGGGGGAGATAGGTAAAAATTTTGTTCTACGGAAATAAGTTTCTAGTGAAGATCTATGTACGTATGAAATTTCAGCTTTCTATCTTCAAGGGTGTAGAAGTTTTGTAAACAGACACACGGACAGACGGACGGACGGACGGACGGACGGACGGACAGAGTGAAACTAATAAGCACTTTTTTCAAAAAATTTTTTGGAAAAGTGCTAAAAAAAAAAGGAAAAATATACAAAAACTGAAACAGTGTAAATTATATTAAAAAAAAAACTTATTTGAAATAAATTTTGTAATTAGAATACGTAAATTACTTGGTAAATGGTGGTTTGACAAATTTCATTTTGATTACAAGCTTTTATTTTGCAATTTATATAGTTTACCTTTTTCTATATATTTTTTTAGGGGTAATATTTATACACAGTAATTATTTAATGTGCAAATTAGAAAATTTAATGACGGCTACTAAGTATCGTGAAAATAGAAAAAAAAAATGTAAAATATGTGAGTAAGTAAAGTTGAAAAATATATTCAAATAAGTAAAAAGTAACAAAAACAAAGGTGAATATTTTTAAAGAACATTTTTTATAAACTTTTGTTATACTCGTATACAAACTGAAATACTCGTATATTACTCGTTTGTATATATACGAGTACTCGTTTATAAAACAAACTGAAATTTTGTTTTATAAACGAGTATAGTAAAATATATTTAATTTATTTTAAATTAAATGTAATTGCTATGTAGAATTTTAAATTACACATAAGAAATATTATAGGGTGTTCAGTTTATAGTGAAAATCTTTTGTATTCAATTGAGACTTGTAATCAGTCCAGTATGTGGATTGTACAGAAAATATCAAGTTAGCTTTAATGAATTTAAGTTTCAACAATATACCTAATTATATTTTGGAATCGTGTCAATGTTAATAGACGTTAATGTAGCTCGAACCTTAATAGCTTTGAAATTAAAAAAAAAATTTTTGTATGAATACACAAATTTAAAGAATAACAATTTAACAATATTGATTTTATTATTAGTTATTTGTAGAGTATGACAAACTGTCGTAGATAAGCCACCGCCTCGCATTCAAACAGAAGAAGCTCAACTGTTTCGTTCCAGGCATAAATGGCAAACCTCGCCCTCCGTCTTTCCCATCCTTTCCAGGTGGACCATCGAGAGGCAATGTCCAGTGAGCATACTTACTAATACCCTCAAATATGGACGACGTCCATATTTGAGGGTATTAATAAGTATCATTTTAGGTTAAAGCTTCCACGTCCTTCCATACAGCCTCGTCGAAATCCATAGAGCTAAGGTGGCTATATCGATGAGTCTCCTAATATGGGGTTCCCAATTCAATCGCTGATCCAGGTTGCCTGTCAATTACTCAATAATTGTGTCTCCCAAGGACATCAAGAACAACTTAATTTCCGCCGTCTAGTAAATGGTACAATAACTGCTTTTCCAGGGTTAGTAACAAGGCCCTTAGCTTGTGTCCACTTCCATATGATGTTCAGAGACTCTTGCATACGGTTAACTACGACATCGTCATGCTGGCCCCTCACAACAACGAATAAATCATCAGCGTAGCTTGCACATTATACCCGCACTTGACCTCTTAGTTCTCTTTTCCAATCTAGGTAAAGCACCAATTGTTCTTGATCTGCCTCAAGGATTGCAAAATTTTCAACAGCCAAACCAGTCCAAGTGCCATGGAAGAGTTTTTCAGTTCAGTTATATTTGAAGCATATACAAGTATTTAAAATTTAAAATTTCTTACTTAAAATTGATATTGATTAATTCAGCCGACTATAATTTTTTTTTTTGAATTTCAATTAAATTTTAATAATATTTTAATAAAAAAAATAATTTAAATCGGGCTTAAATTCTCATTTATCAATTCACTTACATATAAAATTGTTAAAAATTTTAAACTAATATTTTTTAATGATCAATCATTTGCGATTAGATTTTGTTACAACAAGAAAAATACCATCATTCATAAATTTTTAAAATAAATTAAACAATTTTTTTTTGAAATATTTTGCGATTTGTCAACATAAATTTGATTTTCCATCTATCTTAGGTTTCATTTATAACTATAGTTACAATACTTACGTATGTATGTATCTGTATAGAAAATTTCTGAGGCATAAGTTTTTTTTTGTACATACATACATACAAGTATCATGCTACAAATATAAAACATTGATATTTAAACGAGCTTTTAATAAGAATTTGTGATAATTTTGTAATAATATTGATTATAATTTAATTAAAACAATTTTTTGGTCTTAGCGTGGTAGTATTCCATTGGTATTGGTACAATAGCAACGGAACGAATGTTTTTCAACTTTATTCCTTAATACTGGTAAAGTTTTTGACCAGTAATTTGCAATTTTGATTTAATTGATTTGTGACTGTTGTTGTTTTATTTGACGCATACTGAATGCGTTGTAAGAATGAAATCCTTTTATATCAGATTATAATAAATAATATATTTATCGGAATTCTCCTCCTTTATGATGATAATTAGGACTGTTGCAGCTACCTTCAGTTCGGATTCGTAATCCATTTACTTCTTCGCAATACTTCGTTCACTCTAATTTGTGCTTTTCATGTTTCCTGAACTGTAGTAGTTACTACAATAACTCATGTATCGGCCCTAGTATTATTTACTTTCATCTTGCTTCGTCTTCTCCTTCGTAATTAGTTACGATTCTTTAGGTACTTTTTGATGGAGTCCTCATGTTCTCCAGTGAAGGGTTTAAAACTCTTATTCAAGCACATTGTTTTTATCACTTTATTTTACTGAGTTGAAGGCGCTTTTTTTAATTTAATTATCTGAGGAGAAAAACCTTAAAAACCTTCAAAAACAATGTTTGGTCGAATGAAAAATTTAGCAACTCAGGACAAATTTTTATTGTATACTTATTGGATGTAATTAGCAATATTTTTTCTGTTGTGAGTTGCATTTTTAACCAAGATAAGTTTTCCGTTATATGATTTTAGATGAAATGATTCATTTTTTATAGTGTGCATCAATGTAGAAATTTTAGTATTATTTTAATGCAGCAGCATTATTTGCCTTACTGGATCCACCCTCATTCGTTTTATAACTTGTTGCTGTTTTTATTTCATATAGGAATGGATTTAAGTTCTTGTGTAAAGCAAGTGTTTATTTAAATGTATTTTGTATGTTGTCAATTTGTAGCAATGACTAGAGTTCTTGCATAAACGGTCAGATGAGGATCTTAATAGTAATTCATACAAATTTTTAATAGCTTTGTTTTGCAATACTCTTAATTTATATATATTTTTTTTCGGACCAGGTCTCCAAATAATGACTCCATTATGTTATAATGCTATGGCAGATACTATAGTAAATTTTCCTTTTTAGTTATCCGGTATGACATATTTTCCTGCAGTTTTTAATAAGCTTATCTACGTGATAATACACGTTTAATAAACCAAGTCGGGATACCTTTGAGGCAGCTTCCTTTGAACAATTTTCATTTGCTAGAAAGAAAAATAATTATTAGTAATAAAGTAAGTAAAGTACAAATTAATTGTTATCTAATTTGAGTTAAGTGTTCTTAGAAAATATTCACAGTCAAAGTAAATTGTTGTGTTTTTATAAAATTATGATTTTTACGTAAAAATTTTCGTGCTACAATGAATACGAGTATATCACAAATAAATTTGTATTTCAAAAATTATTTAAAATTTGAAAATTTTTTTTTTCATAATTTAAGACCTTAAAAATTTAGTTACGAAATATTCTTTTTTATTAGTAGGATTTAATTTTACCTTCAGGGCATTTTTGTTTTTTGAATATCACATACTAAATCATTTTAAAAAATTATTGCACCATTATAATTATATTTAAGAATTATAAAGAGAATATTTTAAATTTACATTTTATTAGAATGAATCAATAAATAATAAAAAGCAAAAAAAAAGAAGGAATTGCAAAACAAAAATGCAAATTTATTTTTACATGTTCTCCAAAAATTAAATATGTATGTATATTATTTATGGCCGACCTTCCATATAGCAGGTCTTAACTTCACTGCAATAATATTATAAATATGCAAATATTAAATGCCTTCATCTGCCTATATATCTTATGTCCAAAAACTTCTTCCCTTCCATTATAAATATTATTTTTCTGTGAAAAATCACAAGATATATTAATTTGAAATTTGATTACTATACGTACAGTAGATGTGAATCAGTGTAGGAATATACAATCTACTTAAATAAATTTATTGCCATGATAATGTCATGAGTCAATATTGTTTTCTATCATAAAACGCACAAAATCTATAATATAAAATTACAAAATCCCACTTCAATTATACTATATAAGAATTTCTATTAAATTAATAAAAAATAAAATTATTATCTATCCTATATATACATTTCACCTCCTACAAATTTCAACATACCAAAGAAGTCTATAATTTTTTTTTTGCTTGACCTCTGATAATTCAATATTACAACTGCCTTCATTGAAAGTAAATTCTATATTATGTTATGAGTCATAAATAAAAACTAATAATCATATGGAATATCTGTTATACAGATGCATATGTGCATATATGTATATCAAAGCTACCGTATATTTGTTACTATACAAATCTTTTATAAAATCTACAAAGCTTTATGTTTGGTCATTATGCCGTGATACTTATACATTAATTGAGTTAATCGTATTGTTTGTTACATTAGAATAATTTTCACTTAAAGTTTAACTTTGATTCGAACAGATTTAAACGTTTCGCGTTTTATTATTTTCTCTTTTTTTGTTATTTATTTTGCAAACACACCCATCATTTTCAGATACAGTTACAATTGAAAGTAAAGAAAAACAAAAAACAAGGTGTATATTGTGTATATTTTTGAAGAAAAAGAGAAAAAGAAAAAAGGATTATAAGGTAGAAAATGATTTTATTTTTTTCTGTGTAAATTTGTTGCTATTTTTTTTTTTCAATTAAAACTTAAATGACTTGCCACAATATTAATTAGAAATTCGAGGAGAAAAGAAAAACTTTATATGTGGGAATCCTTTTTCCAATACATTTGATTTATGTATAAGAATTTATTTTGGATGAGATTAAAAATATTGAATTGAGAGTTTTAATAGAATAAGAAATAAAGAGCATTGTATAATGAAAGATAAGTTTTTAATTGCTAATTTGACCCATGAACCGATAATTTAAGATTAATTTTAATTGATTTATTTAAATTGATAAATGCATTTCTAAAAAAAATTTTGGCAATAATGTACCTAATTACCGTATTCGTTTTATTAAGAAATTAATTTAAAAAAAAATTTTAAAAATATACTTTGGAGATTTCCTTTTGGAGACTTATTTTTGGAGACTTATATTTTGGAGACTTATATTTTGATTGAATTCCCTTATAGTACAAGTAGAAATTTATAAGTATGAATTTTATGTATGTACAGGAATAATAATCAAAAAAATCATAAGAAATGAACAGACATTTGGTTTTACTCTCCAACGATTCAAATTTTGAATTTGATTCAAAAATATTCAATGTTCTGCTTGGTTTATTATTCTTTTTTTTTTCTCTAAAAATAAAAATTATATTTTATTTTTAAACATTATTACAATATTATTGTATAATAGCTTTGGGGAAAAAAAATTTCTTTGAATGCAATAAATATATTTTCTCTCTCGTTTGTTCTTTCTTTTAATCCAGTTTTGTAAAAATACCATATACAACCATGTACAACGTTTTTCTTTTCTTTAAATAGTGCCAGTACATATTATATGCACATATATGAGTCAAAACTTAAATAGAGACCCAGTGAATTTCTTAATAATAAAAAAAAACGTAAAATATTGTATATGGTTATTAAGAGAATCGTTGAACATTGTTAAGTATTTTTCTTTTGTAGCTCCAACAGAAAATTGTTTTCTATATTTTAATATAAAGAATTGAAGGAATATAAAATAAGAAGGTAAAACATCACATAAATTCAAGGATTTTAAAATTCTTAATAACAATTTTTTTTTCCTTGTATTGCAATTGTTTTTTTAAACTATTACCCATGAGGACCACTAAAGGTTGTATATTATGTGTGTTTACCACATTATACAATACTTGCACATATATAAAGGACAAGGATGGTTTTATTCTGAAAATCGCAAAATTTAAATTTTTTTTATCGAATCCTTTAAAATTTTTATATAAAAAAATTAAACTTTGTTTTTTTTAGTTTTAAAGTTTCCTTTTAAGAATTTACATTGAAAAAACTTTGCTCTTAACCTTTTGGTTGGCATTCAAGAAATCATTTGCTCTAAATATTTTTTCTAAATAATTTTCTCTTTTAACTCTTCTAACTTTTCCATTATGTTTATAAACTAGATAATTTTTATAGTTTGTTTCGCTTCGCTATTTAAATTGCTTTAAAAATTAGAAATGGGAATTGAGAATTATATAACTAAAATCGAAGTTTTGTTTTTTACATTAAGAAAATGAAAAAGACGGCATAATTTTTTCTTCATATAGTAATAATAAAACAATTGCAAAACAAGTATGAAATCACATATTTTGAATAACTCTTAACAACAACTGTCATATTGCAGTTTAAATATTAGAAACAGGTATTATTCTGAATAGGGAAAATTCTAAATAAAAAATATTTATCAAATTTTTGTTTTATTTTTTTTTTGGAGACTTGTGTTGCAGAGATTTATATTTTGACAATTTTCGTTTTGGAGACTTGTTTTTTGGAGATTTGTTGATAATTATATTTTGGAGACTTACATTTTAGAGAATTACATTTGGAGACTTATTTTTTGGAGAATTGTGGAGAATTATATTTTGGAGAATTACATTTTGGATACTTGTATTGACGAGATTTATATTTTGTAGACTTTTACGGCTTTATACATTATGAGACTGTTCCACGAGTGATCCAATCAAATACGTTTCTGAAATTTTATTTATTCTGCAATATTTATAACAAAATTGCAAAATTTGTATAGTTTATGTAACCGCATAAGCAAATTAATCAAAAGATTTCTTTCCATCATTTTAGTTACACTTTTAAGAAAAAATAAATTAAATACACACAAAACAATTCACACATTTAATTTAAAACTAATAAAATTGTTTGTTTTGTTTAGTCTATATGACGTCATTGATTCTTTTATAAAAAGTACAATTTACAAAAAAAAAAAGATTTCTAAATTATTTTTATTTTTAATTTAATCCATTTTCTTACACCACTCAGTTATTTTATTTTACATTTCTTTTTTATTTTAAATTATAATGAAATTTATTAAAAGCGCCTTTGTTTTTCACATTTTCAAGGAAAAATGCAAGAAACTTAAGAAAAATCTTATTCAAATGCGAATCCTTAAGTTTGTTTTTTTTTAATTTTTTTTTTTCTTTGCAGTTCTTTGAAACAAAACCATTTTAAGGGAATCGTACAAATACCTGTACCTATGCATTTTTAAAAATAGAATTGTTGTAAAAATAATATTCTAAGATTCTATTGTGTCTGTCTAAGAAGGTGATCAGTTTTAGAGTAGACATTGTAAAAAAAAAATTTTATAAATAATTTAAAAAGGAAAAATAAAATATTATAATTTTTTTTTATATATGTACCAACATACATATGTACGTATGTATATGTATTTCTAGAAATTGTTTTAAAAAAATTCCTTCCGGAGGACTTGACATACAACTGATTGTTTTCTCTCATCTTTCACATAAATAACAAAATTCTAATGAATGCTTACGTAAAACAGAAATAAAAATAAAAGAAATGTACAGTAAAGAGAAAGAAAAATGTGCAAAATAATTTAATAAAATAAAAACGGTCAAACTAAAAAATATATATAATAAATTATTATGTATAGAAATATGTAATAAGAATTCAAAGTAAACTTTCAATGGTATTTCGACAATGTGTCTTGATTTCAACAATTTACCTTATGTTATTATCAATGTTAGCAGTAAATTCTGTCATTAAAATTTTTCAATTATGTATTCGAGTTGTAATCTCTTTTTGTTTTATAATTTTCCGAACTTTCGTTCGGAATTCCGGTATAATATTAAAAAACTGTGACTCTGATGTCATCATTTTGAATTTAAAATCAATTTCCAAAATCGATTCCAAATTCGAATTCAACTCTTTAACTTTTATAAAATTCTGCAGGGCCACTACAATTACGTAAAAAACAATATTTCTATTTTAAAGAGGAAAAACAAAAAAACATTTTTACTCGAAATTAATTATGTATTTAAAGTTAACAACAGTGTATTCAAAAGCATATGTATGTATGTTGCTTATTAAATGTCAAATTGTGAAGAAAAAAATAATTGATTGTCAATTTTTTACAATATTACATCCAAAATTTTTCTCGGCCGTTCACTAACTGGAGGAAAAAAAATTTTTTTTTTCTTTTTTTTTGCACTATGATAGATCAATAAATGAAAACCCATAATTTTCTTTTATTATTCATGAAATTATATTCAAAAGCCTATTTATTTTTTCTTCTTAAAATTTTTGTACAGTAAGTAAGCATAAAATAAACCGGAAACATTTCGCACCTCAATTTTTTTATAAGCATTTTTTAAACCTATAAAACAAAAATTCTTATATTTGAGGTATGTGAAAACAAATCAGTTTTTTTTTTTTTGACCTAATATTATATATACCGAAAAAAAAGCCTACAATCAAAGGGCTATAATAAAAAAAAAAAAACACAATAACAATAGAAAAATAAACGCAATTTACTGACCACTATAGAATTTCTTACACCTTAAATTGCGATAAATTTTTGCTTATCGATCTGTTTTTTTTTTTCTTGTTTTTAAATTATTTTTAAAAAAAATTAAGCAAAAAAAAACAAAAATATTATTGAACGGAAGCTTAAAAATTTATTTTATTTTACATTTTTAAAATAATAATAAATAAAAAAAAAAAACGAAAACAAACAAAAAAGCGAACGAACGAAGGAATAACAAATTATAAAGGAAGCGAAAGGACGAAAATAAAAAACCGAACAACACTCCAATAAAAAAGAGATTGTCTCCGCCCTGTCTGTCTGTTCTACCATATGTTTAATCACCATAAAACAATATTAGAAAGGAGTAGAGAATAAAGTAAAGCGAAATTATTTTTATTCATTTAATTTTCTTATATTTTTTTTTGAATTTTTTTTAATTTTTTCAAATATTGTTTGAATGTGTGTGTGTTTTTTGTTTTTATTTAAGTATTAACATGAAGAATAACAGACAAAAAACAAAAGATCTTATCATTCTTGGCAAAGGAAAAGAAAGCAAAAAGCAAAAATAAATTTATAAGAAGCTCAAGAAGTCAATATTCACTCATATATGTACACAAACTAGCTAGGCAGCACACATTTAACAATAATATTGTTTGTATTATACATATAAATATCTACTTATATATAAGTGGATATAAACGTGTAAGGACATTTTTGATATCTTCAAAATGAAATTATAAAAATATACAAAAAAAATAATATTATTATATTGGATTTTTTTTTAAATTTTATGTATATGTGTGTATATTGCCGAAGAATTAGGATACAGAGCAGTCCGATTGTTACAAATTATTTTGAATCTACGAAACAAAAATATTTGAATTCATAAAATTAAATTAGAGGGGTTTGTATAACCATAGAATTCATACCGGAAATTTTGCTCACCAAATACATTACAAATTTTGATCTGCCAGTTTGATTTCGATAACCTTCAATAATAACTGATTCATTTGTAAAATAATTAGCAGGTTCCAGGTATAAGATGTAATTTCAATTCAATAAGTATTAAACTTTATTGTGCCAAGTAATTTAGTAAGAAGGTTTTTTATTGTTAAAAATCAAATCCAAAGTTTATTTTCTTCGAACTGGTTGCCGATTTTTTAATTGGAAAACAATCACCACTCTGTATACGAGTACTTACATATTTAAAAATCTAAAAAGAAAATACGTGAATTTTAAGAAGTCAATTGTATTCAACACATAATTTGAAAGGAAGAGGTTAAGAATTAAAAGAACCACACGTTATTTGTGTATTGTAGTGAAATTTTCAATCTTCGATTTTTTTGAAGAAGTTCGTAATTTCTAGATTATCCGGTAAAAATATATTCATACACCAATAGATATAGATGATAATAGATATTGATAATAATAAGGAAACACAAAAATATCCTTTTAACATTTTGTTTCTTCCAATTCTTTTTTTCTACATTTCTTTTGTTTTTTAAAAGCGGAAATTCTCTATTTGCTTTCATTTTTTAAATATTTAATAGAAAACACAACAAAAAATGTAGAAAAAAAATCAATTTTGGCATTCGCTGTAAAAAAAAGGGCAACAAAATTTAAAAAAAAAATTCCTTTGGTTTTTTATGAATTTACCATTCAATTTTTCAGGTTTTTATGGTTTATTCGATTTTTTATTTTCGCCTTTTCTTTTTCCTTTTTGACTACTGAAAATTTATAATTTTTCTTTTTGTAAGTTTCTACGAACATACAATAAAACTATGTATAATAATTTAAAAATTGGTTTTAATGTTTAATGGTGCATTTCTTACCACACAGTTTTATAATATCGTATGCAATACCACCATTTTGGTAATATGAAATGAAAAATTATTACATGTAAAATTTGAAAAAAAAAAATTAAAAAATCGAATTTTAAAATTCAAAAATTTATTTTTACTTTTCGAGAAATTTTGATATTGAAATATGTTTAACTAAACTTCAATTTACTAAAACTGACACTATGACATAAAATGTTATGATGACTTAGGTGCAAAAACAGAATAAAAGCGTTGAACGATAACGGCAACGGCTACGGCGGATGATTTTCATTGTTAACATAGGACAATCTAGCGGTACGGCAAAATCAACTATTCAATATTTTGCAAAAATAATGTAACGCGAACATGGAAATAGAAAAAAAAAATTGTCAGCGGTATTTTACCGTATTTAAAAAATTAAGCGGTAAGTATTTTACCGTCGTCGGTTAAACACGCAGTTCAATTTATTCCATATGAATTTTAACATTTTATCGCGCAAAGTCGTTCTTGTTAGCTTTCAACTTAATACAAAATGGTTATTGAAAATGTTACTAAATCAAAATCTAAGCTACATTTATGACGCATGGTATAGAAATTTTGATTTTTCTCTATTCAAATGACGCGTTGCTATAATAATTTTTTTTCAAATTTATAGATTAGTTTGTAGATTAGTTGTTGAACTATTTTAAAATGTTGATTAGTGATTACATTTCAATAAATGAAAATTAACATAACTTTTTCAGTGACATTTTCTGGACGTCATTCACAATAGGTCATCATAATATTATGTTTCAAAAAATGTAAAATGTTGATCGTGTTCGTTTCAGATGCGTTCATAATTCTCATATAATTGCAAATAGCTTTTATGAAAAATTTTACCGATAGATGGATTTAAAATTTTCATAATGCAAACATAAAAGTTTTACTTACATATAGCATACAATTAGCAACCCATTTTCTTATTACTCTATTATTGAATTTGTGCTATTTTTAAAATTTTTATAAATTATTTCTTTATTAATTTATTAGTAAACAAATTTAATTTTTTATAGATTCTTTTATCTGAAATCTTTTTAAATTATTCTTCCGCGTTTCAATTTCAACAATTCAAATTAAATATTATATTGTACTTATCTAATATGACGTCACATAATATGAAATATTTTTGAATACATGTTCATGTTAATGTTGTAAATTTCCTTTATTATAGAAAGTTATTTAACGAAATGAGGCCAAATTATCTAAGTATGTCGCGTATATTATATTATAAATTGAATTTATATATATTATCAAAAATTATATTCACAATATATAAGTGAATTAGCATATTATATATTTTTCAGCCTTCATGCTTAGTTCTATAAGTATAAAATTATTTTTCAATAAAATTATAATATAGAAAATTGCTTAAGACATCAATTTAATAAGTTTTTTTTCACAAAAAAAAAATTCTTATATTCTATTTTTTTCTTCTATTATTATACAACTATACACTATACTATTATATTGTATGAATTATATAATTTAATTTTAAATATTAGGGCATACGTATATAGAAAACTTTATAGATATAGATTATTCGAAAAGTGGCACACTTAAAAAATTTATTCAAAGTAATAAACATACACATATACATATATAAATTTCATTTAGTTTTGTTTTAATCACAGTCCTCCTTAAAATTAATAAAGAAGTAAAATGGATCAAAACATGTAGCGTCATCTACTACAAAAAACAAAAAGTAAAGTAAAACACAAAATAAAAAGTGACAACAGCTCCAAAAATTTTGTCAAAATAAAATAAAAATATTTCTTAGTAATATTAAAGAATATAGCACATATTCATATTTATATAATGATATTGCTACTGATATGATATAAGAATATATTAATTAAAAAAAAAACAAAATTTCATTCTGTTTTGTATGAAAATAGTTTGAGAAAATTTGAGGGAATATCCTGTATGAAATGCAAGAAGCTGAAAACCTAGAATTGATTAGCTAACTCTATTATTTTTTCAATTATTTAATATCAGCTCTTAAGGATATGACAACTGCTTATTAAAATAATCGATTCAAATATCAATTTTTGAAATATTTAAAATATTTTTTAAGTTGTATGAAAGCTACACGAACCCTTTGTTCGAATTGGTACAAATAGAATAGCGTCTTTCTAAAAATTTGAAAACAAAAGCAACAATTTTTGACAGGCGGACATGTCTAAATCAACGCAGAATTTTGCGCTGAGCTAGAATATATATCCATGTTCATGCAGCACACAACTTCTTCAAATTCATACAGCACAAACTCCATACCAAAGTTAATGTACCCTTCACGAAGGTGCAGGTATTATAAAAGCAGGAAATGATTAATATACATAATAAATACAGTAGAATTTTTCTTCGTATGAAATGACACAACTATAATGTTGAGTAGCGCAAATGTTGAGCAATACATACATAAGCTAGAACAGTTGTGTATTTTTCACTTGAAACTAGAAAAATATTTGATAGCAATTAGAAACTCTGAACTTAGCTTCAGTCGCTAATTCTTCCATCCAAAACTTTTATTTTATCATACCTTAAAAACTATTTGGGTTCCAATATTAAAATTCTAAACTAAGTAGTCCAGTGACATGGTTCGTCAAAAAATTTTATTGAAAACGTTTGATTTTTTGTTGTAGTTGCCACATAATTGCAATATTCTTTAATGAAATTCCACCTAATATTCAGTAGTTGCAGTATTTCTACATCAAGAATTGAAAATTAAATTTTGTGAGCGAATAACATTACGTTCTCCAATTGAATTAGTTAATGAAAAGAATTTTAATATTGATACGAGTATCAATGATTTTACATGTACTCTTATTATTAATGCACTCACCTATACTTTATTGAGTTTGAATTAGCCAATTATATAATATTTCTACTAAAAATTAGGAATTAATGTTCTAATATTCATCAAAAAATTAATCTAATTGTTGAAATATTAATAAGCAATACCCGTGATGGATCGAATAACGAATTTTTTTCTATTACATTTTATATAAACTTCTAATTTTCATTTTCATTTGTATTAATGTATTACTATTGTGAATTGTCTGCTGTTCAATACCATTATTGAAAATATTGTTTCACTTTTGCATTATTAAGTTAATTTTTTTTGTAGAATGTGGAAATTATTTTATATATTCATTATGATAATGAAATTTATTTTTTTTTCAATCAATAATAGAAATATGAAAATCGAAATCAAATGAAATTATTATTCATTACAATACAACTATTGTTTTTATAAATTAAGATGTGTGCGTGTGTGTATAATATTCAATTTTCTATTCATGCGTATATAATTATGGTGACCATTCCAAATTTTTTTTTAAAAGTGCGTGTTGCTTTAATTTTGTATGTGTTCGCAAACAAAAACCCCGAATACTCTACTTTAGGACTGAAAATTATTGAAATTTTATGTTAATAATTTATATTACATTGTGTGAAATTATATTTTAAAGTGTTTTTAGATGGATAAAGATAACTCCAGGAGTCTTCCATTAAAAATAGTGCGGAGAGTGGCGTTTAGGAATAAACAGTAGAGCCAAATATATTTTACAGGTAAAACTCAATTAAAACTACAACTTTTTACGAGTAGTTTTGTGATATTCCTGAATGTAATTCAATTCGGGTCAAATGCAATGCAAAAGTTAATAAAGGATTTTGTCAAATTTGATCTGTGTAAATGTAATAAGAGAATCAAAGCAATGAACGCAACGGTGAACGATTTCCGTTGTTAATCCAGAATATAAGCAGAACGTCAAAATCATCTGATCAGTATTTCGCATATAACATCAAATACACGTGGAATCGGATGATAAGAAAAAAAAAAACAACGCATATGCGTTAAAATAGAATCTTAGACTATTTTACCGATAGCATTCTGGAGCGTTCCATTTATATATTGTGTGTGTTTTATAAGAATTTTAATATTTTACAGCGGAGCATTGCGGAAAAATATTATATATCAGGTTAACGTATAGACTTCATGCTACAACTCATTTCCAACTTTGCCTCTTAGAATACATGGTTGCCGCGGATATAATATGCTTGTAATTTACTGATATAATACAATATATTTTCATATATTAATACAAAAATCATTTTATATATATATATAGAAAACAAATAAATAAAACAATAAATATGTATATACATAAAAATGTAGGTACATACTTATATATATTTGGTTTACATACAATATACATTGTACAATTTGCCTGCGAAGAATCTACTTAAAAATACTATAAGTACAAGTGTATACAAATATACAAAAAGATTTCACTCTCTCTTTCTCTGTCAATATACTTAAGTATCTCTGTGAAGAATTTCAAGAATTATTAGCAAAAAATAAAAAAGAAAAAGAAAAGTGAAACAAAAAAAAGGAAATACAATAAAATCTAAAAATAGAAAATTTGATTAGGTTATGAGGGTACTAAGATTATATAAACTTAATGTAAGTATATTTATGTATGAATGTACATTTATAAATTCCCTGCATGTACCCTATACACAAAACTTTATTTGTTATATAAAAAGTCAATAAAGTTTATAAATTTCTCTTTTATATTTTCATATACAAGTCATTAAAGTATAGTGTTATTAAAAGAATGTCAAGAGAAAAGATATTTTTTACTAGCTACTCATTTCAAAAATAAATTAAGTTTTTCTTTTTCTTATAAAAATTTAAAATTTATTTTTAAAACAAAATAATGAATTCCTTTAATGATTTTGTTATATTTATCAAGTTAGGCACAAAAATACAAAAATACAAAAAATATTTAATTATAAAACATGTGATATAAAAATTTTTTACAATAGTGTTCCAGTGAATTGTGTGTGTGAAGAAACTTGTAGTTGACCAGAGAAATTTTAAGAGTAAGATTTTTCATTTCTATAACCGTACCTGTATCGAAATTTTAACATAATATTGCATCTACATTATTATATTCATATTAACAGAACATGAAATATTGTAACAATGTGATGATATACGAGTAGTAACCACGAGCCCTGCATTATCATTAGAGGCAGAGAAGAAGGCGGTATTTTATATTTTCGAGAAAAGTTCTAAAGGTTTTGATTTTATATTTGAGTTAGTGAATAAAAACATTAGGGTTTCTTCGCAAGATACTGGATTCGCTATGATAAAATGCGGTGCATTTTTAAATATAAAATTTTAAATTCCTGGAACTAGTTGTTCTAATACAGCCCAGATACTCATCCTTCTGTGTCTAATACTTCTACTATACCGTAATTATTAAGTTAATTTTAATATGAGATATAAAATTTTAATCACTTTTGAGCAAACTCCTCTTTAATTAGTTCGCGTATCTGCAGCGAAAAAAATATGGTGTAGCAAATGAATTTTATACAATAACACCTCTTGATACCCACTCTGACACCAAGAATATAAAAATTTTTTAATTATATTGAAGATTTTGTTTCACAAAAAACGATAAACCACAAATGAAAATTCTTTTATTTAAGTGAAAAGCTTATCGAGCTCCAAATGCAGTTTTTGTCAAATACTGTCCTATATAATGTATGTATGTATATGCATATGTATTTATAATTATTATATCAATATTCGATTTGATTTACTCTTTATAATCTACTTCCACCAGAGATTTCTAACGTTTCTCATATAGTAATGAAAAAAAAAATAAAAAATTTTTATTAAAAATTGCATTTTCCAACAAACGAAAAAAAAAAAAACAGAAATTCAAAACACACTTAGAACATAGTTCGCAGTTCAACAATATACAAATTGTCATAAATATTTAATTCTTAACGTGTCTTCATAAAATTTATAGCACTCAACAGTCAACAGCAACAGCAAAATTTGCACTTGTATATTTTATAGTACATTTATTATTACTATAATAATAAATGCTAAAATACAATGGTTTATAACAGTAAATGAATAATATACTATTTGCATATACTATTATATCTACTACATACCATTATATAGTAAAAATTTTAGGGTCAACTGTTATAAAGGTATATGGTTTTTATTAATTTATAGACTTTAAATTTCTAAAATTATGCAAGTACACATATTTTTTTTTTTATATTTTCATTCATATTTAAATAATATTTTTATTTTTTATACTCAAGTACAAGGTTTATCAGTATATAAATGAAATTTATATATATGGTAATATTTATTATGTGTATATGGCTATTTTTGAAGCAGTGAGATCAATTAAATTTACCGTCGTGCTTACTTTTGTTCCATTTTTCAATCAACAATCAGCTGTATGTGATTTCAAAAAAATAATTCAATAGTAATGCTGTTCATTGGAGAAATGGTTGGTGAAGGGTTTTACTAAGAATTGAGCATGGGTGGCTGCTGACCTAATTTATGGGTCAGTGCATCTGCCACTCAAGGAATTTATTAATATCATAGATAAGTAAACTGAAGGAAGGAGCGAGGTCTTGTGGACTAAGCCTCGCACATGGGGGGTGATCAGACCTTGAGGGAATGAGAAGGGGCGAAAGCGTAATTGAATTACGGTAAATTTGATCTCAGCAATCTTATGGAGGTGTCGATGTGTCACTCTTGCGAAAAATTATAAAAAGGGTAGGAGTCACTACAGCGGATGCCAGTCTATGATGTTGGGGTATTACGAAGGTGGAGGAAGTGGAACATATGTGCTTGCCCGTCTCTCATGTGGAAGAGGAAATGCATTCTATGGGTCTTCTTTTACGATAACCTGTGAAATCTATCGGGATACTCTTTGGCGCGGCTCTTAAGATTCGCAAGGTAGATTTTTCCAGTAGATGATTTGTATTATATAGGGATCTGTCAAGGGTTATTTTGAGGATCACCGTTGGGCGGAGCCCTCTTAATACTGCTATTACTACTGTTCCTGTTAATTAGTTGTTTGTTCTAGTACAATTTGGAAAAATCTTATATTTCAATAAAATTTTTGTATTTCATACTGAATACCCTCTGTGCAATATGTGTATTTACATAGAGTGTAAATAATAATTATAAAATTCTGTGATCAGCTATGCCTGTTCTTCGTTTTTTTTTTTTGTTATTTTATTTTTATGTATTATATCCTTTATTTTTACATTCTCACAAATATAATTATATTATTTATAGTTTTATTTCATTTTTAACCTTCAAAATAAATGACAGACTTTCGTCTATTCTATATATTTTTTCCATCAAAAATTTATTTATTTCGTATATATACAAAAGAAAAAAACGTCTCTTTTGTACATTGTTTTTCTTTTTAAATAAATAGAGAAAAAAATTATTGATTTCTATATAGGTTTTTTTTATTATTTTTAATATGATTTTGTTCATTTTATGTTTTTGTCCTTTTCGCAATATATTAAGTATATATATATATATATATATGTAAAATTTTGAATAGATTATGTCCATGTTCACATAATGAACGCAAATACAAACACTAATTCTATAAAATGGAAATTGTGTTTACAAAATTCCCAAAAGGGAAATAATTGTTATATATGTATATAATATGTATGAATATTGTACACATAGGACATTTGAACATTGTTGTAATAAATCTTAAAAAAGTGTGATTCAACACAAACCAAACCACAAATTTTTTATCTATATGTAAAATGTCTGCTGACTAACTTAAACTAAAAAAATAATAAATAAAAAATTCTTACGTGAAATAAAAACAAAAATATTGTAATCAGTGATGGTCATCATAATATATACGTACATTTATATATATGTATATGTGTATGTTATAGGTATAATGTACATATATATATAGATTCTGCTTGTTTTAAAAGGTCACTTTTTGAACACATTTTAAGGTGTGTTACATTAATTTTTCTTTTTCTTCGTGTTTGTTAAATTTACAAGAAAAACCGTGCTTTTTATTCTATATTTTTCATATACATACATACATATATGAAATGAATCTGTTGGTGTTTTTATAAAATAAAGAAAATAATTTTTATATAATTATGATTTGAATACAAAAAGAAAATTTTTTATAGAAAATAGCGTGACTTTAGTTAGCAGCTTTTTAATAATGATAATAGCAAGTAATTTTGCTTTATAAATCATTTTTTTTTTATTTTAATTTTAATATAAAAATTTTTTATTATGATGTTATAAAATTGAAATTAAGTTATTAGCAAAAATTTCAAAATAGTTTTAAATGTTGTAAATTTGAGATTCAGCTATTTTATAATTTATAAAATAATGTTTTGTCACCTAGAAAGAGAATAAAGTGCACCAAAATATTCGTGATAAATATAAAAAGTTTAACCAGAAATTGGAATTTTAAATTTGCGATATTTTTAATTTACTATCTATATTGTGAGTTTAGCTATTACATAATTTCATATTCATAAATGGCATTGAAATATTGACTTCATCTAAGAAAAATCTAGGAACATTTTGCCAAACAATCTGGAAAATCTGGCAATATATAAAAAAAATTATATTTGATTTTGAGCTACTGACATATTGCTTATTTGACATATTTGCAAATAATTAATTTTTATGTCAAAAATTCTAATTTTAAAGAATCTTTTATTAAGAATTAAAATAAAATAAAGTTATTATAATAAAATTTACACCTTATAATTGATTGGAAATAAATTTAATGTAATATAAAGCAATACATTTAATGAGATGATATTATAAATTGCATATCGTTAGGCGAAAATCCAATAAGATTTCATAATTCAAAGTAAATTTTTTTAATTCCATGAAATGTAATTTTATTGAATGACCTTGGTATCAAATTAATTTAAACTAATTTAACTTAAACTAGTGTGCTGATATTAATGAATCATACGTCATATTATGCGTTTATTATGACTCAAAAATATGAATCCCTCTAGTATTTCAAGTGACAATTAATAAATTTATAAAAAAAATAATTTATTGAAAACTTATCTTTAATCGTTATCCTGGTTTCTTTATTCCAAAATTTTGTACTAAAACTCATAAAGTTTTCCACAATTAGAAATTTTAGCAAATTTAAATTTTTTAACTGTTTACCCGCTTAGATAATTTAAATACTTCTTCAGTATAGTCATTGTAAATTAATTAAGAAACAATATTAATAAAAGTAATTTATTGAATATTAGAATATTAATTACGACAAATTTTGTATACAATGTAAATTAAAAAAAAAAAAGGCAAAAATTATAACAATAAGCAAATAAATTAAAAACACCCCATTATTTAACACAAGGAACATTAAATAATTGAGTTCAATTAAAATTAGATGAAAAAGAAAAGAATAGAAACTTAATTGTTAGTGAAAACCAAGAAGGGTGAAACAAAAAAACAAAAAATTAAACAAAAATGAAAAAAATATCCTAACCTAATCATTTAACAAAAAAAAAAAAATTACATATATGAAGCCCTATTCATTGTAAATGACTTGTCAAGGGTTAATTCAATATCAAATAATAATTACATCGCCACAATAAACATCATAGTGCTACGTGTAATTTAATCTATATGTGCATATATGTATTTATATACATTTTCCATATATATATGCTTGTGTTTATATTTATAATTTTCATTAAACATATAATTTTCACCGTTGACACTTTGTGTTTTTTTTTGTGTTTTTCTTATGTAAAAGAAATAATAATTGGTATATACAGGCATAGAGTTTTTCAATAATAATTATGTATGAAGATAATTTTGTCAGAAACTAAGTTTGACAAAAGAACTACATTAATTTTAAAATATATTATTCTAGTCCACAATCGTCTAAATCTCTTAATTTTATTTTACACAATGGTGACACTGTAACACTTTTATCTCTTTTATGGGGAAATGTTTTGGTATTCCGGTTTTATTATTGTAATAAAACCAGAATGAAAACAAAGAGCTTTGAAAATAACAAAATATTAACCACGAGCCTGCCACCTGTCATTATTGAAAATTAAAAATGTCAGAATTTATCATCGGCCTAACAGAAATTTCAGAACTCTTGAATCACACTCTCGAAGCTTGTGAATTTTCAGTTTTTATAAATGCAGTGGAAAATATTTTGGTAGGCTAGACCCGATTATACTGCAAAAAGTTTATCATTTATAGATGCAACAATTTTGACAAGAAAGCTCTTTAAATATAGAATTATAAAGGCAAAGACCTACATTTTCATATTTTTAAATTTTAACATGCAAGTAATGTCTCTGATTATTATTGATTTAATTGACAACTAGTAATTAATAATGTTTGTTCATATTAAAATTGTCATTGTAATTTTATAAAACGTCACTTATGATTTTTATTGAAAAACCCTTTTTATGCAATATTAGTAGAAAAATGATGACAAGTTTTGCTGTCATTTTTTGTTTTTCTTTCTTTTCCTTTCGGCTCTTTATAAATTTTTAGCTACCGTAAAAGCTTTTTTAATTTATTTTTTCAATAATTCTTATGAAACATGTCATCTGCCACAGCTTATCAACTATTTAAACTATACATACACATAAATGTATGTATAAATCAACATAATATAACTACTTAATGGTATTTATATATTTATTATACATGTGTGTTGTTATAAATTGACGTTATTGCATAAAATCGAACACAAAATGTGTAGAGGCACATCATCGCATCATCTTTGCATTATACGTATATAGTTCACAAAATAGTTTGCTGTAGGTATTTTGATAGCTTCTCAACAATATTTATGTTGGAATGATCTAGTAGATATTTGCAATAAAATGATAAACTAATTAAAAAAATTTAATTAATTTTACAAGATATTAAATTTTATTTAAGATAGATTCTTTTAAATTAATCAACTTTGAAAATCAATTATTCAACTAGGGACGTTTTTTAAAAAAAGGAAAATTGAAAATTTAGAGGTTTTTAAAGGTAAGGAGAGTTGAAATGTTTGGATTATCTTTTAAAATATTATTGATCATATTAAACATACTTTATACAAATATAGAAAAAGATTTCTCTTGCTGTTAAAAAGCTTGAACGTAATTTCTATTATAACTTAATCAATTTAGTTATTTAAACAAAAATTTATTATTATAGAAAATAAAAACTACACACTCGGAAATATGGTTTACATGTGCGAGTTAATACTGTTCAGAAAGGAACTCTCTGAACAGAATTAACTTTATGAGGAACTCTATAAGGCCGGAGATATCCCCAAAAGAGTTGAACAAAAATTTCCGAACACTTAGAAACCCATGTCCAAGACAATGCCGGCACCGGACAGTCGGAAAAGATGTGCACAGGGGGGAGCCCGACTTCCGCAGCCTATGCAGGTGGTACTTCACTGGGCAGTGCCCCGTGAAGAAATTCGCAATAGCGCGAACCCGGCTCCTGTTCATTCGTAGCAACTCTGCGGCGAATCCGCTGGAGCACGCCGAAAGAAACACCTTCGCATGACGGCACCTTTTCGTGCCCCGCCAGTAAAGGCAAATGAGCGTGACTCTGTTCTCCGATGCCAATTCCACAAGTGCAGCAAGGCAGGTTACCCCAGACCAGCTTGGATGTAACCTGAACCTAATTCAATATATGGAGGTGCAGTGGTGGTAACCCAATCATCACCTCCAACGCAGCGGTAGGAGTCGTCCGGATTGCTCCGGTCACTCCCAGGCAGGCCAACCTCTGCAGCTTTTCCAGCTTGGCCCGCACACCCGCCTGCTGAGCCTTATGGTACCATACAATCGACGCGTAAGTGACGATGGGCCTTGCAAGGGCCATATTTAGCCACAGTGCTATCCTGGGACTGATCGCCCAGGTACCACCGATGAAGCTCCTACACGTCCACAAGACCACCGTAGCCCTCCCAATAACTATGTGGGTATTCCAGGAGAGGTGATCATTCAGGGTTACTCCCAGATACCCCACCTCCTTAGGGTAACTATATATTAAGGAAGCTCCATTTTGTTCCCTCGAGTAGCGCGGGAAAGTATGGTCACCCATTGCAGCGCCCGGTATACCATAGGAAGGCTTGTTTAAACTGGAGAGCGCCTGGTATCCAGAATCCGCATATTAACGACTAAGCTCCCCCTTAGCCACGCAGTCATCGGCATATGCTGTTCCACCTTGACTTGGGACGCCTGTCGTCAATTGACGTATAGATATAGGACTGAAACTCACAGAGCAAGAGAATCGAAGCGAGGCATAACCACGATACGATTGTAGCTTTGATCATTTCAATCACCTCTTTATCCTCCGCCATTACCGGGGCCCTCCACTATGAGGTGACAGTGTATTTTTGGGCCCCATATAGAGCTTACTAAATCTGTTTTAAAGAAATAGTACAAACATATTAAGATTTGTCTTAAAACCAATGAGAGCTTTGTGAATGGCTACTACATGAACTCTGATAGTGTATATATAATACCGCTAAAATGTTTCGTTCTCTAAGCGATCCTTTTTACAAATTTTGTTATTATATTAAATTTTATTCATTCACAAAACTAATTACTTGCGAATCCGCCACAGTATTTGTTATTTCGACGTCGTAAAGCAACTTCGGACAAAAGCGAATGTAAATTCAATTAATATCCGCTACCCGAAAGATTTCCTTGAAACAATACAATATTTAATTGTACAATTTTTATATAGAGCCTATTAAAATAATAGAATTGGAGCACATTTTCCTTCACAATTTTAAAAATTTATTTATGTATTAAAATAAAATAATAATTACATGAGTTACCACACGTAAAAAGAATCATTTCATATTAAATTTCAAAAATTTTTAAAGAAGCTATACCTACTTCAAAATATTTATTATAATTTTCATAGCACTTAATGCTTCATAATTTTTCAAATATTTTTAGATGGCATTTTATCTGTTGTTTTAACAAAAACAAATTTTAATTTAAATTTTTTTATTTTGATACGCTCAGTAACAAAAAGAGTCATCAATCACATATTGATTCCAATCCAATATCTTAATATAAGTTTATGTACATTTATACTTGTCACTTTTATATAAATATATATACATATATAAATTGTCATTTAGATAAATGCACACAGAATCCTCTCCGACACGACAATAATAAATTTCAATCTATTTTATCAGAGAGTAAGTAATCAGAGATCAAAAGAAAACTTTTGTAATAATAATTGTATTTGTGAAAAAAGTTTTAGTAATGAAAATATGTGAGTATCAATATTAGTGTTGTCAAAAATAGTTGCCATTGTGCATTGTATCAAATTAATTAAACATAGAAATTGTGCTACAGTTTGTACTGTCTTAACTAATTTAAGTTCAATTTCAAAACTGTTATACCATTTTATACCAAAACTCATTGAAGTTGATGTAACATAATTAATGAATGAATTTCACTTCTTTGGTTAATACGGTTGTCATACAAATACTTGAAGTTTGCACTTAATGAATGTGAACTGCTAGTTTTATTTTTGTAGCGTCTTCAATTTACAAAATACAATTTGCTTGATGAGTGTATGTATGTAATTTAACAAAATATTTATTTCACGTGAAGAATTTGGCATCATTATTTTTTAATGGTTTTTCCAAACAAAAACTTGAAAACTTAAAAACAAATAAAAAAATTTTAATTTTTATAAAAAGAAAAAAATTATTTTGTACATTATTATTACATTATATTTTATTTTAAGCTTAAATAGTATTTAGACTTCGACATGACACCTTTAAAATTTTTAAAAGAATAAAAAATAAAATAAAGTTGGGCCAAACTAATATGGTTTGTAAGGTAGCACTTTTCTCTTGAACAAGTTATTATTATATTTTTTGCTGGCATACAAAGTTGCGTTAGAAGAACTCAATCACCACTCTTCTGTTTTGACAGAATTTAAAATTGTTTGGGATTTCGTTTCAATAAATAGCAACATGTGGTTTCGTTGTGGTTTCGTTTCAATATAAAACTGGCATTTTAAGGACTTTGACAAGAGGTGATATAGACATTATTTATTTCTACGGAAGTGAGTTTCTAAGAAAGGCATATTTCAACTTTTGATCTTGAAACGTACAGAATTTTTGCAAACAGACGGACGAACGGACGGATGCACGGATGGAGAGAGCGAAACTACAAACACCATTTTTTTTTTTATGACACCATTGAAAAATTTTAAAATACCAAAAAAAAAAAAGTTTTCGTAAGATTAAGCATAAAATTTTTTGTTGTTTTTTTTTTTTATTTTGGTTATTATCCTGCATATTATGGTTGATGATAACGATGAATATTTTGGTAGGTAGGTGGTGTAATCCATGCATATATAGTGTTTTATTTGCTCCATATAATATTTGGGTGAACACACGAAAAGAAATAAATAGTGAGTGAGAGAGAGAGAAAGCACATACAAGATTTTATGAGGCGAAATATTCAATTTTGATAATGGAATACGAGTATCCGAAAAAAAAAAGTGTGTATGGTGAAAAATAAAACTTGAAATGCCATCAAACAGCGCATAATGTTTTTGTTATTCTGTGTATTGTCACAATATAATATTATTGTGAATGCTTTTATCATATATTTCAAAAATTTATATTTAAAAATATGAAAACAATATTTATATATTTATAAATATACATTAATATATTATATATATATACATTATACATATATACAAATATGCGCATATTAGAATTTATTCATATTCTTGTTAAAAATTTTATTTATAGCCTACCAATATTTCATGTTCTAAAATAAATGAAAAACACATACAGACAAAAATATAAAATATATTTATTAATATTATTCCATGTGCTTGTCATTTACAAATTTCTAATGTACATAATATTATATACTATTAATAAATAACATAACTTGAGGGGTTATTTCTGTTTTAATTTCCTTTCCTTTTTCTTTTGTTTGTTTGTTTCGTTTGTTTTGTTTATTTTCATTTCTTACAATTTTTGTTTTTGGTCCATTATCGATTGAAATCTGAAACAATTGAATTAATATAAATAAATATTATAAAATATATGAAATTAAAATATCAGTCAGTCAATGTAATAAGCAATTAATATGAAATTGAAATTATTTAATAAAGTTAAAAATTATATGTTTGACATTAATTGAGATTTTATTTTTGACATATCCGGAAAAATATTTTCATACATATGAATATTTTCTACAATAAAATTTTATATTCAAGCATTTTCAAGACAATTTTATTATGTAATAGAATTCGGCTTTCGGCTAAATAGTGTTGCCCCAAAATTTATGCAATTTTTTTATTAAAACAAAGAATTCATTATTTTTTGTTCGTACGTAAAATGCTTCTAATTGAATTTACTATTTGATAAATACTTACTCTATTTCGGCATGTATCGACTTAAAAATTGTTGAACATTCTAAAAGTATGAAGAATATTTTTAAAGAATTAAAGTTCCTGCACAGGAAATCTTGTTACCATTAGCAGTTAATAATATGCCTGAGACAAAGAGCTATTTTTTTAAGCTTTAATTAATTTTATCGTAAATTGCCCATTTTAAATGAAATCAAATCTCGTTTTTTGCAAAATGTGCTTCTTTAAATACTACTTAAGTGCTGTTAAATATATAAGTCTTAAATGTTAAAAATATAACATTAAATTTTTATTTTCTATATTTCCAAAGAAAATGTCATGATTTTGTGTCACTGTTTTTGAATAAATGAAATTTTAATGTTTAAAAAGTCAAAATTAAATATAGCTATATTTATGTTTACACATCAAAATATATACATATATATGTACATTATTCTATATAAATAATTATTATATATATATTTAAAATTCAAATACATTCATATACGTGTATTTATAATTTGCGCATATACCTTAGTCTTTTTCATATAATTTTAATAATAGTCCTTGAAACTTATAGTGTTATTCCATTTTTGTATATATTTTGGTATGCAATCTTGATTTCAGTGAATAATATTAAAAAATTTAATTTTCTTTTGAAATTTCATCGGCTTAGCACTTCATCTATACATGTAAAAGTTTTAGAAAATTTTTTGTTATATTTTTTATTTGTGTAAATTTTAACAGTGCAGAAAATTTTAATATGAAAGGACAACGTTTGCTTTTAAAATATTACAAAATTTGTTATGCATTTAAAATATTTAATTATGTAACAGAAAGTAAATATCTATATAAAAATAAAATGCTGTATATAATTTGTATTAAGAATTTTGTTTTTGACTTGAAGAACGCACAAATCATTTTTAGTTTATATGCGAATATATAAATTTTTTTTTTTGTGTTATACAATACAATAAATCAATATAATTAATTTCCGATATTTGTAATAATAAAATACGATATTATGAAATATTTTGCTTGTCGTTGTAATAAATAATCAAAAAGAATATATTATTATGATTTTGAATACAAAATAATAATGATATAAAAAATTTCAATAACATTTTTCATAATTATATGTAAATAAAATTATAATTAATTTTATTAAATTTTTTAATGCCATCAAATATTAAATGTTGTAATAATACTGTTTTTTCGAATATAATACCAATATTTGCTGTCAAATTAAAGACAAAACTACATAAGTTGACTTCTTTTACGATCAAGGCATTATGTTTGAATTGATCGTATTCTAATATCTAGAAATCTTAGATAATTCTTGACAAAATTTCAATTTGACATCACCTAAAAAAATTAAATTCAATTATTTTTTTGTAATAACCTAGCAATTTGATAATGAAATTATATTTATAATTTAAAATATAATAATAATAATAATAATAATAATAATAATAATAATAATAATAAACATGCTAGCCGCCACGTGTGGAGCCATCAATTACAAGTACATTAGTATTACATTTTGTCAACATACAACACACAAGAAATCAAGCAGCGTTACATTTAAAATTAATTGGAAAATTTAGCCAAACAAGTGCTAGAAAAAAACATTAAGCTCCGTCATCATCCTAAAATAATATTATTATTTATTAGATAAGCTAAGTATGCAGAATAAAATAAAACTAAAAAACAAAGTAAAGTCAAATTCGGTGCTTCAAATTTCTTTAAAAATAATTTCATATTTTGACTTGATTTATTCTTAACTAATTTTAATTTATGAGATTTTGTTTTATTGCTTTATATACATTATAATATAATATAATGTATGTGTGTATTTTTGTTTGCTGAAGCTTATGTCTTTTATTTCACATTGTAGTCTTTTCATACTCTTTACTCTTTAGCACTTGATTTCACTAAAAGTATCGCTCTAATAAACTCTCCAGTCTTAATTCTGCTCTCATTCCTCTTTCTCTCTCTCTTTTTAAATTTTTGAAAAGTTCAAGTAATACAGCATTATTTTTGATCATTTTATTTTCGAAAATTTATACGTACTCTCACTATTTACTCATAACGATTAACGTTAGTAAATCTGAGAGTAAGCTCTTTTGCATAAAAATATTTTCTCTATATTCTCACTTTATGAATAATTTTCTGGCTATAAATATTGATTTGAAATTTAAAAAAAAAATTTTATATCAAAATCCCACAGCCCTCAAAATACGATTTTATTAAAAAAATTTAATTAAATATTTTATGATTTATTGCTCCAGCTACCCTTTACGCAGTAAAAATTATTTTATATACAATAATAATATTCTAATTGCAATTATTTATAATTTTCTACAAAAAAAAGGTATACACAATCTAATTTAAGACATCATAAAACAGTCAATTTTAATTGTTCTCTACTATAAAATTTTAAAAATAAGTGGGGATATTAAGTGTATTTTCAAAAAAAAAAAAAAAAATTTATTGCTAATTAGAATAATCAATAACTGCAATCTTTTTTGTAAACATTGATTTATTAATAACTATTATACACTATGTAATACAATGTACAGGCAATTCATGTTTTTTTCACTTTACAATATTGATTGTACACTTAAATTTCTTGTAATTGGTACTTAAATTGTGATACTTAAAATTTTATAGCATAACAACAAATTTATTGAAAACTGTGAAATGTCAGAGAAAATAATAATGTTAGAAATTTATAACACTTACTTATAAATTAATCTATAAGAGCCTAGTTTTTAAAAATTTCTTAAGTATAAAAAAAAGTCTTGTATCTGTTATATTATTATATATATAAGTAATTTAAGTGTGATGAAATGAAATTTTTAACAGATTTCTAATCAACTTATTCTAATTATATTTGCATTATATAGAAAACGCTCAAATGTTGTATAACAAGCCAATAAATACCTGTTTAAATATGTATAACAAATATTTCATGTACATCACGGTATAACATTTTCCAAGTAGAATTTTTTTTTTAATTTTCAAATAAGTGGCAATACTGAGTGTATATACTTGAAAAATTTACAAGTACTGGTGCTCATATACTTAAAATATCAAAATACTTAAAAATCATGCTACTTAGTTTATTAAATATGCAATACACGTATGTTTGTATATACAGTATAAAAATAAATGTATTATGATGTATGCATATATGAATGTATGTTTGCAGTTAGACTTTTTCAAAACTGTAATAATTTTATTGTCCGAATGATGGAAATTTTTTTTTATTTTTGTTTTCTATATGAGGTCCTTATTATAGTAGATTTTTTTTTTATTAATATTGTAACTTTCTACATTTTAATGATTTCATGACTATTTTCTTCAAATTTAAGAAATAATAAAAGATTAATTATATTTTAAAATTAGTTAAACTATGACTACCACCATTGCTGATGTAATACAGGATTTTGTGTATTTTCATGCTCTCATAAATTTGCCTCCTATATTTTGATTTAACCACTTTTATAACCTTTAAGTTGAAAACCGGACAAGAGCGATTTTTTGCGGCGAAATTTTAAAATTTATATAGAACACACATATTTAAATGGAATTAAGCGAAGAATTAAGCGAAATTACCGCCGAATTTAGGTGCTAACTGCAAAAAAGCATAAATTCTTATTATCTGCAAAATACTGAACAATTCATTTGGTCGTTCGGGATTAACAACGGAAATCGTACAAATTTGTCATGAGTGTTGCGGTGACTGGTGAGTATAAGTGTCAAATGCAATGATTGACATTCATCGTTACAGAACATTGCACTGCTATCACTTTTGATTTTGGTACGTCAATGAAGTTTTCTCCAAATATGGTATCCCTTGGATAGATGTTAGTAATATTATCGGGCGAAATTCTTAACAATGCTTAAATTGTGCCTTTATTTGGGTATACAAAATAGAGAGGGTAGTATTTTTTCTAAATAAATATCAAAAAAAAAAAAATTTTAATGAAATAAAATATTTGTAAATTTCATCAGTTGAGTAATATTATTGAAAATTCTATAAGCATATTAGAGCGGCAATATTTATAACCCTTTATACGTCCGGTTACATTAAAAATTAAAAAGGAAATTGTTTGGTTAAAAATTCAATATTAAAATAAATAAAAAATTGCGATCTTATTTCACTATTATATACTTCATTATTATATATATCCAGGATTTAATCAAAAATTCATTTATTCAATATACATAATTCGCCCATTTACTACAAAAGGGGCGTAACTCAAAAAATTCGATTTCTGAATTATTTATATACGGAAATAAGCACTTAATAAAGCATTTCATTTTTGTACAAAAACGCCAATTCTTAAGCTTCAAAATTATCACTTGTAATGAATTATAAAATGATGATAGAGCGAGAAGAGCACATTAACTCAAAAGTTTTAAATTTCTCAAACAGGTAAAATTTGAGTTATGTCGATTGAGTGAACGAGCAATATATGAAATATGTATAAGAATATGTTTTTGATGTTTGGCAAAAAAAAAGGCCAAATCCTGATTAAATTCCACATTAAAATTTTATACAATAAATTTTTTTTAAGAATTTTCAATTAATCTATATAAAACCACTGATAAACTTTATTTACATAAAATTTAATTTTTTTTTTTTGAAAATATAATATTAAATTAATTTGTTTTTTTTTTAATCTGTATTTAACAAAAAATTTAAATTATATAAGGATAGCATTGCATGTATAACGCTGTAATATATGCATCTGTATACATATGTGCACATGAATAATCAAAATGCAATTCTATTAATTCTAATTTAGAATAAGTAGAAAAATAAAACCAACAAATATAAATTTTTATATATCGTATATATATATACATATATAGGGTATGAATGTGCATGCAAATCGACGGCCAAATTATTCTTGTGTATACTTGAAAATTAAAATAAATAGTGCATGTTTACTATATCTGTCTTTAATCTGACGTTCAAATCAGGAAACAGGAAATTGTATTGCATTTAAAGTATTCACACGACTACCGTATATACGTAAACCATCTAAAATAGAACCGTTTATTTCAGGAAATGTGTAACGTATCATAACAAAATATATATATATATATATATACGTACAACAAATACAAGGGAGGAAAAAAAAATTTACATTTTTTTTCGTAATTGTGTATAAGTTTTGTAATAGAATGAAATAGCGAGATTATACATGGGAATGTAAAATATTAAAAAAAAAATAACGAAAGGCATTTAATTGTGTATAAAATACACAGAGAAAAAAAAAATTCATTTTAAAATTTTTCGTGTACATACACATTTAAACAATTAGTACATTTACACAATCAGTACGGGGTAGTTTTTTTCAATCTTCTCTATACTCATTAGAAATTCATTTAATTTTGATTCGTGAATATTCAAAATTGAAATAAATGAAATTCACGTTATCCTAATTGCTTATAAATGGAATATAGAATAAAAAAAAAATTAATATTAAATGCATATTCGTAACTGCATAATTTCCAAATGAAGCTTACATTTAATTAAGAAAATTTTATAAACACAAAGCTGAATGGATCATAAACTGTTTTTGATTTTTGTTTGTAGAAGCATTCTGTCACTTCATACAATTCCACGCGGTGTATTTACTGCACCTAAACGTAATTTTCTATTGAAAATTGATTTAAAAACTCACCGAGAGGTACACGAACTAAATCCAACCTTTAAACTAGATAAAGAAGCCTTTTAAATGGAACAAAATACATTTGATCGGTGTTTTTCTGTTCTTATACTATTTTCTGAGATTTTGACCGGTAATTTATTCTATAATTCTTTTATTTATTTCCGTTCACTAAGGCTAGATTGGCACTTTTCAGATTTTTTGCTCTTTGGAGAAACTGTTCCAAAATTCTTCTTTTTCTCGGAAGTAAAATGATTCTAGCAAAACACTCTACTTTCATATATAAGTATTGACTGCTTTCATATCGCTTATATCTAACCATTTATTCTCAATCAAATAATCATTCTCATATTATATTGCAGTGATTGCTGTTATTCAATAAATAATTTAATGTGATTGCTGTTAGTAAAATATTGTAATGTGACTTATTTGGTTTTAAAAAAATCAAAGATTGTCTATAAAAGTATCCAGAGTTCGCATATTAACGACAAGCTGCCGTGTTTTTGATTATTTCGAAATATTATGCTGTTCCACATTGATTTGGGACGTCTATCTTCAGAGAACTCAAACATAAGACTGAAGCGAATTGGCGTAAATTATAACCACACTCTCAAATCCTCTCTCAGCAAATTCTGGTCATAAACTTATTTTTCGTTGTTACCAAGGCACAACGCATAGTGTTGACAATATATAGTTTAATACTCCGATTGTATTGCTTTCCTAATCTTTTTATACACATTCTTTCAGATTGTCATTTCAGTCAAAAATAATATACTTCAATATTTTTTGGATTAAATTCATATACATTTAAAATTTGTCACTTCAAGTAGTAAGTAAATAGAGCTAATATAATAGAAATTCATATCACGAATATTTTACAAGGAAAAAATTATAAAATAAAATTACATAAATTTTTTTTTTTGTAGAATCTCACGTTATACAAGTAAATGAAAATTTCTATATCTAGTACTTTGCGGTCAAACGTGACTGACTGTTTCTTATTAAAATTATCATTGTAAATATAAAATTGTAAAAAAAAAACTTTTTACATATTTAGCAAAAAAAAAAAATTTTTTTTATTTTTCCCCCCTCTCAACTTAAATAATCTACACGTCATTAGTACTAAAAAATTGTAATAGTTATGCATTTTTATAAAATAGGAAAAAAAAATGTGAAATTCTAGAAATTTGTGAACAAGTTGATTTTACAAAAGAATGTGATAAACATGCACCATAATGGCATTGTTAAATTGAAAAAAAAATGTCCTCATACAATATTCTAACTTATTATAATAAAAGATGCGATAAAAATATTTAGAATATATGAAATTTTATTTTTGCACACAAAAAAAAAAAAATTGACATTTTCTATTTGAAATAAACTAAAAACTTTTTTTTTTATTTTTTAAACTATAAAGGGTTTTAAATATACCAAAAGTTGAGATTGTTGTGAAATAAAAGATAATATTGTAAATTTTGTTATATTAAAAATTAAATTGTTATAAATTGAAAGTGAAATTTCAGAATTTTTTTTTCTGTACAATTGTTATGTGTCAGCTTTAAACCAATTTACAACAAAATTCTTTTATAAGTTCCACAAAATTTGATCAAAAAATTGCATATCACAAGGCGTATTCGAAATTTCCCAAGATATGTACATATGTATAGAATTTATATGCATAAGTAAAATCCAAATGTGATCAAGTATGTAAAAATACATTTTAATTATCGCAGGTATAAATATTTACGTAAAAAAATCGAGTCAAATACCCCCATACGAGCAAATAGTTGTATCAGACTCTAACCAAATAATGTTACCAGCCGCGTTTTAATCTTAAATCTAGTCCTTTTTATATTCATATAATGGTAAAACTTAACTTTTTTTTTTGATTTGCTGACTAGGTTTCCGTAGCATTAAATATCTACAGAATTCTAATAGGTGAGAAGAAGTGGGAATAACAAATGCAAAAATTAACACAAAAATCGCTATAAAAACGCTATAAATTAAAAAACGCTGATTTAAATTTAAATGTAAGTACTATAAGAGGAAGATAGCAAGAAAGAAATTTAGGTGACATCCCTATATATCTACTGCATTCTCTTATATCTACTACATATCAAAATTTTGTTGTACACACATTCACAGAGATGACCAACTTCGCAAAAACCAGTTCACTTGTACTTTCTTTAAGATGACATTTTTTTTATTTATTTATGTTACATACATTTATTTTTAAATACGTTACATGTATACTCTTTCCATTTTAGCTAATCGTCTTACGTCACCTCGAGCTCTTTTCTGTCATTGCAATACTGAACTGTCATGTTATTTATGTGTTGCTGTCGTTACCAACTATTTTTATAATTTTTCAACCCTTAAACTAGCTATTCTTTTCAAAATTGCATTTTTTTCATATTTTTTATTTTTCTGCTGATTGTATGTATATTAAAAATAATTAATAAATGAAATTAATTCAAATAATAAATTTATAATATATTTTTATTAAATTAAAACCAATTCCTAAAACAAAAACAAAATGGCGTACAATATTTAGAGAGAGAATTTTAAGAATATTATCGCAAATATTTAAAGGTTTTTTTATTTTTTGTTATAAAAGAATTACATTGAATAAATAAATTTAAATAATTTATTCATTGTTATATTTATTTCATTTATAGAAAAATAGAATAAAGTAACTATAAAAAAATATAAAAATTTATTCAATTCCGTTCTCACCCAAAAAAAAAAAAAAATGAAATAAATTGCGTGCATTCAAATAATTTACAAACTTCTACGACTAAATATTTCCTGTACAATAATTTTTTGTTAAGTACTAAAATATTTTTCTTTTTTATATTCCCTATTTTTATTCCTTCATATATATTACAGAATAAAATCGAAATATAAATTTTAGTATTTTATATTATTAAATATAATAGACTTCGAAAAAATAAAAAAAATTATAGAATAAAATTTGTGGGAGAATCAATTGTATTAAAATTTATTTGAATTGCTTTTAAATGTCTTTATAATTTTTGGTAATATTAAATATTTGTTCTTCGGGGTTAAAGTTCTTAAATTTGTACAAATGCAAAATATTAAACCTACGAAAACTACTTATTTAATAACTGAAGAAACGGAAAGTTCTCCCATTTTCTCTCTTTCACTTTAGTAAAAAAAAATTGTTCAAAAAAAATTGCCGCTGCAATTTAAGAATAAACAAAAAAAATATGCCAAAGGCTTTTTTGGCAGACATTTTACAAACCTCAAAAACAAGCAATTCCAAAGTGATTTCCTTAGTCGCTGATAGTCCAGATAATTCGACGGTATATAAAGATATTCCCTGCGATCAACTTTTTTGGTAAAATTTGAAACAATGCTTCAAAATTTTTTTGGATTGACAGAAACAAACAGAACGACATCAAAATCGCCTATGAAAACATTGAATGTGAATGGCAGCTAAATTTAAAGAGGTACAGGTATTTGATAGGTTCTATAATTTGCTCATTTTCTCCTATTTTTCTAGAAATAATTACAGTGTTAGTCAGTGATTTCCCTTTGTTTTGCGGAACCTAAAATAAATAACAATACTCAATGAGTATTCTATAATACATGCATTTTCATTCACAATAGTACATATCATAAAATAAGACAAAATCGAACTGTTCATTTTTCTCCCATTTTAAATGGAAGGAAAATGAAATGAGAAATGAAAACAAATTTGTTTTAAAATTGTATGCAAACTTGTGAGAGAGCTAAAATTTTGACAACGATATTTTTAAGACAAACCAAGGTCTGTTGATATTTTAACGTTTATAATCTAATTTTTATAGTTAAAATTTTGACCGGACACTATCTAAATAAAATTAGTTGACTAGGCATTACATATTTTGTTGAATATCGTATTGCAAAGGTCGTATGACGTGTTGAGTTTCTTAAACCAGGTTGGATAGTTCTAGCGGAGTGAAATATATTTACGGAGGAATGATGATTAGCTATGACTGCCATAATGATTCACAGAGTTGAAAGCACCACCACTCTGTTATATTAAATAAATCAATAGCTAACTGCGTATATTATTTTTAAATGTAAATTTTGGTACGTAATTCTATTGCAAACTCTCAGATCAGTAGTCAATTAAATTAAGTGACGTTAAAACATAATGCATGTACATATAACAAATAATATGAAATTTCAATAATTTCTAAAGATTTAAAAAATTACATTTATACCCAAAATTTCAAAAAGGGAACGTGAAAAATTGAAATATTTTTAATAACAATATGATAACTGTCTCATTATCGCCTCAAATCCCATATTTATCTAGTAATATTTTATTCATTCTCATGAAATTTTTAAAATTCTATCAGAATATAATCATTATCTTCACTCAATATTATTAAATATAATATTTAAATATAACATTGAAAATTTTCATACTATACAAAATTCAAAATTCAAAAAATTAAATAAATATTGATATGGAAATTTTTTTTTCCTTTTACAGCCCAAAATTTCCCCATTTTTTAGTATTCCACCCAAGAATTACGTGACAATCTATTTTAAGTACCATCTCAACTATATAAAATCAACGGTAGTATCCATAAATTTTAACTCTTTATTTTATTACAATAATATATGAAAAGTATTTTTTTTTTCGAACATCCGTTTTCCGGGACTATATACGTAAGAAAGGATATGGTAAATTCTTAAACGTCAAATTTTACAAAATCTGAGTTGTCTGAGTTTACGGATACTCTACTACGTTTTTACTCTCAGTCAAAGTTTAAATTCTTAAACGTTTAAAAAAAGTCAATTAAGCGTCAAAATTGTAGATTTTTTTTTTTACATGCAGACAGTCTGACGTAATTCAGTAAATAAATTTCATGTGTTGAGCGACTATCATTACGTTAAAAATAATATAAAAAATATTTTTATTGTTAATTTTTAATATGTAAGTATAAAATTATTTTAAATCTAAAAAAAAAATTTTTTTTGTTTTGACGTTTACGGATGATCAAAATTCAAAGTCAATTACGGGTAAAAAGTTTACTAGATTTCTGTCCGTAAAAGTTTTAGTTTCAGACAGTTTGCAGACTAAAATCAAAATTTTGACGTTAAAGAATTTGCGGATATACAAAAAAAAATACCTAAAAGAAATAAGAAATTACAAAATTGGTATATTTTTTAATGTTATTCAACATTTTTTTCAATTGTCCTTTATAATGTATAAGTTCGAGTGTTAGGCACACTATAACCAAACTAAAATAAAAATAACCCCGTTATTTCTATTTCCTTTCATGTTTCATTATTCGAAAAAACAAAAGAGAGAAATTTAATGATTCCCATAAGACGGAACCAAATAAAGGTAAACCTAAAGATACCTTGTTATATTTACAATGTTTTCTTGTTTTTCTTATTATATTTCCTTTTTAAGATTGAGAAACTTTGATAAGACAGCTTAAAAGTAGTACGTTATGTGTGTACATAGTAGAATTTTCAATTCAAATGCAAATATTCATGTGTGTATATTGAATTAGAGGCATTTGTATTAAATTACATATATTTAGGCGTTTAGTTTTTTCCCCTTCTATTATAGTTATTAAATTGTCTGGATGTTGTTAGTATAGGTTTCATTTTTGTAAATCTACATATGTATTTTATTTGTGAAAGAAAAAAAAAATAAGTCCTTGTTTTAATTCATTTTGTTTTTTGTGTGTTTGGTTCGCTTTTATTTTCATTTTTAATTCGGTATCCTGATATCGTTTATATTTTGGACATACTTCGACTTAAAACAATATTCACATGAACATGTTCATAAGGTGACCAAATTGAATTGTTTCGAATTTTTTTTTAAATAAAAAATTAAACAGTGAAAGAAAACGGTTGAAATTCGGCCAACAAACGCTGTCACGCCCTATAAATCAACGAGACTCCAAAGTAAAATGAGGAGATTGAAAATACCTATACAAATTGAACAAAATTTAGTTTTATATGTATACGACTGTAAATAGCAAATGAAAGTGATTAACGTGATTGAAATGATCGCTATATTAATGATGTTCTGGGAATGTACCCTGAATCGGAACAAACATACCTATTTAAATTGTAGTTTAAAAACAAAAACTATTTCATATTTTTATTTTTATATTTTAAATAAAAATGGTTTTCATGTCGAGTTCTTTCTATTATTATGCCTTAATTGTAACCCTGAAGCACATTGAGAATTGTTAGTGCTCTGCATTAATATTGATTCGCAATTCAGATATTATTTAAAACAATTTCTACTTACACAATTTCTACTTACAAAATTAATTTTTTTTTATTTAAACCATTTAATTTTTATAAACCATTTCACTTTTAAATCATTTTAAATTATAATTATTATTAAAACGAATGTAACCTTGTCATATAGTTGATGTGATCATAAAAGTATCCTTACTGGCTCATTCTTTTGTTCTCTTTTCAAATTAAAATGAATCACAATTCAAATTTGCTGAAAATAATTCTATATTTGAATTGAAAATAATAAAAGCACAAAACAAAATTCTGTTCTTCACTTTAAATGTATAATCACGCATTATTCGTAATTATTTTGGAATTATTTACACACTTAATAAGGAAAAGAGGAAATTCTCAAAAAATGTAAAAAGTGACATATGTATAGTGATTTATTTTTCTTATGCTTTTGAGCTCATTTCATTAACTTAAGCTCTTTATACTTGTAATAGTTAATATAAAAATTTAAAAACCTTTAATTGTATTAAATTTGATTTCTTACTAAAAATCCTTTCATTAATTAAGAAATTTTCTTAAACCTGCACGTTTTATTAATGTACGATTGCTCTTTGTGTTTGAAGAGTTTAGTTTTTAACCTTATTTTTAATTTCCTGAGTAAATATTTTAAAATAATATATACCTTGACTTATAACTTATTACGTAAAATTTAATACAAAAAACTATAAATATACCAAATAGAAATTATCTGTTTCGCAAGGTCTTACGAAATTATAAATCTAGCATAATGTCCAACCTCACAACTCAGAAGTTGCAATTACATACCTCCTCAAAAATATAAATAACCAATTGTGAAAATTAATTGTGACTCTAGTCTTCAGATGCTGTGGCAAGCTAACGAATTACTTATTTTCTTTTCACATTCCAAAATTTCAGTAATTTTTTCCGCATGGAAAGAACAGGTTCTTAGCTAGGGTGGCAGCGATCCGCTCTACTTGAAATTCTTTTTTAATATTGTGTATACAGTCTTATTTCTCTATCATCAAATATTTTGTTACATAAACTAATCTAATAACTTTATTGCCGAATAAATTTCTTGCCAAATTATTAATTATTCTCCGTACCATTTATATTAATAATAACAATAATGGCATTAGGCCTTTGAACTTTAAAGTTTTTTTTTGCTTAATACGAGGATATTAAATTATGACATTATTATAAAATAATGTTGCATTGTATAGTATAAAATGTAGTTAGCAAACACAGCAGGACACAATAATACTGCAATCATTGTATATATTATTCCGTTCAATATATTTCGTAAATATATACAGTTAAATTTTTTAATATTTTAACCTTGATTTTTTTTTTTGGGAAATCAACATGAACTTATAAAAGCCTTTTATATAGAAAATTCGTATAACCTTTTACATATTCTACACTAGTTTATTTGCTTATTCAATCACAAATTTAATCAAAAAAAAAAAAAAATTGCAGAACTAAGAATAAAGAGAAAAAAAATCAATGTACTAGTAAACAAATGACAGAATTTTATATATAAATAATTTGTGCTAGGTGTAAGATTAAAAACACATTTTGCAGGTATGTATATATACAACACGATTGTTCAATTAAATTCTTCTAACTCTAATGAATCTATTTTTAATATACGCATATACTCGCAATCCTACTATGATTAAGGCAAAACATATAATGTTAAAGTTTATTAAAAATAATTTAAATATTTCAGGTAAACACGGAAAAATCTTTCCGTGTCTTCGTCCTCTTTTTTTTCTTTTCCACACTCTTAGGTCATCTAATAAACCCGTCCATCTAATTCAACCTTAATTGAGGCCATGTTCTGCAGTTCCCTTATATTTCTTTCTCAACTGATCTGCACCACGTTTCTTTCGGCCTGCTCACTTTCCGCTTACCCTGAGAATTCCATTTTAGGGACTTCCTTTGAATGTTATTCTCTGACCTTCTGACAGTATGACCGATCCATTTCCATTTTATCTTCTTAAATTGGATCTCTATGGGTTCTTGCCCTATCAACTCACACTGCCCTGACCTCTTGATTATTGTTTGCCAGAATATTCTGTATAATTCATATATGTAAGCATTATTTGTCATTTGTTTATGAAAACTTGAATTTTATTTGTACAGTTTTTCTTTATTAGCCAGATCTTAGTTCCATATAAGAGCACCGATTTTACGTAAATGTTGAATATTCGTATTTTTGTGACCCCAACCAAATGACATTGTTCCTAGACCGGAAAGAACTTCCCAAACGCCCTTCTGGCGAGTTTTATACAGTTCTCCATGCCTTTTTCAGCACCTTCATGCGTAATAATTATACTACCAAAGCACCAGAATTCAATGACATTTCTGTGTTTATTATTTTTAGTGGGGCATTATTTCGTCTGTTAATTCGCCTTTTTTTTTTAATTTCACCCGTATTTATTCGGAATCTCAAAACATTTTGCTTTAGATAGTGCAGTTTGTCTTGAATGCTTTTATGCGTAAAAGCAAATAGGTTCACTTGATTCCTGATTGAGAAAATAGAAAACCTTGCTTGACTCTGGCCTCTTGGTTCGCTTAATTAGCCTTTATAAAGCACCCGTTGCTTCGCATATAGTGGCCTTATTATGTTAGTTGTTTTGTTTGTAATGCCTTTATTTGCTAAGATCAATGAAAATTTGTTGCAAACATTTTTTTTTATATTTTCCCTTCGCTTTAAATATCCCTGAAACTAAAAAAGTTTTCGATTTTACTGATACACCATAATAGAAGCATAAAATATTGGCTTTACCTCTCCTGTTTCCCAAATTATCAATAAAAATTTAATCTTTGTTATTAATCGTTTTCAAAAAATTTAAACTTTGAGGCTTCATAACTCAAAAAGGAGGGCCAAAATGGAGAATGTCACTAGTTTTCGTTTGATGAACATCTGGACGCATTTTATCATCCTGTTTCAGGAATACAATCGAATTTCGTACACCTCCTTTAGTTGATCTTGAATTGTTTTTTGATAATTAAGTTTACGCCAGTGATATTATGAAATAAATTATTTCTAAAAATATTTTATATAAACTTTACAATTATCATAAAATCTATACATAAAAGTTTCATTCAAAAAATATCTTCACACCATTTTATTATTGAAATTAATAGAACGCCTCTTAAATTTCATCATAGATTAGATAACTTCATATTTGTGTACTATATCAATGTTATATATGTATTTTATAATTTGTTTTTATATAAGAAAGGCGCTTTACAAAATTTATGAGTATTTCTATAAATTATTATTTATTTATTTATTTATTTTTTTGCGTTCTTTCAATCATAACATACAAATACATGTGTAAAATTATAGTGAGAATATTTAATTTTTTTTATGTAAATAAAACAAAAGGCCAAATATATATGTACTTGTTCGATATATGGATTCGATTTATTTATAGCTTTTACCAATTTGCTTTTATAATGCTCCGAAATATATACTACACGCACAACGTACATATACAATACATATATACAAAAAATCTATAATTTCATATCGCAAATGTGTGTATGTATATTTATATATCGTATAATATAATATACAATTCAAAATCCACAAAAATTATTTATACTGAAAACGTTATCACGTTAAATCAATATTTACAAAACTCATATACAAAAAAAATTTTTTGTGTAGATCAAATGAAATCCCAATAGAGAAACATCATCATATTTATATAATATACAAAAACTTTTATGCTTATATGTGTATGAAAATAATAAATGAAATATCCTTTTTGGTTATCACATCATTCATGACATTGTCTAATAGTCCTTTCTAGTATAGTAGAATATCATAATTTTTTATTTTTACTTTTATTTTGTATAAAAATATCAAATTTTCTTGGACAATCTTTAAATAAAATTCATTATTATATTGTTATACTTAAATTTAAAGAATCGAATTTGAAGTTTGTCATTGAATCCTGAAAGTTTGTCATTTGTCAGAATATGTCAGATTTACTAAAAATAATATTTAAATTTTCTATTATAAATAATTGGACAAAAGTATAATTTTGTTAATATTCTTGCATTATTTTTGCTTTGTTATACTATAGTAATTGAAGAAAATTTTGCATTTTGCAACAAAAGCATTATAACTTTTAATCATATCAAGAGATGTCTAAATTCGTAGGATAACCGATAATGCCAAAAAAAAAACAAATGTCGCGTATTTAATAGTCTGCCCTAATGCTAAATTATTGTTTTGTTTTTTTTTTTTTCTAAAATGAAAAATTTTGAAGAAGATAAGTTAATTTTATTTAATGAAATAGTATTTAAGTAACATGTCAAATTTAAATTATGAAAAATAATTTATTGCTAAAGCAATATTATCAACCGGTTGCATGCAAAAGTTGTGTAAGAAAGTTGATATTAAAAAGTTGTTTTTAGCATAAATTGTTGATAGCTGGCTGGTGACTGTCATATGTAATTCTTGTTTTTATTCTTGAATACTTAAAAAATGTAAATATTGAAAAAGTAGAAAAAATAACTATCGTTTTATGTACCTGCTACCTCAAAATTTTAGAAAATGGAGCAATATATTTTCAATTTACAAGTATTTTGTTTTTTGAGCGAAAGTTTTTTTTTATATAAATTTTTAAAATAATAGTTTTTCTGACATGGCAACATCCAATAAAATATCGAAATATCTATTTTTGATTTTTCAAATTACGGATCGCCCCCGATTTCAAAGCAAGAATAAATTATTAGAATTATTTTCTCTTTTATTTTTTTTGATTTTAAGTATTTGTTTCTGTTGTACACGAGTATAACCTTTTAATGACCAATATATTTATGATGAGAGCGTAAGTCTTGTTGCTTGAATTACATCAAGATAAAAAAAAATATTATAAGAGTTTTTGTGTACAAACTTGATTTTTTAATCAAAACTCAAGTTGAAAAAAAAATTCATTTCATCATAAAAATGAACAAAAGTTCAACATTTGAATTGAAAATGAAATAAGAGGAAAATACAAGAACAGGACATTTCAATAGTGACAACAAAATCGATTTTATTTCTTCCTTTTCTCTTCATTATAACATGATTTATTTGAACGTAAAAGGAAAAGAATAACTATAAACTTATTTATAGTAATAAAATAATTTAATACAATGTACTGAAGATTTCTTTTAATAATGAAAATATTGAAATAATAAGGAAATTTTTAAAATATAAGTACATACATAAAATCTGAAACATAAGAAATCATCACATATAATATAGAAAACACCTAAACTTTTTATAAACATATTAAAAAATCTGTCCTTAATAAAATTAATTTAATTCTTGAAATTTTACAGAAATTTTTAATTGGTTTACGATGATTTTATTTCAATACAGTTGAATATAATGACAAAATTACGAAAAAAAATTGCTTTCATTCAAATTTCCTTTAAAGAATGTTATATTAGAAATATTTTATGTTTTAATTTTATTGTTCAATTAATGCTCGATACGTGCCAAAATTCATGCTTAATACAAGCCGAAAGATACTGAAGATTTAGTATAATTAATTTATAAATATGTACTACAGAATTTTAACTGTACCTCACCCATATAACTATGCAATTCTTCGATTTTTTTTTTTTAAATTAAGGTACACTTCATCTTACTTACATTCAAATTCTTATGAATTAAATAAATTAAAATAATTGATTAGGCAACAAAACGAGAAAATAAATACATAAACTATAAATCAAAATGTTTTTTTTTTTGTAAAATAAAAATAATTCTAAATATTTTTAATATTAATTACACAATTTAAATTATTTTTTCCCCTTAATTAATGTTTATATGTACATATGGCTATTAATCATCATAATTACACTTTTTAACCTAATATAATTTTTTTAAGCACACTTTACAATTAAATAACTATAAAATAGTTAAACTACCCTATTTTATACATAAACACCTCCAAATCAAAGAAGAGCAAAACAAAAAAGAAAATCTTAATTTACAGACAAAAGCACTCCTTTTTTTTAAAAAAAAAAAGGAAAATTACAATATTATTTACTTATTTTCAACAGTAAACATTATTTTTAATTATGTAAATTTAATTATAGTAAACTCCTACATTTTACACAGCCATATATACACAGAAGTTAATTACAGTATTAAAAGAAATAAACATGTTGTGTGTTATAATAATATAGAATATAATAGTAAAATATTTTTGTAGAGACAAAGTGTTCCGCTTAAAGTAATTTAAAGTGCTATTTAAAAAAAAAGAAAATTTTTCTAAATTAGATTTTATAGTGAGATCATTGAATGAAACCCATTTCGAAAATCTTTAATTTTAACAATTAATCTTATGCCAAATTTCGTCAGTTTTTGAATTAATTGTTAATTATCATGCGGTTGGTTGACAATCTCTGGTTAAAAAGCAGTTTGTCGTAGGAGTGATAGTCAGCCAGTTTGACTTGTTGCTGTTACCATGTGTCCTACAATAAATAATAAATATGTCAATTTTATTCACCACACCTTGTGATGTACAAAAACCATAATTAAAATCTTTCTTCTACATTTTGGTTGGTGACAGTTCGCAGACTTAAAACTAAAATAGTCAAACTTAAAATAAAATTGAGCTTAACATTAAATAATAATCAAAAACTTAATCTAAATTAATTTAACATAAAAACTAACATTAGTAAAATAAATAAAAAAAAAATTATTATGAATAAATGGAATAAATAAAATACAATTTTGTAATTTTATATTGAACTGAGCTATCTAATAATTTATGCTCTTAAATGCCAATAGATTCAAATCTTTTTCACATATGCATATTTCCTTTATCTGCATACACATTCCAACTATTATATTAACCGCCATGGCGCATATTTTTGAATCTGATTCTAAGTAATCTGATTCTATTGCCTTCTTTTTTCTTACTTATTTTCCACTCGTTTCTTCATTTTTCTTACTAATTTTACTCATTTCATATAGTATTGCAATAGTGTTAAATTTATATTATAACTTTTGAATTAAAATAATATGGTTCATAGCACTGTAGTGTCCGAGGTGCATGGAACTGTGGTGTTGGGGGTGCATCTTTTGATTCTATAAATTTGAAAAATGTGTAGCCACTACAACAAAAAGAAAAATAAAGATATTTAAAAATCAAAATAACACAAATCAGATGAATAAATAAGTAATAAAATTTTCTTAAATAAAATATTATAAATAGAGATTTGGTTTGTGTCGGATAAATAAAACCAAATTACCTTGAAAGTGAAGCATACTGTCTACATGTTTTTTTAATAACCTTATATAATCATAATAACAAGAAGTAAACAGTTTTATGCATGGATTTTTTTTTTGTGTTCCCTTTATGGTTTTATATCTGAAAATTCTTTTTATTTAAATAACGCTGAATAACTCATATAAATCTGAAATTTTTTATACAAATATGTCTACAAACAAATACACACACATAAGTATACTTGTTTTTTTACACATCTTTTCTATATGTACACGAGATTTTATTTTTACGTTACACATTCTTTATTTGTCTTGTTTTAAAATATTACATTTAATTTTTTAAATTTTTTTTCCTTAAATTATGATAGTATATGAAGGAATGTATGCATATTTTTTTACACGTATGTAAAACATATATATATGTGTGTCACTCATGTGTACTGACATTATTTTCACTTATAAAATACATACTTAGTTGTTGGTTAGGTGAAGATTGCATCAATTTAAATTATAATTATAAAAAAAAAATATTTTTAATGAGCTTCCTTAAAACAGGAGTCAGCAAATGAAAAACATCAAACAAAATAAAAATGTAAAATGAGAAACGCCGTGTAATGTACACGGAATTTTTACATTCTTTTCTCTTCGTGTTCTGTTTTTTTTTTTAGATGAAGAAACGATTATTACCGAACGGAGATTTTAAATTTGTTCTCAAATAATATTTTCCACGTAATCTGAAATAAAGAAAAGATAAAAATTATTAATATTTAACAAAATGGAATAATTTTTTAATGAATTAAGAGTGAAAGTGAGTGTGCATTAATGGTGGTACATAATTGATCGCTATGAAAAAATTTTAAAGAAGAGTCTTATATAAATAATTTCGATTCTGAATATCAATAACATTGAGTTATTTTAGGAATTTTTATATTTTAAATTTTTTGTATTTTATTGCATGTTTTATTTGATTTTAAATGGGCTAAGAGTTACTTGACGTGAAATCATTGTAGTCACTATATAAATTTTTTATTTTAATAATATGAAATTTGAATATTGTTTCACGGATACATTCAAAAATTAAGAATATCCTTTTCCCACTAAAAAGAATCTGAGTTTCTTATAACTGGGACAAACAGTTTTGTATAAAAATTTCAATTGTGTTATTTATGAATTTTAAATTAATTATAATTTTTTATATTTTGTGCTTGAATTGTTAATTAATTCAAATTTTTTTCTTTCTTTATAGGTAAGTTTAAAAAATTCTCAATTAGAAGACTCAATTATTTATATTGTAAGTAAGTATTTTCATACATCTAAAAAGGAAATTTTTTAACAACACTTTTGAAATTATACAGCTGCCTCGGTTAGGGTGGGTTGACGTGATTACCGTAACGTACTAATACGCCAGATAGGTCCGATGTGAAATGCGATGGATCCACAAAATTATCCGCGCCTTGGCATTTGCATTCCCAAGTTCGCAACCCAATAAAAAGAAAAAATGACAAATGTATTTTTGCCTGTTACTGTTACAAAGGAGGATATAAATAAAGATAATATGAGATCCCTTCTCCTCTTCGCCACAGCCACTTCTACAGAAATATTTTTTTTAAGCAAACAACCATCCGAGAAACTGTCGATAGTAGTGATTATTAACTAATTTTATATTTATTTTAAAATATCTTTGGCCCTATATTTTCCATATATTTCTATTTAATATAATACACTATATCAAATAACACAAAATACAAATAATTTTTAAAAAATTAAATCATGGACATACGAACACAATAATTTATGATATGCAAAACCCCATGAGTATATAGCAAAAATTTACTCAGATATAAATTTTAATTAATTAATAATAATTTTAAAATTTTACGAAATGATATTGAAAATTGACACTAATTCTCTTATGAAATATATTACAAAACACTTAATATTTATTAAAAAAATTTTGTTTATTAAAAATAACTAATAATATTATATTTTATATGCATTTATTATGTAATTTATAAAAAGAGAACTTTTTTTATTGTATAAATTATTATTAACCTTGACTTGTTATCTGCGAAAAGTTCACAATAATATTTATTTATATTGTTATATACCATATTTCAATTGACCCATTTAACACTCTATTAATTTTTTATTATTTATATTTTTAAAACAACCTATTGTACATTCAATACATAGTATAAGAATTTAAAAAAAAAAAAGAGTGGTTGGGGTTGGTTCTGGCAAAATGCCACAACACGATATTAAAATGCAAAATAGTATTTTTTTTTTAAATTTAAATTTAAAAAGAGATGAAATTTATTTTTATTATTTTTTTTCTGAAAATATAGGATATTATTTAAAATTATACCTACATAGATTTTACCTGTATACCTACATTTATTATACATATACATAATTTGTATTTTTATATTAAAAAAAATCAATTATTTCTTTCATATCTAACCTAATCGATTAGTACATAGTATCACTTTGATATTTATTTGACATTTTACAATTGCCTGATATGTTAAAGGCTGAGTTCTACCGAATTATTCAAATTGGTTACTAAAACCCCAATATCGAAAAACGAATGAATTCGATTTAGTAAGATATATACGCTTCTTTCAAGTCAAATGACATTTTTAATTACTCTCACGCTAATGTAAATATGGAAAGCTGGTTTTCATAGAAGTTCTGTTCTAAAAGTGGAAAAAAACCTATAAGTTTGAATTTCAAGAATTGGACATTTATTTGTATAAAAATATTAAATCACTCTCTCATGAAACTCTCCCTCATAATTCTTTCAAACTTATTTACTTTAGAGTATTGCATCTTACGTATGTATTAATTTATGAAAAAAATATTTTAAAATCATTTCAACCTTAAAATTAAAATTACCGAATATCAGCTTCCATTCCCATATAAGCTCTAACATCTTTTCTACATGAATCTTGAAAACTTTTAACTGGTTTACAAAATTTTGATCTAAATGCTTTTGGCCATCTAACTGATTCTACAAAATATTCCCATGCTCTTTGATGACTACATCCAACTTCAAAAATTTTAATTTTTAAATAAATTAGATAAAAATTTATTTATTATAATAATAACCAAATTGACAAAATTTTCAATTCCAATTGAATTTCTTGGGAAATTTCTCATATGTTATGGTACCTTTTCATATTTAACAATATAACAATTGTAATTTTTTGTAAATTTGGCCAATTTGGGATGTCATTTTATTTGTTAAAATATTTACTAACATGCTGCTTTTATTAAATTCTGTTCGTATACAGCTTGTGAAATACAACCTGGTTGTATTGGTAAATCACGATTTGGATAAAAATCAACATGACCCATACGAAAAAAATTCCCTAATAATACATCAGTATGAATAACATCAACAAATTTTGCTGAATATGTTGATAATTGATGATTTTTACTTCCTTTATTGAATAATGGCGCTGGTGGATCTAGAGCTGAAAAAAAGTTAAAAAAACAAAAAATAAATTATTTTGGCGGATATATTAAAAATTAATTGCATTTAAGTCATTATAATTTATAATTATATTAAGAATATTAAAACCATATCGTCAGAAATAGAAAATTGGGGGAATAGACAACGTTCATGTCTTTAAATATACAATAAATTTCCAATTAACTTTCACTTTTTTTCGAATAATTACATAATTCCTTATAAATATTTTAAATTAAAATTTAATTTAAGGGTAAATTAATTAACATAATTGTATAATTACATTTAGAATTATTATAAAATTTACCACACATTTTAGTTTAATAAATTCATTAATCAACTTATTACAAAATCAATTAAAATTTATTCCTAAAATTTTGATAATTTAATTAAAAAAATATGAAGTGTTAAAATATTCTTGAGAATTAAAATTCATAAATACATAAATATTATTTTCATTGTATGTATAAATGAATAATAATCAATAAAACTCAAATGAATTTTAATTAGTTTTATCTAAAATTAGTTATAATTGTGTTTATATACTCGCCTACACACATACTCAACATAGTTTGTATAAAACGAATGTATATTGCACGGAATATTTATTAGGTAATTGAAAATTTTAACTTTAATTTCATTCAGTAAATTAAATAATTTCATTATGTTTAATATATATGTAGCACAATACAAAGTTAGGGAAAATATTCTTCTAGAACGAAAATTGTTCACGAATCCTCGTCTCTTTTAGGCCTTTTTCTATAAATCACTTGCAAATTTAGGTTAATTGCAAGTTTTTAATAAATCACTGTTTCCAAACTGCATAGGCAATGTATAAATCCATCAAATGTTAAAGAATGGCAGCTTATTTCATTCATCTCACAATATTAAAGCTAATATCAAATAAATCCGTTATCCTTAACTAGTTTTCTTGCTTATTTTTAAGAGCAATGTTTCTCGTATTCTAATAAGAACTTTAAAATTCTGCTGAAAAAAAAGCTGAAATTTTTAAATTATTACTTTAATTCGTCTGTTAACTAAAGTTAAAATAAATTCAAGTTTTTAATTTACTCAAACTTGGTAAAGGACGTTCTATTTTATATACCATAAGGGTCTGATTAAATTGCGTTTTTAAATTTTAATATTTAATTTAAATTAAATTTTGAATTTTTAATATAAATTAAATTTTATTGCATAAATTCAAAAATTTTCTTATTTTTATTTGAATAACATCTTAAATTAGTTCAAGATTTACATATTATATAAGTGCAGGAATAATTAAGAGCTTGATTTGTTTAAAAATCTCTTGAATAAATTCAGAAATTTATGAATTTTTTTAAAAATTATTCATACTTCCGCCAGATTCGCATAACATTTTCATTATTAGGGTGCTAAAGAAAACATAAAATTTAAAATCTCTTGAATTAATTTTTGAATTTAATAAAATTCATATTATATAAATATTTCTATTATAATTATTAAATTATATACCAACAAAATACAAAAAATCCAATGATGTTAAAAATCCTGTGTCACATCCATTCTTTGAATAAATTTAAGTAACTTTTCATTTGAAAAAATTTTATTCAAATTGATATTTTCATTTTGATCCTCATCTCATCATCATCATTATGATATGGGGTCATGTACTATGAAAATATGAAAAGTGTTAAATCTGCTTGTTGGAATATAGAAAGAGCTATTATTTCCTAATAATTTTTATATGCCACAGCATTTCAATATTATTTTCTACTTTATTAACTTGATATTTGTGTCCTTTTAATCAAACTATGCGTATGAAAATTATTAATATCAGTTTTTGTAAATGTTCTAAATGGGGAATTAAATATAATCAAAAAAGAATAAAAATAAATGAGAAAAATTATAATCGCCTTAATTTTTTATAAGACTGACTATCTACATACATACATATAAGAGAATGAGGAAATTCCAAGTTGTCTCCTTTATTGCGATTAAATGTCTTGTAAAAAAATAAATTTGTAATTTTTTTAATAGATTTAAAGTATATAGAAAAATGAATTTAAATTTCTAAAGTTTTGTTCGTCAGAAATGATAAATAAAATAATATTTTTTTAAAAGACAATGTTTTTGTTTGAAAGTAAAATTAAATAAATTTTCTTGCTTCATTTTCAAATAAAATCCTTTTTAAGCTTATTATGTCAAATTAACTTTTGAGATTTTTTACGAACAAATATAATGTCTAAATTTCTCATACCGGCGAGTATTTGAATTAATATTTAATTATTCCGTAATTCCGTTCAACAACCTCGTATCGCATTCACATTTCCTACTCTAAGCATTTAGTGTTAGCACTGAAAGTTTAATTTAATTGTTTCGGCGTCTTACGAGTATATAAGCGCCAATCACAGCAAATGTCTGTAGCAAATAGCAATAAATTTTTATAGCCGCGCGCGTTACAATGTCGATTCGCTGCGTCAATTCAGACTTGGCATTTAATATTTTATTATAATACATATTATTCTATAATAAAGTAAAGATATTACACTTTTCTTTAAATATAATTTGAAATTGTATAATTCAATTATAGCCTCCTTTAATTTTACAATATCCTTCATAATATTCTAAAGCGATTATATTTATAAAGTAAATAAATTGAATTTTTCGCTTAAAGCATTTTTGATTTCCCATTTTTTTGTGCGATAAAAACACTTTTTTTTTTGAATTTTTAGTATACTAGAATTTATTTGACATAGGGGTCAATTTCTAAAGAGAATTTTCCAAAAAAAAAAAATAAAAAACAAGAAGAAAATGTCCTTTTCCTTTTTAATTTTGTTCTTTCCTCTTTGTTCAGAACAAGTTGCCCAAAGGCAGCTTTAATTTTTCAATTCTATTTTTTTCCTCGTTTTCTAAAGAACCTAAAGAAAATTAAAATTTTTTTATATAAAAAAAATAATTTTCAATAAAAACTATGTTTGACATTAATTCTTTCCCTATATTTCGGTATATCCAGAAAAAGTTTGGAAAAAAGGAAAATTCTGTTTTATATTTTAAATGTTCATTAACATTTTCTTAAAATTTAAATCACTTATACATAAATAAAATAATAATTTAAACAAAAATTTACAATGTTTTTATAATAAAAGTAATATTTTAAATTTCAATTATATAAGTCTGCGTACAAAAAATTTCTAATAAATCTTTTCTTTAATCAAACAAAAGAAATCTGATGTGGCCAGCACATAACAAAACGCGATGTGTATTGTCTAGTTTACCGAAAGGGTTCCAGAAGATTATTAATATTTAAAACACTTCTGTCAAACATTACGAAACTAATAAGCTTTTAGTTAACACACCTAGAAATAAGTAAATATAGCTCTTAGCCGGCTTTCGATTTGTACCATCCGAATTCCATAAAAAGTTCGCCAGTCATTTTCGATAACAACCAAAACTCAAATATTAAATTTCAAAAAATTCCAATAATTATTTCCATAAATATGGTAAAAAACACAAAATCAGCCAATAATTCGGTTTTCGAGCCCTGATCTTTCCAACAAATTTATAGATTCATTGTTTTAAAACCGCGAATTGAAATACAAAATTTTTGCACCGACAACACTCCGAACAGACTAACAGACATATCGACATCACTCTAAAAATAATTTATTAACGCTTTTGTACAATTAAGAAGTGCGTTCCCACCGAATACTCAACATCCGAAATTAGGTGCCATTACATAACATCTCTTATTGTATGCAATGCGGTCGGTAACAAGCAAATTTTCTATTTAATATTTTTATGAATAATTTATGGTGTTTACATAACTTTTCCATTCACAAAATTTTCCTTCACGTTGTAGAAAATTGTATGAAAATTCATTTTAAAATTTCATACAAAAAAACACAAAATAAAAGCAATTTTTTCTTTTAAAATTTTACGCAAAAATACACATTTTAACACTGTAGTTATACCATGTAAGCGTATACATTAAACTTTGAATGAAAGGCAAAAAATAATGCCAAGAAAAGCCCATTGATATAAAATGAATGGTTTATATTTGGTATTTTAAAATAGAATTTTGAAAGTAAAAATAAGACACAAAAAAACAAAAGTTCAAGTTTATATTTGAAAATTCATATTCATAAATATTCATTTTGCTATTGTCAACAGCAGGTCATCGTACTTAAATTCCGGAAATTTACATATATATATTTGTAAATATATTGGCAAATGTCAGATGACCGCATAGCACTAATTACTGTTAGGTGCAGGTGTTTTGCTTTTTGCCTATGCATAAGTCACATTAGTTGAATTAAATATCAAAGAAGTTGACATAATAAGGCAAATTTTTTGACATTTACATATTACAAAAAGAAAGATGTCCATGAAAATATTAATAACAAATCGTTCAAATTTATCTTGTATATCACTTGCCGATTCTTGAAATTAAAGTAGCAGCAAAAAATTCTTCAGATTCAGATGTTCTTCTTCAAAAGAGCATCAAAATGAGACACACGTAAAATATTTAAGATTTCTTATTATAAACAGTTCTGTGAATTTTCAAACTTTGAAACGGTAAATATTCATTTTACCTCTTTACAAAAATATATTTTGCATAATTATACTTCTATAATGAAAGCATATACAAAAATAATTTTTCACACTTGATCAAAATTAAAACGTACTATGGGTGACCCTGATGACTAAATTGGCGGAGATAAAATTGACTGGTGAGAAAAAACTTGTAGGGCCCCCTCTAGAGAGAGGGTAAAGAGAGCTCATCTCGTTGAGTTGTCCAGACTTCCGGTTGGTAATTAGGGTGCTTGCTGGACATTGTCTTACCAAGGTTAATCTGAAAAGGATGGGGAAGGTGGAGAAAGAGCTGTTATCGTCTGTGAACGAAACATAAAAAGTATTTTTTTTTTTCCAAACTATTAAGTTTATAATTCAGTTTATTATAAAAATCGATAATATAATTATTATTTTAGATATTTGTATTACATTATATATTCTCTTCATTCTTTTTTATTTATTATTTGAATACGTAATGCCCTTATGCTTGCTTATGAGTTATAGAGGCTATTCGTGTTTGACTCATATTAATAATTGAGAAGTATAAATGTAGACATTGAAATTTGCAAAGTAAAAAATTTCTTTTTTTTTTTTATTTAAATAATTTTAAATAAATTTAAAATTAAATTCTAATGCAGACAATAAACTAATATAAAAAAGTTTTTTTTTTTCAAAATATCATTGAAAAAAAAACGACGGAAATAGCGTCAAATATTTTTTTTAAAATAGACAAAATCGATTCCTTTTGAAGAAAACTTCATTAATGGCAATTATATCTGATTAAGTGGAGACTTTGATATACATATTTTACAATTTTTGCTTTAAATAGAAAACTAAACTGTTGCTATTTGACGTTAGTTTATTTTAAAAGCTATTTTTAATTATAATATTTTTACCGACCGTATTGTGTAAACAATAGGTAGGTTATGTGATGGCAACAAATTTTGCATATCGAGTTTTCGGTGGGAACGTACTTCTCCATAGTAGGGAAGTGTAAATAAACTATTTTTAGCAACCTGTCGGTCTGTCGGTCTGTCGGTCTGTCGGTCTGTCGGTCTGTCGGTCTGTGTGTGCACGCGTGTATCTCAAGTTCGGCTGAACCGATTTTGATGAAATTTTATATGTAAGTTTATTTCCACCATGGCACGGATCGATCAACTTTTGGTATATATCAGGCCTCGGGAACTGCACTTTTTAGCGGGCCTGTTTTACATTTTTGAGCATATTGAAGAACATATTCAACCGATTTACTTGAAATTTCATATATAAGTTTTGCTCTTCCGGCGATGAAACCTCCTAACTTTTGGAAGAAATCAGGCGTCAGCAACTGGACGTTTACTACGGGCCAAATATACATTTTTGTGTATATAAAGAGAAATAATCAACCGATTTCATTGAAATTTAATATATAAATTCCTCGTATGAAAACTATGAACATATAAATTTTTTGGAAAGATCAGGGCTCGAAAACTGATTTGCGGGCCGATTTCACATTTTTCACCATTTTGAAGAAAATATTCCACCGATTTACTTGAAATTTCATATATAAGCTTTGTTTGACCGTCCGTAAAAATTCCTAGCTTTTGGAACAAATCAGGCATCGGCAACTGGACGTTTACTACGGGCCAAATATACATTTTTGTGTATATAAAGAGAAATAATCAACCGATTTCATTGAAATTTAATATTTGAATTCCTTGTATTAAAACAATGAACATGTAAATTTTTTGGAAAGATCAGGGCTCGAAAACTGATCTGCGGGCCGATTTTACATTTTTCGCCATATCTACGGAGCGAATTGATAGAATTTCTTGAAATTTGATATTTGAGTTCTGGTTGTTACCGAAACTAACTGGCGAGCATTTCAGGGAATTCGGGAAGCACAAAGCGAAACTCTACTAAGAGCCAAATTTACATTTTTCTAAGTATGTTAACTATAAGCTTACTAATGTCCTAAAAATTGGAAAGAAGTATTTAACAGACATTTCTATAATATTCTGTAACACTTTCACTTAACTAAACAATACACATTGCGGTCGGTTATGTGCTGACCACATCAGATTTTTATTTATCATTTTATCCCAAATATTTCGGGAATGGAAACCATTCGTAAAATATTTTACAAATATGGCACTCTTTCTTTGAAAGTATAATTAAAAAACTCTTCAGAGGGTCAATCCCGAATACAAAAAATATATTTTAATTTTACCATAACTCACACTCAAAAATTAAAAGAGAATAAAGAGAGTGCTCAAATTTTTAATTTATATTTTACGAAGTATAACTTCAAATTCAAAACCTAACTTAAAGAGAGGCAGGACAAGTTCATTGAAATGATAATGTATTATACATATTCTGATTTTCAATTCACAATGGAACCACCAATTTTTCTTCAATTAATAAAATTACAATTTTCGTTCAAATTTATTTTTATATGTTAATTACAACAATTCAATCATAATGTCAACTAAAAGCGATTTCTAATTTGTTCACATTGTGAATTTAAATATATATGTATAACAGCAATTAATTCAAATTCACAAAAGTGCATCGAAATTTCATTGTTTTCACTACAAAACTTTGAGTATAAAACATTAACAAATTTGAAACAATTTGAAAATTATTTTATTTTCCAGTAAAAAAAAGAAAAGAAAAAAAAAGGGAGGAAAACTAAAACTTTTTTTTTGTTAATAAAACATTTTTTTTTAAATTTATCATATCCTTATTTAACATGTCATATGAATTTCGTTAAAAAATTTTAAATTAAATATGCAAAAATAAAGTCCCATACCCATATCGACAGTATTAAATACAGGGATATTCAATAGTAAAATGTGTAAAATTCATGAAATGGTTGTGCAGTATGTAAAATTAAATATTGTAATTTCAAACAACACGCTTCAGAAAAATAAAATAAATAACAGCAAATTATTTTAAAGCAGATAAAAACTGAAATTTGAAATTGAGCGATTACTTATAGTATTGTTTACCAGAATTTTAACAGAGGCGAACGACACAATATCATTCCGTTGCTAGTCAAATTTTTCAATTGTGATTCCTCAAGCACATTTTTTCAAAAAATCAAATCTTCCAAAAAAAATGTGTTTTTTCAATATTTTCGATTTTTAGTTATACATCAATTTAAATTTGTGTCGCGATCGTCTGGTTAAACAAATAAAATAATTACAATTTTAAAAGATTTAGTAAAACACCCTATACGAAATAAGTTTCTTTTAAATGTATAAAAAAGTAAAAATACTTCATTTTTATTCAAAAAGAAACCCGATAATATGCTCTCACTATAGATGCTTATACTACCAATATATACAATGGAAAAATGTATGTATATTTTTTATGACATTTAGTCACATATAAATCGGTATATACTTTTTAATTTCAATTTGTATACATTATTGTGTCTACATATTGGACTCTCATTGCTCATTTCTATGTCAAAACTTGTTATTACCCATTGAAGTTCTCTTTTCATATTACGAGTATATACAATAATCATATACACTTGTCAACAATTTACTATTATTTAAAGTTTTATCTACGTATATATAAATGTAAGAATGAATATGTTGACTCATATTACATATTGTGTTGACTCATTTTACATGTTTATACTATAAAAGGCTTTAATATTATGTAAATATAGGAGTAACTTAAAGTAATAGTTCGAACATATGTACATACATGTAAATAACATGCATGTAAAGAAAGTTTTATAATATAAACTTTTAAATTGTGATGAATAAAGGAAACTTGCTTTTAAATAAAAATAAAAAAAAAGATAGAAGAGAACAAAAAGAAAATTATTTTACGATGACTACACAATAAAAAAAAAAACCTCATTATTTGTCAACTGATTTAATGGACACTTCCGTTACGCCAGTTATATGCTTTTATCTAACTCGGTAAATATTAAATTGAAAATGACAATTAATGTCATTAAATTTTTATATATGTATAAAATATAGGATTCTAATAAAATTTAATAAAAAAGTGTAAATTGGCTTCCTTTTTAGGTGATCAATAAAAAAATAAAAAGGATTTTTTACTACAAAACCCTGAAAAATTTTTAATTCAAGATCTAAAAACAGAAAATCTTTTGCCATAAAGTACAAGGTACTGTTTTGCTATAAAAACTAAGATTAAGTTGTAGACAAAGTCTGATCACTTTTTGCATTTTATTTAATAAAGCTCAGACTTTACGTCAAAATTTAATAATTTTGCTACGACAAAAACAAGTAGTGACAAAGACAGACATCAGACAAAATTTGGTGTCAAACAATATTTACATATACGACTGTCATTAGACCCAAGTTAATCTTATTTACTGTTAAAATATATGTACGACAAAAATTTCATATTTCTTTAGAAAATTTTTACAATTTAATTATTTTTCTCAAATTCCTCATCCCTAAATATTAATTTAAAAAAAAAACTATATTTCATATTTAATTATAAAAATATTTCTGTCACTTTATACGGTCATTTTAATTGAACAATTTATGAAATTAATATAAAAACACGCGCTCTTAAATCAAAAACTTTAATAAATTCTTCAAAAAAAAAAAAAATTCAATAATCTGATTAATATTAATTTTTATGTTAAAATGAAAATAACAATAATTTTTCACATAATTGCTATAATAACTTAGATTTTTTTTTCTTTTCAAAGTAAATGAAATTTAAATATTCAAGCATTTTCTTTAAACATCATACATATTAAATATAGGATGTTTCAGAAAGGTACAATATAAGGTATACCATTAGTAGATCAAAAATGAGTTGAATATCGTTCTAAAATGTATACAACTTCTAATATTTTTTCTAAAATTACTTTATTAGAAAAAATATTAGAAATTTCGGAATGCTGCGAATAGCTTATTATGATCTTAAAATAATTGTACCCAACAAACCAGTGAGATCTGACAACAAATTAAAACTTAGTTTTATTAACTAAATAAAACGCCTCTAACCTAAATTAGAGTAAATTATTTCATACCAATTCGTGAATAACTCTGTGAAATAATATGCATAGCGTATATTTAATATTAAATAATAATAAATACTTGTAAATCTTTTGTTTATTTAACACAAAAAATTCGTGTATCAACACTTTTATTTTTACATATAAAAATTTTCGCATATTTTCTACTTTATTTATTTTACGTTAAAATATAATAGGAACACAAAATAACACTTTGGGTATTTCGTGTTAATTTATGATTTCTGTATAATCAAATTAATAATTCCTTTATTTTTTTTTCTTCTTTCTCGGCTATTATAATCAACAGGCTTTTTTCACCAAAAATGTTATCAAAAAATAGAAAAAGTATAGGAATTTATTGTTTTTTCCTTTTTCTCCTTAATAAAAAGCGAGAAATCTATTACAGAAAAAGTTATGCAAAAAAGAAAAAATTCACAGCTTAAAAGAAAAAAAATAATACTTTTTTTTTTATGAATTCGATGGTTAAACATGCAAATCATGAATTAATAATGAAATAAATTTTATTTGAAAGAAAAAATTTCATACTGACCCCAAAAAAAAAAAATAAATACAAAGCACTCATAAAAATACTCAACATAATATTACAGAAATTACTACAATTCTAAGTGAATTACAGAAATGATAAAAGAATTCATTTTGTGTTCCGAATCGTTTAGTTGTTAACATTTAAATTCATTAGAACTGTTGAAATTAAGAAAAAATGAATTTTCGATGTAATATTGCAAAAAAATCTTGTCGTAAACAATAATAAACCTGATTTAAGTATGCACTTCACTTTTGAGTAAATTTTTTAATAAAATCTTTGTATTAAAATTCAAAAACATTATTTTCAATAGTCAATTTAAAATTGCATACAATTCGGAGAGCATAATAGAAAACTTAATTTAAAAATATATATCGCTCATTTCTTGAAAAACTGACATAACTCAAAATTTGCATATTTTTGTAGCAAGACTAATAGAAAGAAAAATAAAAGCAAGAAATATATTTTTCTGGCTAGAGATACCTAAACAAAGCACTGGACATTTCGCTAAAAGAATTAGAATATAATTAACCTCGAATTGGAACCGGAAAAGAACTCCAAAGTCTTACTGAATGCCTCAAAAATTGGCAACTAGTTGAGTGAGAAATTATTCCTGGACAAAACAGGGCATGTCATCCTTCTTGATCTAAAAAGTCTTAAGTTATTGTATAAATAACTCGCCTTATATTATACAATTTTTCAAATTTGAGAAACTATATTATATAAGGCGAAACCCATATATAACCCGTCTTATACCATATATAACCCGTCTGCCCCGCAAATTGCAGACATACCTAACTACTGAATTAAATGCCACCTAATAAAATTTATGCAATATAGAGATATTTAATCCTTCAGAATATTATTTTATTAAAAATTCAATAAAAAAAATGGCATGATCTTTTCTTAAAAACAAATACATGTTTAAATATTGAAAACAAAAATTAAGCTTTCTGATAAATAAAAAATGTTTCTTCCAAGCATTGAAATGCAAAAAATGGAAGCCAAAAAAAAAAAGTACATAATTTGTATTGAATAAAATAAAAAAATTCATCATACAAATCAGCATTATTCCTTTTTAAGAATATTAAATAATTTTTAATTTTTATCATGAGCATAAAAGCAAATGGAAAAAAAAATAAAACGCATACATTAATATCACTAATTCCATATGATTTATCATTGTGGCATTCTTTTATATAAGCATATATACGAATATAAAAGATATAAAATAAAATGACAGCATTTAATCCAAAAGAACAAAGCAAAATTCATACATATATCCTTCATTCAAAATATCAAGAACATACGATAAAAAAAAAATATTCTAATTACATTCATTTATTATCATAATATATATGTATTTTATATGAGTTTTGTGTTGTATATTGTTTACCTGTAATCCTTGGTAATATAATACCCCATTCTCTCATTTGATTACCAACAAAACCAGCAATTTCAGCACCCAAACTAAAACCAATCACATGTATTCGATCCGATTTAAAATTAGCATTTTCAATTAAAAATAATAAAAATTTTGCAATATATCTTCCAATTTTTGGTAAATTTTCAACTGCTTTTGTATACCATGGAAATGTTGATATTGAACTCCAATCAACTAAAATAACATTATTATTACCGACTTCAAGGAAAACTGGAACAAAATAAATTTAATAAAATTAAGCGAAAATTGAAAAAAAAAAACAATTTAAAAGAAAAAAATATTTTATTTTATGAAAAAATATTTTTAATTTTTAATTTTCCAAACAATTTGTCTTTTTAAGGCTGCCTTAGTTTAAAAAACTCACAAACTTAAGATATTAAATTGTTCTTTGGTACTCCAACCAAAAATATTCAAATTTCTTCTAAATACAGTTATAGACTAAACATATTTCTTAATTTCTAGATAAAGAATAAAAATTTAAACGAACAAACTTACGAAATCATATGTAAATTTTCACGAACAACAAAATTTTAAAGAAAGGATATAAAGGCCCTTCTGTATATCATGCATTTTTCTTAAATGTCTTTAAACGAACCAATTCTAATTAACCTTTTTCCAATCTATACGTGACCACATTGTTATTTTATATGACGCAAAATTCACTTTATAAATTTAATATTGATTTCAACATTTTATATAATTTATTTTATAATTGAATATTTTATAATTCAATACTGTTTAAATTTATCGTGCTTGAATTGACGCGATTAATATCGTATTTAAAGGATATTCGTACATATACATAAAAAATTCTAATCTAAATAGGTTGATTTTCGTATATGAAATACAAAAATATAAAATGCTCGTAATACATACATAGTTCTACAGAAATAGAATAATTTCTATAATATCCTTGATTGCAAAATAATCCTGTTCAACATACATTAATATATATGAAACGAATATACATACACTTGTACAATCATTGTGTTTAACATATACTTTTCAATAAACTTTCTTTTTAATTCTAAAACTAAAAAAAAGAAGGAAAAAAATAAAGAGTAAAATTAAACTGTACAGGTAATTATAATTTTCAATTCAATTAGAGCGCAATTTTGAAAAGAAATCAATAGGGAAAAACTATATTATAGTTTTCAATAGGCCTCTTGTCTGTTTCTTATTTGATTTTCCATATTAACTCTGCTTGTTTTACTTATATATTAAAATCTTTGAGTATAGTCAAAATAGAAATAAACTTTTATATTGATTAAAAGTGAAGTAGAGAAATATAACTTTTTGTTTTTTTTTTTTAAATGAATAAAAGAAAAATTTAAAAAATAAATATAATTTCCGATTAATTTTTGATAAAAAGCTTTCATAACTTCAAATATTTTCAGTTATTATTAAATTGTTATGTCTGTGGTTAAGTAAAAACTGGCTAAGTCGAAATCTGCAGTTTCTTAATTTATATCACATTCGAATTTCTAGCAGTTTTATTTGATTTTGTTTTGCGTAATATACATATGTATTTTATTTATTTTAAAAGTTTTAGACAAATGTATAAATTAAAAAAATTTTTTTTAATTGAATAGTGTTTGCTAAAATAAATTTGAAAGTTTTTTAAAATTAATTATAACATAATTTAAATTCCTTTACTATTTTATTTGTACATATTCTAGCGAAATTTACGTTTACTTAATAAATTTTGGTTTGGACATGCAGAAAAATAGAGCCTATATAATAGACAATTTACTAGAATTAATTTCAGAACGAAACCATAGACTAACTATGTATATATATGAAAAATTTATAATAAATATAACCTCTGCTTTTTTATACGTATTATGAAAATATAGAAATTTTAATATGGAAGAATGCTTTTTGGGAAATCTTGCTCATTTTTGAAATAAAATAAAATTTTATAAAATTTGCATAAACGTTAAGCAAACAAATATCAAAATTTAAAGTATATTAAAATTTCATTAACTGTAAAATTTTAATTTGCACAATAATGCAATAACGAATTGTGATTACTTATCTAAATCCTATGAAATATACTAAGCTTACTTTGAGTATTTAAGTTTAAATATTTAAATAAAACATTAACAATAAAAGTACGAGTATTTTCTAGTTTACAAAAAAAATATTTGTGTAAATTATAAAAATCTTCACACAACATAAATTTATTTACATAAAGAAGGTTAGCCTGAAAGTAATCGAAGCGTTACACTAAGCATAGGTTTTATATAAACAAATAAGACATTTTAAACAAACTTATAAATGTATACGCTCATATTCACATATCATTGTTAATTTTTCTATTTATTCAATTTCAAATACTAAAATTATTACTTTGATTTAACATTCCACCTATTTTATTATAAAATAATAAATTTATGGTACCTATACGCAATATAAATAATATATATATGTGTAATATGTACTATTATAAAATATTAACTAACCATCACGTATTCCTTGACTACTATGTCCTGTATTTCCTGAGACATTTTCAGAAAAACCATGTATAAATACAATTAATTTTCGGTTAACATCAAAATTACTTTGATTTAAATGTTGAAAATTTGATAAAAATAATTGATCTGGTTCTGTTGGATTTTGCCTAAAATTAAAAAAATAAAATAGTTCTTCTTAGTAACGTGTAGTAACAGTGTACGAGTTACATGAATTTGGTTATTCTATAACTTTTAGAAATTTCATATTATTTAGCCATACTTACCTTGTGTATAACAAATATTTAATATCATCTTCTTCTATTAACGGACAACAATCAGAACATGATCCTCTCGGTCTTGGACTATACACTAATGGTGAACCAGCTTAAATTTATTAAAACAATTATGGAAAAAAAATTAATATGTATAAATAATATGAAACAAATACAATAAAAACAATATGAGCCATATATCAACATTGCCAATGCGAAAAGAATCAAAATTAAATTTTTTTTAAATTTGAGTATTTCAAGCACTTTTCATACAACTTACATACACACTGTATTATAACCACATTTTATAATTTCAAAATTAAAATTTTTTATTAAAATCATGATGAATTTATCTGAATTTATGTGCGTTATTAGTTCTTCAAATTTTATAATATAAAGTGTGCCAATGCATTTTTAAATTATTTATTATAGAATCATGAATTAGATTACCTCAACCATTTTTTCGGTTAAATAACCTTCTTGTATCCAAATAAAGACTACTTGCAAAAGTCCATTGTCGAACAATTAAAATTTTTTATTTTACGCATATTATACATGTAAGAGCAAAGAGAAAAAGAACTTATTTTTTACGTGATCTGTCAGTAAGTTCGTATATGTACATATATACGTATGTATATGATTTTCATACTAAACAAGTTTCTCAAAATGCACAGGTTATTCATTATATGTATGTATATATATATAGGTATGTATAATGTGTATACTCACCAATATAATTTTATTCTATGTCAATGAAACAACGACGGTAAATCTAAGGAAACCAAATTATACAGAGAAACAAGTGAATTTTAAACTTTAATTTAATTTCTTATCAATTCTTGTATTCTATGTTGTACTGTACAATAATATAAAAAATTAATGTTAACCTTGACTCAATTAAATTCAACCAAAAAAATTTTGAAGTAATTTTTATTTTAAAATAATTATTACATCGCAAAACTAGTTAACAATTATTTTATTATAAGTGCACTGTTTCTTCGCACAAATTTTAGTAAAGAACCGAAGAAAGATTCATATGTTAACATTAGAATGGTGCCAAATGCAATACGGCGGCTAGAACAGATCAAGTTATTGAAATCATATTTTGATTTTGAGATTGAATTTATTAATTTCAAATTGATTTAAATATATTGAAGTTCCCGGGCGTCAATTTTAGTAGTGTTTACATTTAAATTCATGAGACCAACTTCTTTTTGACAACCACAAAATGCAAATTTTGATATTATACTACGTTCATTTAGTTGTAATACCAAATTGTAAAGTAACCAGCCGCCTATTAATGAAAAATAAAAACTTCAATTGATGGTATGGCATCTAAAATTTCTCAAAAAACCCCCTAACATTAATTTATACAATAAATTATAATACTATATTTTTTGTAAAAGTCTTCCATCATGCCTCCATTTCAATTTCGCTCTTAATAATGACATAACAGACTAACGAACTAATAAATCCAAACTTACAGAAAATCAAAAATTTTGTTTATTTCTCTTACCATATAACATCAGTCAATATTCTGCCTTAAAAAAGGTCATTTACATTTCTTAATGCTAACCACATATACATACATATGTACATAAATTATCGCGATATTACATTGCAATTTATGTTGTTAGTAAAGTACCTACTTATATAATCATTAAAGTTATATTTAATCGTATTATAACGTAACTTGTATTAAACTTGTATAATAAACACATTTTTTTAATCAGATAAAAAAAAAACAACTTTAAAAATCAGTTATACACAAAAACGAAGAAGAAAAATTACAAGAAAAAAATAAGAAAATATAAAAGATAACATTTTACGAATTTATTTAATAAAGAATAAAAGCGTTAAATAATAAAAAAAATTAAAAGAAAAAGCATCGTCGTCAAAACATAAACAAAATGTTATGGTCAAGGCCAATGTCTTTATATACAAAATGCATTCAATATAAATTTTAACTTTCATTATCATTGATTGAAAAACAAAAAAAAAAAGCAAGAAAAATATTTAACGCAGAAAGTTCATAACTTTATTTTTTCTTGTTTTCTTTTTCTTATACAATTAATTTTTTATTATTTCAAATATTTTCTTTCTGTTTTCTTTTATTATTTTTGGCTTATGGTCATATAAGCAACAATGAATGAAAAATGAATTTAAATGCACTAAATAAATCATCGGCAACCCGACCACACGCTAATGAAATAAACGATAATGAAATAAGCGACAACACTTCCTACTGTCTTTAATAATTTTATTTTGTTTTTTATTTTCTTATTTTTTCTTATTGAATTTTTCTGTTCTTTTTGCTATCAAACAAACATATGATTAAATTGCTGGCAGTCTTACCCATTATTTTCAATTTAGCAAAATAAAAATCAAAGAAACTAAAAATAAAAAACCGATAAAAAAAAACTTGAAATAAGTAAATGGAATGGAATAAAAATGCAAGAATTTTTTTTATGATTAAGGTCAGCTGATCAACTTGGAAGAAGAAGAAGAAGAAGGTGATTTTTATATGCATTCGTGACATACGGTCATTAAAATATCGTAAGAGTTTTTTGTTTTTTTTTTTTTCAAAAATCAATTAAAACTGTAGTATGCGTCTTTTAAATGAACAATCAATAATATTGGCAATGATTTTATGTACATTGTTATTTTTTTCTTTATTTGATTACCGATTGATTTTGTTATTTCTTCATGATTAAAAGATTAAAAAAAGTGATATTTAAAATATGCAGAAACAAAATGTTTGCATTAATATTTCAATTTAAAAGTAATTAGGAAAAAAAAATTCATATAAATTATTGCCCGTTGTGATTTAATTTTTCATTAATTGATCTATTTATTGAATTATTTTACAATTGGTTTTGAAAAAAAATATGCGATAGTGAAGAGACCTTTAACATTATTTTTAAATTTGTTAAGGAAATTAAGGTAACAAAATATTTCGTTAAAAACGCCATTTTAAATAATTTACATTTTAGATGTACATATATTATTTAAACTATTAAACTATTTATTACATAATATATTGAACAACCAACATAATTTTTAAAGATTTAAATTATTAAATACAATTAATATGAAGCGATTTCCAAAAAATAATTTTTTCATTGTAGATAAACATGAATAATTCTGTAATTTGTTTTATGAGAAGTTGAAGACCGGTATAAATATGTATAAGGTATTTTATATAAAATTCTTCCGACAATGATATTAATGGTATTAAAAAATATTTAACTGCAAATGTGCACAATTGAAATTTTTGAAGCCTTATACTCAATAAATACTTTTAAATGCAATCCAATTTTTGATAAATATGCAATAATGCAATTAAAATGGTTTAGGTCGAGATCCAGAAAACGAGTTTATAAGTCTAGGGATAAATACTAGTGCATACATGAAACAACCTTGATTAGATTTGTGCAATTTTTGATAAACAATATTGTTTATCAAAAATTGCACAAATGCTCTAATGTTAGTCTAATTTGCTGATCTGTTACGTGAAGGCCCTTAAAAATTTAAGTGTGCTATTATAAAAACACATAATATTATGTAGTACCTACCTATATAATCATTAAATATCTATTGTACTTTTTATAATATATAATTAAGTATATGAATTATAAATACATGAATATGCAATTAATATAATGTATGTAAGAATGTATACCAAACCTATTTAACTTCATTATTTCACACAGTAAAAATTTAATTTTATTAAAGTAGGTACCTATTTATTTATTATAAATATTTATTTTAATTTTAAAAATAATTTTTTTCTAATTTTAACTTGCCAATCAAAGTTTTCCATATGTTAAAAAGCAAATATATACATAGTTATTGTATAAATTTAAATCATTAAGCAAATAATGATTTAAATATGAATAACAATATGAAATTTGTGCAAAAAATTTACATAATGATCTATTAAAATGGTAAATTTATGTATGCATATTTTATTTTATATATTGACATAAATATTAACATTAAGCATTGTTATGTATTAAAAAAATTTTATTTACCGAAATTTAATATAAAAATTTTGCATAAAATCGAAGTTATTTCTAAAGTCATAGTAAATTTATTTTTTTTTTTTCTAGGTATATTTTTTTTCAAATTTTAAAAATCACAATTTCAATTCAAATAACAATTATTTATTTATATATGTATATACTGTATATTCGTTTGTATGTAACAGAATAAAATCAATACAAATTTCAAAATGTAATTTTTATCAATAATTTTTCAATGATATATTATAAAATTATAATATAAAAAAATATGTAAATTAAATATTTTATTCAAAATAATTAATTTAAAATTATACAATTTTTGATTAGAGCCTCGAACTTGAATTCACATTTTATTCAAATATTAACACTTATTTTTTAATTTATTTGTAATTTTTGTTTTTTTTTATTTTGTTTCATTAACCTTTACTGTTTTTCTTTTTTTGTATTTTCAAAGTCAATATTTACATACGATCTAAAATTTTTAATGAATTTGATTTTTTATAATATTAATTTTTTTTTATAATATTTTTTTTTTTCATTTGTTTGATTTTTTGTGTTTAAAATTTTTGGCGCCAATTTAATAAATATTTTTTTACAATACACTTTTTATTGTAATATGCAATTATATGATAGTTACAGAACTGTTATAATAATATCAATTTCAAATTTATTTCCTTACTATTAATTCACTATTTACTTGACAATCATTGTTATAACATTTACCAACAAACACAAAATTATTTGAATTTTAATTTTTTTATTGAATTTATTTTAAATACGCTAAAATATATTACTTCAAAAATATTGGAAATATATTACCGTAATTACATATATGTATTTAAATATAACAAACATTTAAATATAAATGTTAATTTTTATATTAAAAAATCCACTGTTATATTAAAAAATTATTGTATTATAAATTCAATTTTGCAATTTGACCAAAAATTTTTATAAACTTTAAATTTTAATCACCTTTAAAATTTACCAATTAACACTTTTTCTATTAATTAATATAAAAAATTTTAATAAATGAAAAATTAAAATATATTTTCTCCAGAAATTGTAATTTTCAAAAAAAAAAAATTTTTTTAATTTTTGAAATATTTTGAAATCCAATATTTGTTTAATTATTTAGCATTAATTTACAAATTCATGGATACTGATTTACAAAAAGAGCACAAAATAAATCGTCCTTCATGTCTAATAATTTTGTGATTTGTGTTTGTTGTCAAAATATATTAAGTAAGTAATACTGGCAAACTATAATTTTATTTACACAATATTTGTATGTATGTTTGTATTGCTCGTCATGTACTACTATCGTAGGTACTCTTTGATTTTTCATTAATAAATAACAAACATTTTTTTTTAACAACAAATATGAATTTTTAAAACAAAAATAAAATTTTTTTTAATTCCCTTTTTTAACAAAATCAGATTATAAGAGAAGAGCGCGATATTAAATCATTAAAAGTAACATTAAGACTGTGACAAAGAATAAATGAAAATTTATAGCTAACACACTAGCGTATGCTAGCTTATCATTAAAAGTTAAAAAAAAATTTAAAAACTAATTTTATTGCGATGGGTTAACAAAAAAAAAAAAAATAGCAATAAAACAAAACTTTTTTTAACATTTTTGGCATCTCAAGATCTAAATTTTAAAATAAAGCTTTTACATAACTTATACTTTATTATATAATACGAGTATATAATTTAGCAAGCAAAAAAAAAAGGAAATATAAAAATAAAAAAGATTTTCAAAATTACACAGTAAAAAATTATTTGAAAAACACAAAAAATACTCGTATAACACATAAAGTGTATGCGATTCTTTTTAATTTCAAATTTCAATGATATGCACGCTACACGCACACTGCAGCCATACTTAATAATGTATTATAAAATTTTATATTATATAATTTGTTTTACCAATGATTATAATTATATTTACTATATTAGAGATTTAAAGATTTTTGCTCTACATATTTACCTTCATTGAACTGGTATGATTACATAGAAATAATTAGATATATGTACATATATGTATGCCTGAGTGTGTTAAATAACTTAATTATTCGAAAATTATGTGGAAAAATAATTTATTTGTTTTTCTTTTTCACTCTTTAAATATGAAAATTTGTATAAATTTCTTAAATTTTCTTAAACTTAGTTTTTAAATATTTTAAATTTCTAATGTTTGGCTAAAGAAACACTATATTTAACAATATTTACAAATACCGATATGAAGTATGACAATTATTTTGACTAACAATAAATTCTTTTTTATTGCATTACTAAATTTTCTTGAAAATTTTATGATATTACTAAATTTCCTGATATTTTTCGAATTGTATTAATTTAAATTGCGGATATACTAAGAAAATTCAAAATTGAGAAATTCTTTAATATTGAAAATTATACTGAACTGATACAATATTGAAAACAATTCTGATATATAAATTAATAAATTCAACAGAAATAGAAAAAAAATGTAATAATTAATTTATAAACTATATGCATAAGCCAAAGAATTGAAAATTATAATAATAAAGTTTTCGACTAAGAAATGAAACAAAATAAAATAGAGAATAATTATGAGTGTCAAAATTAAAACAAAATGTACAGCGACATCTTGCGAAGAAAATTATCTTTGTAGTAGAGGTCTGCGGTAGGGTAGTCATCTATTTAATTGACACTCATAAAGACGTACGAAACTGAATGATAAACTGTATAAAGCGATGTTCGTAAAACAACGAAGTTTCACAGTTCGGCTCTGGGATAGTGATCTTTTAAATGGTTAACTAAAGAGAATGGAAATGGTGTTGGCCTGTATGTCAAGGTTGCGACTATTATTATTTTTTACGCGCTCTTAACGGTGATACAAATAGTTAGCTAAAACAATCACACTTCAGGAACATTATAATTATTCGTTTCAGACACTATCGGTTCGTGGTTCTCTATACATTGTCTCTATACACAGTTCATCTAAAATGAATAGAACGAACGTATCTTCAGATTTATCTGTAAGAAATCGAAATCCAAACTTAAGATAGTTGCTTATTCAGTGCTGAAATACTTCTATCGGGATTCTGTTGGAGCCTTGCAGATTCAAAACTGTTTATAATACTATGATTTTTCAAAAACTAATGAATGAAGCACTTACGGAAATGATAGGATAATAAAATTTAAAACATGTATTTTTCTTATTTCAAAAACTATTTTATTTATACAAATTAAGTAAAAGCAAAGCAAAAAATTTTCCATACTTAAACAAAATAAAAAAAACCAATATATTTTTTAGTTTAATATTTTACTGCTTCTTTATTAGCTTTTATTACTTTTAAAGCTCATATATAAGTTTATCGTATATTATGCATTAACTATCGTTATTTTTTTTTTTTTATTATTAAAACTAATCACATAGTTGAATACTGCCTTGCATATTGTATATTCAAAATAATATCTGAAATTTTCAGGTTCAATAAAATTTAATACAATTTACATACATTGTATATACACTTATCAAAAAATTTATAGCATGAAATAAGTACAGGAACTAAAATTTTATTAAACAATTTAATAAATTTTTATAATAATTAAAGTTTAAAGATCAATGTTGTGTGCAAATTTTATTTAATTTGTATTCAAATGATCACAATCAAAGAACCTTCATTATATCTAAACAGAAACAAAATATTATTAAATAGATACATTAATTAATTTTAAAGGTGTATGACTACAACAAATATCGTAGAATTCACCTTACAAATCATCAATTTTAACATCTTACTATAAACATAATGCTATTATGTGTTTATTTCCCTTTTTATTTTATTTAAATTAATTCAGAATTCAATTCTAATTATACAATTTCAAATATATGCGAATATGGGATCGAATTTTATTTAATAACTAAATGTATGAGTAACTTCATTTCTTAAGGATAACTTCTTAAGGAGACTATAATTAAAAGAGGAAATTCGACATGACACATTTGTGGCATATGCCCGTATTGTTTATTATCACATTGTTACGTGTTTCATAACGATATTTGGTATACCATTAGGTTCCCACACATATACAATTATTAAAATCGCAACAAAATGAATATATTTTAAATAAATTAATTTTTAATATTTTAAATAAGTATGTATATGCATTATAATAATATCATCATATTATGTAAATTCATGTTAAATTCATTATAAAATATATTATAAACCTTAACATACTTTAAAATATGCCAGTATAACACAATTGAAATATTTAATATATAATAACAAAATAAGGATGTAAGATTTCAATAAGATTTATAAATATTATACAAATAATTCCTCACTATATAATATAACCTTCATAATAGTCCACCTACACTTGTATTGTAAATATAAATATAATAGAAAAATTTATGCATATGATTTGTCAACAACATGATTAAATTTTCTTTCTTCTGCACAATTCATTCCAAATACACATTATACATTACATAATAATGTAAGTATTCATATATAACAATAGCGTATATTTTTAGAAACATCAGTAGGTATTCAATGTTATAGAAGAATTTTATAATTTCATAATATTTTGATAAAAATGAATTTTATATGTACATATAAAATTTTACATACATTCATAAATTATATAATATTTTCTTTTAATAAATTAACCTTTAAAATTATGTACTAAACACAAGTCATTATTTTAATAGAAAATCCTTTATGTAGAAAATCTTAGAATATCTAAATATGTATTACTATAAAGAGGCTTTAAAAGAAAATGTTCTCAAAATGTAAACACAATAATGGGGCAATGGTAACGATAGACGAATTTCGGTGTATTCATTGTATTACTGATATCGATGTATTGTATGTCAGATTTTAATTACGGAAATTTGTTATTAGAGAAATTTTTTAAACATTGGCTCTCTTTAGTACTGACTTCAATAGATGCGACATGCGGCATGATGCGTTTGTCAAAAAACAATTAATTCCGTGTATATAAATAAATTCTGGCAAGCGGCAACACCAATGGATTAACTTTTTGAAAATATTTAATTATTCGCCATTTTTTAAGTAGAATAAAATTAAAAGAAAGCATTTTTGCAATATTGCAGGGAAGAAAAATATTTAGATTAAAAACTCGTAGAATTTTAATAAAATTATAAGGTTGAAGTTTTATATTTGGTTTTATTTCAACAAACTACTTTTGTATGTATTTTTCTTTCTATTTCTTTTGTTATATCATGTTCTACATTTTACAACAAACTTTACATCTAATATCGTATACGAGTGGAATTTAGTGAGAAAATAGTTTTTAAAGGCTTATGGTTTCACATGAACTCATTAAAATTAAGAAAAACCAAAAAACTAATGTACAGGTACGCGAATTTTAAATATCTTATAGATATAGGAGATCTATGCATAATATGTTAATTATGATGAGATTTTTCAAGGTTAATTTCCGGTATTTATAACTGTATTAAATTTTGAAAATAAAAGTACACCACATACGTTAGTTGTACATTTACACTTTTTTTTAAAATTTACGTAGGAACAAAGGATACAGCGATTATATGTGCTGAATCTACGGTATTTGCACATTAAAACCCCCAAAGAAACATTTTTTCTTTTAAGTATAGTACCGAACGCCCATTAAAAATTAATGGGTGAAAGAACATTTTTGATAGTTGCATCAATTTAATTAAAAACAAAATGTTTTCTAAACGATATTTTAGAAAACACAAAAATTAATCTTATAATTCTAACAATTTTTAATTACAAGTTTTAATAATTTTTTAAAAATTAAAATAATTATGCAGAAATAGTAACCAAACACATAAAATTTTTAAATTCATTTGAAAGAATATTTTTTTTACTAATTGAAATTTTTTATATTTTATTTTTTACTTTTTTATAGGATAAATTATTGAGTAAACTTGAAGAAAGTGAACCAGAACCTCCAACATCCCAAGAAGATGAATGTGTTATATGTATTAATGCTAGAGCAACAATGCAAACATCACCATGTGGTCATAGAGTTGTTTGTAGACGTTGTTTTGTAAAAACAATACAAAGTGCAGTTGCACAGCGTCTTCTTCCATTAAGATGTGTTATATGTCGAGCACGTGTTAATCGATTAACATCTAGCTCTGGAACATGGCGTATACAAGAATCAGCTAGCAGTTATTCAGTTGGTGCCAAAAGTTGGTCATCAGGTAGTGGTAGTAGTACTGGTGTACCACAATCAGCCAGTTCATATTCAGTAGGTTCTCAACATTTATCCGTAAATCAACATTCAAATCATCATAATCAACATCATAATAATCAACAAAACAATCAACATCATCATTATAATAGTAATCACAATCATAATCATCATTATAATGGTGGTTCTTGTGGAAGAAATCGTGTTGCACAATCTGCTAGTTTATATTCAATGCAATCAGGAACATCATCAGTATCGAATTCATCAAATGCAACTAATTGTTCGAATACGTCTTCCATGTCAAGTGGTACTGATTCGTCAATATCAGCGTCTTCCTGTTCATCGGCTGCTACATCGGCTAGCAGTTATTCAAGTAATACAAGTTGCGGTATTAATTCATTATCTTCATCGTCATCATCAAATTATCATAGTCATCATAATCATCCACATTCAACGTGCCCAACAGGATGTTCAGGTGCAATACCACGTAAACCTAGTATAATACATGGTATACCAACTGCAAATACTTATCCTGGTAGAAGATATACAAAAGGAAGAATTGCAGATTTACAACAGAATCGCTTACCACCAATTAAAGAATTTCGGAGTCCGGCTAAAGTACCACATCCATCACCAGTTCATTTAAATAATCCACGTTTTCGGTAAGTACGAGAGCAGTTTTTGTTTTTTGTGTTTTGTTTTTCTTTTGATGATTTGGTTTTGATTGGGTGTGAAATAGTTATTTTCTTTTTGTGTTGTTTTATTAAATGTGAACACGTCTTCTTTTGTTTCACTTTTCATACAAAATAAAAACAATTTTCTCACAGCTTGGTTTTACTGCCTGCACAAAAAAATTATTATTTAAATTCTCTTGAAACTATAAGTGATTTATTTTATAGGTAGAAAAACTTTCTACTTTGAGTATATTAAAAAAACTCATCCAGATTCATAACTAAAAGGCAAAAGAAATGTGAAAGTCGAAAACATTCGATTATATTAATCCCAGTCAATGAAATCTAAAGTTTTGGCCAAATCACAAAAAGATTCGTAAAATAAAATTTGTTTATTTATTATAAATATAATTCAGTTTTGAAAAAAAAAATATTTTTCAATTAAATTTTTTATTAAAATTATCTTTTTTTTTTTATTTTAGTTATGCCTCATATACAAAATCTCCATCACATGAAACAGTTCCTTTACTTAATAAAGATCCATCACCATCGAGACCAACATCACAGCAGTCTTCCTCATCTGCTTCTACTTTAACAAATAAAACATTAAAATCATCTGCCAAGCCTGGTTTAACATCAAAAGTTAATCCGACCGCATCAAAAATTCCAGTTAAAAATAGTTTAACATCACCAAAAAATTTAAAAAATAATTCAAATCATAATAATATTATCAGCAATATGAATAACAATAATAATACGATGACAACGATGAATAGCATCAAGGTTAAATCATCAAAGGTTGAATTGAATCATCCAAGTTCTTCCAAAAGTTTTTCATTTATCAATAGCAATAATAGTAACAAAACTAATAGCAATTCCGTTAAAATAAATAACAATAGCAATAAAAATTATTCAACGTTATCTTTTAATAATATTAACAATAAAAATCAACAGCATCATCATCATCAGGACGAAAAGGCTGACAATAAAAAAAATGAAACAATGGAAAAGAAAAAGAAAGAAGAAAAATTAAAAATAAAAGCTGAAAAAGAAGCAAGAAAGGTAAATCCATTATGCATTTTCAAGAAGGATGAATGACCCTAAAACAAAAATTGTTTTTTTTTTGTCTTTTACATTTCAAAAAAATTTTACAATAAGAACTTAAAATAAAAGAGAGAGCTTTAAATTTAGAATGTAGAAACTTTTTTCGACCTACATTAACTCAATACAATTTATCATATGAATCATTGAGATTCATGCATTTTAAAGTAACGAATTGAGTTGACAATTAAATTCTTTGGAATTGCTGAATATGAATTTTATAATAACTGTTAGTAATTCCATGTTATACAAAATACGAGTATTTAAATTAATATTTTATATGCTTTAGTTTTTCATGACAAATCTCCAACTGATTATTATTGTTAACAAGTTCTTTTGTTTTATGTAACACGAATTTTATTTTATTTCTTTCGAAAAAAAACTACCATCTATGAATTTTTTTCAATTAAAAAGTCCCAACAATTTTCAAAATGAATAATTTATTTGTTTATACAAATTTTAAAAATTGATGGAAGACCTTGTAAAAACTGAAATCAAATTATATAAAAAAATTTGACACATTTTTATTTTTGGCATTTTATAAAATAAAATAACAATATTTTTTTAACAAGTCAAATAACTTAATGGATAAAATATTCTGGTCATTGTAAATGATTAAAAAAAGCTATAGAACGATTTCTGAAATTTCATTGAACTCTATTCAAAATACAATTCGAAATATACGTAAATTATTAAATTTCAAATTTATAATTTTTAATCCTATACTTCCAAAATACATGCATGACAAGTACAAGAAAGTCTGATGAAAACATTGAAAACATGACAAGTAGTATGAAACAGTAATTACAAAATGTCATAAATCTTGATGATTTATCAAGCAACATTCATATTACGTACATATATGTATGCAATTCACACAATTTCTAAGAAAAGTAATTGTTAGAACTAATCGTGTCTTAATTTTGAAAACAAAAATACATACACTAATCCACATATTATTTCCTATAGTAATGATTCTATCTTTATCTACTTATTATATAAAATACTGCATTTTTTCCGTTTTCTAAATGAAAAACTCTTATCGTAGAACGTTTAAAACAAATTGTGTATAAATAATTTGACAAATTATCATTTCAAATCAATTGTCATATTATTACAAAATAAACTTATTGTGAATAAAGTATTATTCAAAATGCTTTTTTAGAAAAAAATTGAAAATAAACAAATTAATTATTTTAATTTTTATTTTAATATAGCAATAGTGAAACTTTTAGATAATAATGTCAGTCATAAAATATTTTTCATGTTTAATTTATTTTTGCCTTTCTTAACTATAAATTTTAAATATGTAATTTATTCCTCTATTTTTCCTCCATCTTACATAATTATAAATTTTCATTTTGTGTTTATTTCTTCATTCTTTTTATGGTTTTTTTTCTTTTATAAAAAATATTTTAGGAAGAGAAACGCTTGGCAAAAGAAGAAGAACGTTTAGCAAAAATTCTTGCAAAAGAAGAAAAGAAAAAAGGAAAACGTGAGGCAAAAGAATTACTTTTGGCCAATGATGGTAACAGTAGAAAATAATAGTAACCAATAAAATAAGCAAAATTTCAAATAAAAAATTATTTTTACTTTTATGCACAAAAAAAAAAAATATTGAGATTATAATGATTAATAAATTTTCTATACATATGTATAAATTTATTTTATCCTTTTTGATTTGTTAAAAATTTTATTTTACTCCAATAAATTTTTTTATAAGTAAATAGCCAAAATAATTATTACTAAAATTATATAAATAATATTTATAATAAAAATTTAGTGCACAAAATTGAACCATTTTAATTAAACTATACTTAAAAATTGTTTGCTAATTTAGACCTTTAAATACCCGGACGACCTAAATTAATTAAACTTTAAATGTATTTTAATTTTATTATTAAATTTTATTATTTAATTTTATTAGTAAATTTTTATTGTAAAAACAGAGCAAACAAAAACAAAAAGAGCAAACTTAAGAAATTCAAAATAATCAAAAATAAAATGTAGTTCATATGATTAAAATTCAAGAAAAGCTATTTCGAAAATAAAGATTTTTTTAATTAAATTATACTCATAGTAATTTTAAATTATGAGGGAATGTACATTAATTCTTTTTAGATAAATCTTTTAAAATAATGCAATATGTTATTAAAAAATTTTAACTAAAATGGTTCATCCTGTGTAAAACATACATATATAGAGATTCATTTTAATTTAAATAATTAAATGTAAATATTATATCCGTCAAATTCTATATATACACACATGTATATACATATTGTAAATAATATATCAAAACACATTATGTATACATAAATTAACATAATATACTTATAAAAACAAAAACAGTAATGTGAAATTGGTAAAAAAATTCATCGATTACATTATACTTTCTTACAAGCTTAAAAACTTTGCTTAAACTGCAAAAAATAACATGCACGCGAACAGAGTAAATGTATCAATTACAAATTGCACAAAAAAATTTAAAATTATTCTGTTAAAGTCGCCTTACAGTATGTCGTATACTTACATGAAATGCGAACCATAAAATATGGCATATAAATTCAAAAATTTTTTAAAATTTTCATAGTTAATAAGAAACAATTTTTTGTTATGACCTTATTAAATATAGTTTTATACCAATTTCTGAAATGATAACCTTTTATATCGATGAATTTTTTGCCAATTTACTAAATTAAAAACACAACATTTTTTTTTGGAATCCTGGTACTTATACATAATTGTATAAAATATTAAATAAAAAAATTTAATAATTATATATAAAATATAAAACTATGTTATAACAGAATATTTAGAACCAAAAAAATGAAAAAAAAACCAAAAAAACAAATTATAGAAAATTTTCTCAAAATTGCCAATTTTTTTTTTTTTTTTTTTTGTATATTTTACATAAATTAGATTTGTAAATAACTTAAAATAAAACACAAAAAAAAACTTACATATTACATACCATACATAATATAATTATAAGAAATTAGAAAAATTTTAAATAACTCACACAAAATATTTTTTTAAAATTTATTTAAGTATTTTTAGTTTCATTAATATTTCAAATTAAAAATAATATTATACAAAATACAAAAATATTTTTAAGGCTTTTTTCACATTTTTAGTAACAGTACTTACTTATTAGAATGCATATTAAAACATTCAAGCACTAATATTTAATATTATTATTATTTTCAATATTAAGTGATCCATATATATATACATTCAAATTCAAAAAAAAAAAATATTTAAATTAAAAATCAGCATTATTTTTTGAAATTCAATTAAAATTAGTTAATATTTTCAACAATTCTTAATTATTTACATTTGTTTATTATTTTTAATTGAATTATTAAATTTTTTTTTTTTTGTATAGGAACAACCTTAGTTTTAAAAATTATTAATTTTTAAAATTATGCATTTCACCATATTGTATAAAAAGCACATTTTTCTTACTAAAATAACTATTAAACTTATCTATTTTTCTACTTAGAAATAAATAGTAAAATGAAAATTCACACAATATTATAGGAAAAAAAATTTAAAAAATCATTATAAAAATTAAATCATCATTAAAATAATTTTTTTCAATTTCATTTTTATTACAAAATTTCTTAAATAAATTTTTGATATTATTTAAATTTCTAATGCAATTTTATAGTAAGATTAATACAAGATACAATCCTACACTTCTATATTATATAACTTATATTACTTTTCTATTAATACATATTATAAATATTTACATTAATTCAAAATACATAATTAAATCAAATTATGTAAGTAATTCGCTTATAATAAGCAAGCTTCTAATTTCTAAATTGTATAAAAATTAATGCTAATATTTTCGTGTATTTTTTGATAGCATTTCGTTTGTATAGTTATCTTCCATTTTGTTTTTCTTGTTTCAAAATATTTTTTTTATTTTATTTTGAAAATTAAAATATATTTGAGTGTACAAAAAAGAGATCACTTAAGTCGATATTCTATAAATTTTTTAAATAAAATTTTTAACATTTTTATCGACAATTATTTTATTTACATTTATTTATATAAAAATTATGTTTTAAAACAGTCCATTCTGTACTTTCGGTCCTACATATATACTTTACGATATCAGATAAAATTTTTAAATAAAAAAAAAAAAAATATGAAAAAAGCCGATCATACTATTAACGTTTAAAACAAATTGTTATATTAAAAAAATTTTATACTGTAGTAAGGGGACTGTACACAAATTCATGTTATTAATTTTTAAATTTAATTTATACTTTTAAAATTTCATTATAAAATTATTTTGATTTGAATAGTAAAGTATTTGGAATTTAATTTAATTTTTCTTTGATTTAAAGAACATTTCTTGAAATATGTTAATTTAAACTGTGATAGGCATTTATTAAATTTAATTCAACTTTTTCGAAAATCTAATTTCAGTATACCAAAAACTTACAATAATTCAATAATATTTTATGCATGCAATATTTTTTTTATAAATAATAAATTTAACATTAATTGATAAAATATTTTTTAAATCAATTTTTTTTAAATCAATTACAATATCTTTTTTCTGAACTTTTTAATAATTAAATTGTATTAATCACTAATAAAATTTAAATAACAATTTATAGTCACCATTTCTTTCTAATTAAAAATTTAAGATCCAAATTAAATTTTATTTTAAATATTTGAATGTTTTAGTTATTGTAATGTATTTTAGTCAAAAACTAAGTGGTATATTCATTAATTATAAAAAAATTTAATTATCTATTTTCATGCATAAATAATTCAATAAATATTTTGCAAATTCAAAAAATTAATTCAAATATTTATTCATATTTTAAAATTTTTATTATATATGTAATGGTCTCCTTATTTCGTATATTATTAAAAATTTAAATTTCGGCACAATTAATTTTATTTTTAAAAAAGGCTTGTTTAACCTTAATTTTCTTTAAGGCAAACAAATGCTTAAAAATTTCATAAATTCTTGGTAATTTTATATTAATTTAATTTAAAGTTATTCGCAACCACTGTATAAATAGTATGATCTTTTTTTGCGATTTTGTAAACATATTATAATTATTTTACAATTATACACATATTTAAAATATAATTTTACATTTTTAAAATTTTTTATATATATATTTATATTTTATTTAATTAAAAAAAAAATATTCACATCCATACATGAATAAGTTGATGGTTTTTAAAATTTCTATTATAAATATTTTTATGAATTTAATTCTCTATTTCCCTCTTTAGTCAATTTTCGAATATGAATTGTAAATTTTTCTAAATTTCGACTAACTTTTTAATTTCCACAAAAAATGTCACTTCAATTTTTATAAAAAATAAGGTACTTAGCACGTAAAACAATTTTTCTTCTTGAAAATAATTTTATATTATGCATACAAGAAATAGAATTCCCACTTACATTTGAATTCTCTCTTAGTTTATTCTTACAACGTGGATTATCAATCTATTATAAGCTTTATATAGCCCCAAACATAAATTTATTTAACTAAATTTAATTCTGTTTTCTTGCAATTTTACAAATTTTAGAAACTACCAACTTATAAACCAATTCATAAATAATTTCATAGTGATATTTTTACATACATATATAAATGAATCAAAATATATTCAAAATTAATATTTTTTATAAGAAAACAACTGCAAAAAATATTTATTATTTTTATACAAAATTCAATTACATATAAAATAAAAAATAAAATAAAAAGCAATAAAAATCTTGAAGAAAAAACGAAACATTAATTAAATTATAAGAAAACAAACCGCAAAATATTTTAATGCAAAAAAAAAAACATTTTATTGAGAAAAACATTAACATAATTAAGTTAAAATCAAACCGCATATCATTCCAATAATAAAAAATACAATTATAGAAACCATTAAAATATAATATTTTTGTTTTTGATTTTATTACTAATAATAATTTAATTTTAAATTCTTTGTATATTTTAAATTTCTTTAAAATTTTCTTAAAAATTTCAAATTGTTCTTTAAGTCGTGTTTATTCAAAACCGCTTCAGGCAAGCTAGTGAATTTGCTTTGATTTCATCAGCAAGCCCGAATGCAATTCTTTTATATATTAAAGTTTACATAAAATTCACCCCAAATCAAGTTAATTTACAAATTTCTCAATTGTTTATGTGATTCTGTACTTTTCGTTTTTATTTTAATATATTATCTTAATTATGATTATTGCAATAATTACATATATAAATAGTAATAAATGAACACCTATTAACATATCTAATAAAAAATTGTAAAATAAAGAAAAATTTTTAATAAAACAAATAAAATTATTTCTCATATAAAATTTAATAAAAGTCAATTCATAAAATGAAATTAATATATAATGAGTATTTTATTTTAAAATATATGAAATTTATATTGTATATAATTACATACATTACCGTTTCAAATTTAATATAAAAAAATTAAATACTTTAATATAATAAACGTTTTTAAATATAGAAATATTATATACTAATAGTTTTAGGTCTTCCATGAAATCAAAATTATATAAAAAAAAAATATTATTTTTTAAAAGAAATTAAAAATTTAACTATATTTTTACCCTAAATACATTAATTGAAAAATGTAATAAAAAAATATAATTATGTTAATGTTTTGATCTACTGATTTGAAAATCTAAAATATATAATATTCTTGAAATTAAGAAATTATATTAAAATAATTAATTTGAATTTCAGAGCACATAATAAATAAAAAAAGAGAAAATCAGTTTTATGCTCTTTTATTACAATAAAATTATATGAATGTAATTTATTTAAGAGATTAATTTAAAAAATGTTATTTTGAATAATCAAATAAAAATTCTATAAATAAGTATGAAAAATATGAATGTACTAAAATTTTAAAATTTTACATAATATCACTGGCAATCAAATAAAACTGAATAATTCAGAATTAATGTAATTTTGAGTCAATCAATTTCAAAAGATTAAAATCATTTTTGAAAAAATTTCTCTAATCTTTTGAAATTAAAATCGAACTCTAATTAATATCGAATTTGTAGTGCATATTTTTATTATTATTTGAAGAAATTTTCAAAATATGTTTTTCTAAATAATAATTAAGTAAAATTTGATTAAAAATATTATTACACTTTAATTCGAACTAAAACAAAATTTTTAAATATTAAAAGATAAGATTTTTGCCTTATTTGCCAGAGGTATAGTACGCATTACATAATCATTTATTTATAAACAGAAAAAAATCGGGATATTTTTTAATTACTATTATCAAAAAATTGTAATTAAAAGGCATTTTTTTCCGAAAAAAAAACCTTAAAATATAGAATATTAATTTAAAATTAATTTTATTATTGTATACTTTATACAAATAATAAACCCACCATGAACAATATAAATAAAATTTCGATATTTTAAAAAAAGAAAATCAATACAATAAAAAATAAAATCATTAATATTTTCAGTACAATCGCAATCGATAGAAAACGATCAACTTTTCGAAATTTTATATTTCATTCTCTATATTAATTATATACGAATGGCTAGGTTTAATTTCATATAAAGGTTTGATTCCGAATATAATCACCGCGAAAATATGAAATATTCACTTATAATTCCGATTATATTATTTAATATAACAACTCATAAATTGAACCTACAAATCATAAATAATTTTCTAAAATAAAATCTCTATTCAATATACTACTTAAAGAGCTATATGATAGAACACTTGACAAAACTTTTTTAGTTCTATAGTTATATTCAGTATAGATGAAGTTAGGTACACCATATTCGAATGTATATTATCAATTTGAAAATTTATTTTAACATTAATATAATAATTGAAATATTAATTTTAGCGCGTCTTATGCCGAATTTTGATTTCACTTTATAATAATATTGAAAATTATAGTTATATATAACAAAAATGTAAAATTAAATGTTCATTTTTATTAATACGAAAATCACACAAACATATTTTTTATACTTTTAATTGAAAATAGTTTATATATAATGAATATTTAATTAAATAAATTTTAAATCTATGTACATATTAATTACATAAAAACGGAATATAGAAACAAATAATCACAATATTTATAATAAAAAATAAAATATAAATTACAATCATAACCTCATAAATATATTGTACATAATTATATAAATAAATATTATTTTTTTTGAATTTTTAGTCCTCTTATAATTACAATTTTTTACACTGTATATTTATAAAAAAAAAAGACACACACACAACTCTGCTAGTTCCTTTCATTATATAATTTTGTAAATAAAATAGCAAAATCATTCCATAATTTTACTATTAATAATAATAGATAAACGAAATAAATATATAAAAAAAAATATTCATTTATAAAAATTCGAAAAATAATTAAATCTAAAAATCTTTTAATAATTATTACGTGAACTTAGATACTTGTTTTGCAAAATGTTATCGTTAAAAACCACAATATAGTAATATAGAAATCAATATTTTATAAAGCGTTGACAAAATTACTTAATATATACATATATCGTATATATATATAAAAAATATATTTTATGCAAAACTGATAATTTAATGAAAAAAAAAACCAAATTGTAAATATAACATAAATTCAAATTAAAAGCCAATTTATGATTATCATATTATTATAATTATGTTTTATAACAAAAAAAAAAAAGTTCCTATATATTAATTATTAATTTTATATAATTATAATTTATGTTAAAACAAAAAAATTCATACCATTATACAATATTATAATTAATTATCATTCGTTTGACATTGTATTTCTTATAACACTGATATACTGTATATTAGTATAAAAGAAACAGAAAAAAAAAACTTTAATTGTATAACAGAAATAAAAATACAAAAGTATATACATACATGCATGCCTGTATAATTTTAGCATTCCTTTTTGTTTTTAAATCTGTACAACAATATTAATGTATAACACTTGCAATCAAATCAATCTGTATAACAAGTCAGTGCAAAGACTTATAATCTTTGTACTGATTTGTACTGATGATTAAATTATAATGAGGTGAGATATGAAAAACTATTATATATCTCTAAGAATGTTTGAACTAACCTATAAATTAAAGAGTTACTTTCTAAATAAAAATATACAGTGAGCTTGTATTAATTGGTTTAGTCAGAAGTGTTATACATTTAATGTGTTATACGTGATGACCATAAAATTAAATGAAAAGTATAAAAATTGTTTTGTCAAACGAATTAGTAAATCCTTTGCTTAATTTAAAAATAATTTTATATATTTTTTTTTCAAATTTTTAAAAGCCACAAATATACCGAAAATAGATATTTTAATTTTAAAAATAATTTGAAATATGTAGTGTATAAAAATATTGAAATATGTATATAAATAATAATAAATAAAGATTATTATTTTAAAAATAATCTTTTAAACTAGTATATATGAATGTATATATGATTATGATAGTATGACATATATGAATAATAAATCTGACTCAATATTCTATATTTTTTACATAATTATTGAAAATTTATTAAAATTTATTTTATTATTTTTTTGTTCTCTCCACAATATATTTGAAAATAACAAATATTTTATATTAAAATTGTATAACAATATATAGGGTGTCCGAAACTTGATGGAACTCCGGAATCAGCGCCATAGAATGAAAAAAATTCGGCGGCTTTCAGAAACTTAATATATAGAAATAAAGTCGAAAAAGTAAAATTTCAGCTCCTGCTTTTGTTCCTCTAGAGGCATTCTATCACCTTGCTTCGGGAGTTCCATTGAGTCTCGGACACTTGTAATTAATAAAATTATTTTTTTTTACAATTAAATTATTACAACACCACATTAACAAAAAAGTAAAAAATGAAAAAAAAAAAAAGAAATGAAATCATTAAATTGTAAAAATTTAAATATAATTTTTTAAATTTAAAATTAATTATTAAGTATACATAAAAAAGAAAACCTAAAATTTTACTAAATTATGTAATTAAATCAAAATTATAGTTTTTAGATTGTTATTGAAAATTATAAAAAAAAAACAACAAAATTTAATAAAAACTATATATGAATATATTTGTATATAATATAAACATATACATAAATGATTCATGTATATGTTAAAATATAAAAATAAAAAGAATGTATAAATTCAAGAAATGAGTGTCTTAAAATTTAAAGTATGGGAATTCAACTAAAACTCTTACAAAACAGAACAAAAGAAAAAAAAAGTAGAGAAATGTTTATATTATATAATTATATAGCCTGATGAAAATCTTATACCTATACAAAAATGTTAATAATTATAACTAAATTTAAAAATTAATTTCAAAAACCTCTAAAAACTGTGTATATAATATGAATAGCTTCATACTATTATATTGTATAAATATTAAAATTTAATAATCTTTAAAACATAAATACTTCAATTAAAAGATGACCAACAAAAAAAATGTGTACATAAAATTACTATAATATTATAAATTATATCCTGAAACAAACAGAAATTATAATCTGTTATACAATATTATATGAACTAAATTAAAAAAAAAAAAAAAATTCCTTGTATAAATTCGTGATAAAAAATTAATTAATTTTTGTGCCCATACCATAATCATAAATAAATTTTTAAAAAATTAAAAGGAAAAAAATTCCTATTCAAAAGTAATTTTGTCCGACTCTGTAAAATAAATAGAAAAATTTAAATTATTTAATGTAAAAAATTTAAAAATTAACATAAAATTTTTTTCACATTATTGTAATTTTAAAAATGATTTTATTTTCGTTTAGATTTTCTTTTAAGAATTTTAAATTTCGTAATTGATTTGAATTTTCAGTATTGATTTGACATTTCAGTATTGATCGACACTTCATTTTGTAAACATTTCTTGACTTTTTGACTTTTTTGATATTTTATACTTGACATTTGACTTTTTTGATATTTTTCGTATTTTTTTTTTTGAAAATCAAAAAATGGATTTAATTTCAAGAAAAATTCAATGATATTTTAAGTTTTTTACATGAATTTCTTTACATTTTATAAATTTTCTAATAAATTTAGAGTTTCAGGATTTCAAAACATACTTGAATAGTTTTAGTTGATTCCAAAGTTGTTTGTATAAATTCGTAAAATAAAAATTTTTTTAAATAAAGGAAAGAAAAAGGAAAAAACAGAAAGTGATTATATAATCGATTAATTAAAATCCATATAGAATCGTTGAATTAAATGTTTTTAAATAATAATTAAAGAAAAATATTTAAATTTAAAAAAAAAAATATGTAAAATTCTATCCTTAAATAATTTATTATTTGAAAAAAAAAAAATGATAAGTAGAGAAATATGTATACCTTAATATACAATAATAAAAAAAATATAATAATAATAATATTAAAAAAAGAAAACAAGAAAAATTATAATTTGAGTGAAAAAAAAAAGTATATTTACAAAAAAAAAATAAATAATAATTTCATGTATTGTAGTTGAAAAATTAATAATAATAATAATAAAAAAAAAGTTGTATTATTTAAAAAAATATATGGTATTTTGAATTTTTTGCCTCCTCCACCAAATTTCCTGAAAGAAATACATAGTAATTTATGTTCTAAAAAATTAATATGACATGAACTCTCAAATAAAAACCTTTAAATTGAAATGAATCATAAAAAATTTATAAATCAAACGAAGTACAGCAAAAATATTAAAAATTAGAAAATTACAAATCAAAGGAAACTGAGCACCAGAATCGAGAATCTGTAATCTATATTCGACAATTACAGAAAAATTATTAAAGAATCTTATATGTACTCGGAAAGAGATGGCGCTGTATAATATAGTTATCCAAAAAGTATGCAATATTTATTTATTATTTTTTAAAAATTAAAAAATGTTTTATATACAATTGCAATTCTTATTTTAGCTAATATATTTCGAGTCATTTCATGATTCTTATAATTTGCTGAAAGTTGATTACATCCAAATATAACATGCTATAATTTCCTCAAACAAAAACATTCAATATTGTATCATTTCGATAACAATATAAGTACATCATGTAAGTAATACTCATTTATAATGACTCAAGATGAATTTGATTTATTCAACAATATTATAGTTCAGAAGCCTTTTTCATTTTTTAATTTGAATGAATCTTAAAGAATTAGAATTAACAAAAAGGCGAGTTTAATTAGGGGCTATCAAAACGTACTTGAAAAATCTAAATAAATATGATTCCTACTTAAAAAGAAGAGTATTCTTGGTATGGAAGGTAAACTGTGATAAAATAAAATATTTTATTAACTGTTATATATGTGCAAAAAAAAAAAAATTCAATATTATTCTATTGTTTTATTAAATTTTATTTGAAAAAAAAATTCAATCTCTTTTAAATTTTCTATTTTATATATTTTTTTTAAAATATTTAATTTTTATTTTTTAATTCTACTTAATTTAAAAGACAAGAAGGTTGGTTTTTTTTTTGTTTTGTTTGTTAAAATTAAATAAAATATACGATTTCAGTTCTGAACAAAATTGTAATGACTTCAACATAATGCTAATATTATTATTTTTTTTTTATTATTAATTATATAATATGTTTTTTGTTAATTCTATAATTAAATTTAGTCATATTATCTATATGTAAATACATAATGTGTAATATGTAGTTGAAAGATCAAAAAAAATTTTTTGTTTTTATAACATTCTTGGCTATGAAATACATAAAAAAAACATATATATATAAATAATTCATATTTCATTTAGCCGGTAATCGCTTGAACTTGTTGTAAGCATTCATTTAACTTTTTAAAATAGACACCGCTAAAATCACCTTTACATCCGTATGCTCCTAATTTATGGATTGCAGCATGATCATAACAGTTTATTTCACCTAAAAGTATTTTTGTTTATATTTAATTTATTATTGAATTTTTAATCATATTTAATCAATAATTAAATCTTACCATCTTCATTACAATCTTGTCCATATTTGGCCATATAATTTTGTATTGTTCTGGCAGCACAGAATGGATCATTTACACAATTTGGATAAGCTATGAAAATGAAAAAAAAAATTTGAATTATTTTTAAAAAAATATTCTAATATTTAATATATAAATATTATTAAAGATTTAATTTGGTCTAGATGAGCCGCCTGAGTAATATATAGTGTATGATTTTCAATAAATTCATAAAATAAAAATAGTTAATTATTTAATTTATCCCATTTTATTGTTATTTAAATCTAGATTAATTAAAGTATATGTAACACGAAAACAACTTTTGTAAAAAAAATATTTAAACATTTAAAATGTAGATTTTGCAAATTCAAGATTTCTATAATATATGGGTACGTATTAGCACAAAATATTCCAATTCACTAGTAAATAAATTACGTTATCTACATTAAATTATTAGATGCCGTAATCTAATCATCAAACATAAAATGTAAGCGCAAAATAATAAATATTTGTGGAAATTACTAAAAATTAATTTGGAAAAAAAAAACACCACAACTTGTGAAGGCCCCGGCGAGATTCGAACTCGCGATCTCCTGTTTACTAGACAGGCGCTTTAACCAACTAAGCCACGGCGCCTCTTATTAATATTTGGCAACATTACACATATATATTGGAAATACATATTTTATCAAAATATTGTATACAACAAAATAATTATTAAAAGCTTGCACCTATATTATACGTTACACGTATAGATTAAAATTAGATTAGATTATAGTCAAAACAAAATAAATACTAGATTAGTAAAGTAAAATAATTGATTAATTTGTTTTTATTCTGTCAAGGGCTTCTGTATCTACAAGCTATATCTATTATTTTTTATATGTTCTTATCATTTATTCAGATATACATACATACTATATAGAAAACATATAGACACTATTCTTATTTCATACATTACAATTTTTGATTTTAAATTGTAAAAATAGTAACTATTATAGTTTTCTAATATAAAATATACAAATTTTATTTACCAGTTTCTGATGTCTCTGGTTCTCCATTTAATGTTGGTTTGCCTAAAATTTCAAAAAAATTACAATTAATTTATATGTGCTTTTAGTTGTAATAAGAAAAAAAAAATTGATTACATTACCTGAATCTGCCCAATAAGGCCATGTAATTCTAAATAAACCACATGTATCACCATTACATGTTAGCGTTCTATTACATCCACTTATAGCTTCACAAATGCATCCTAAACAAACTTCAGTAACTGGGGGCTCAGATCTAGTACCTAAAAATTGTATACAAAAAAAGAAAATTAATATGAATTTATTATCAAGTTTTATATTTATATTTAATATGTATATATAGAAATAATTATATTCATATCACAATATATTGTAGAAACCTCGAATGCTCTTCGGACTAATCAGACCTTTTATATGCTAATAAATAGACAATCTACTTACTTATTTTATATTATAATGTAATTATAAAAAAATTTTATGTTTTTATTATGAAATAAAAAAAAACCCAATTTTTACTTCCCGTACCGGGAATCGAACCCGGGCCTGCTGGGTGAGAGCCAGCTATCCTAGCCACTAGACTATACGGGATATATAAATATTTTATATTAATATATTATTTGAAGTGGAGCATTTATTTTATAGTAAACATGTATTTGAAAATATTAATTTTTATATTGTAAATCTCTGGTTAAGATACTGTACATATTATATTGTTGTATTTACCAACAACCACATTGAAATTTTAGTTAACTACATATTATATTCACAATTCTTAAACACAACATATTCACAATATGCGATTTATATAATTTTTTTTTGTTTTAAAGAATATATTAAAAAGAGAGCTTTTCTAGATACATTTTGTTTATATACATTTTATATTATACTTATAATTATGTCTCAAAATTATAATTGTATCTACACATTACAAAATATAATATCAATACAATACTAAACAAATGTTTACAAACATTATTTTCTAAATTTTGTTTATATACAAAATTTTCAACGAATGCTTGCATACATAGAAATATTTACGGTATAAGAATTTTTATAATTACTCGTATGTCAATGTAATTAATATAATTGTAGGTATAAATTTTGAAAAAATACCTTAAATATAACAAATAATAAATTTTTTTTTGTAATTCCTGTAAGAATTTTAATTTTCTGAATAATTCTAGAATTTAAAAAGTTTTAAACTTTTATAAGAAAAAATAATTCTATTATGTTTTGGCAACAATTTACATAATGTAATTAAAAATCAATATGACCCCATCTAGCATATTAAATAATAAAATTATCAAAATTGTTACATAAAAAATACGATAAACAAAGAACGTCATTTTATGTTTGCAATTTTGAATAAAAAAAATTTCATTTAAATTACCATATATCAATATAAAAACACTAATAAAAAATCAATTAAAATTTTTGAAATTCAATATTATGTATAATACTTTCGGCTTTCTCCTTTTAAATTAAATTTTAATCAAAATTTCCTTTTTCGGCAAACTTTATCTAAATAAATTATAAATGTTTGCCGAAAAGGAATTATTTTTTTCTTTTGACTCCAAAAATATTCTAAAAAGAACTCATAAAACCAACCACCTTTGAATAGTATATTTTTAATTTTTTTTCATTTTTATGACGAATTTTTATTTAAATATAAAAAAGGCTTAAATTTATTAAAAAAATATTTTATACTTTATATAGATGTGTAAATTCTATAGACTGCTTTAAACACTAATATATATTTTTTGTAACACTGAATATTTATTTATTTGTTTTCCTTTAGAAAAAGAATTCTTCTATAATCAAGTTTAATGAATTCATTTTAAAACCGTTTTTTATTAATTTCTATATATATATATATACATAAATTTTCTAGAAGAACCGGAAATATATTACTATTATAAAATATAAATTTAAATATTTATAAATTGTATTGTTTACTATAAAATTTATTGCTTTTATATACAAATATAAAAGTTAATTTTATATATGTATATGGTCGAAAACATATTTTTATTCTGTTATATGAAGTTTATGTATATATTATTCTGTTTCCAACAATAAGCGGACATAAAGTCTAATATGCCGAAAAAGAAGTGTTCTTTTTGATATGACCGATTTGTTTTTTTTTTTAAATACAAATTATTTATTATATAATTTATTCTAAACTTTAAAATATTTTCAAATTCTTTTGGGATATTTTAATGCGAATAAGATATTAACCAACTGTTATATGTCATCTGTAGAGGAGCGGTTTTTTTCCAGTAGATGAAAATGTAATATTTTAGATTTACAACAGATGGATTTCATATTATTAGAGTTATTTTGGCATTTGCTTTTAATATTTAAAATATCTTTTTCTATTAATTTTACATTTAAATAATAAAAACAAAAAGTTTTACGAAAAAAATGGTTATGTCAAAAAAATAGGGTTATATTTTACAAATATACCGTTCCATTTAGAATCTTCGTATATAAGCTAGTATGAGTAGTTTGCACATTTAAATGGAACGCACATAAGCAACTGTAAAATTTAGTTAAATAAATTGTAATATTATTCATTTTTAATAGCAATGTTTCAAACCCTGCGCGTACATTAATGATATTTAAATAAAATACGTCAAATGCAACAATAGGTGGATAATTTAAAAACATTTGACACTTTAGACAAATCAATTAATTGTTTGAATGACGTTTTATATCAATATGTTATTACTTTATTGTTACATAATTAAATTGTATATATAATACGGCAAATAATTTTTTGTTTTTCTTTGATTATTAAAATTCCCCGAAAAATAAATAGCGCAAAAAACATTTTTCTATAGGATAATTCCAAAAAAAATATTATATTATGAGAATCGTGTATTAAACACAACGACAATTTTCTTGAACTGCATTATGTAACAGTCATAATTTATAATAAAATCGTGTATATAATTCAAATTTATTAGGAAAATAAATGATAAAATATTAGATAAAAATAACTACATATATGTTATTATAACTGTTTCATTATAACTGTTATATTTAAAAGTACTAATCTGTTAAACCGGAGATAATATTGCATCTTTATTTTGAAATCTGAGCAAATACATAAATGTAACTTCTGAGAGAATTAAAGAAAATAAAATTTAACAATCAAAATAATTGTCTATTGTTCATAACTAACGCATTGTCATTTTAATAACTTAGCAAAATTAAAGTAATATATTAATAGTTGTATATACATATAACAGCTTCTTATATAAATATACTATGTTCCACTATAACCATAGTATATACATAATTATAATAAATGTGAGAACTACAACTGAAATCAATTCAATAATTAATTATATATAATGTATATATGAATTTTAATGTTTTCTTTCTGAATACATTAAAAGAGACATGCAATAAAAATTATAATATATAGGTAGTGTAATAATAAAAAAATTAATATTTATTTGTATGTATATTTTATTTTATTCTATTTGTATAACACTAATGTAGCTTTTATGTTTTACTAAACTGCTTTAAAGAACAAAAATCATATTACTAATTAAATATATATAATTCTAATTTATTTATTCGGAGAATAACAAAAATAATTTTACTTTGACTATAGTATTATACAATAGTAATATACAATATATATATTTATTTATATACATAAATATATTAATATATATACTAAATAGAATCGTTACATCATAACTGCTAATAAATATTTTCAAATTCAATTCAAGTAAGTTCTTCTCCTAATTCTTTTGTTTGTTTACAGTCTTGCTATATTTATACACAAAATAGATTTTATTCTCATTAAAATTATTTTTATTATTATATACTATTTTATAAAATGAATTTTATCTTAATTTATATATAATTTTAATACCTTAAATTTTGATTATCATAGGAATTGACATAAAATGGTATTGCCATATGCTACATAATTCACTTGAAATCTACGCCTTATAATTGACAAAGCGAAAAAATTATTGCGACAAATTGCATTTTTTCGTCTCAATGTTTTCTAATTTTTTATTTATTTTTTGTAATTTTAATTATGGGAAAAATTTTGTTGTAATTTATTCAAAATTTATTTAATAAAATATAAAAACTAATACCGCTAAAAATTTAGACGTCATTTTTACGTTAGAAATGATGTAATTCAATTAGCAAGTTGTTAGTGATAAATTAAAAAACAAAGTTTTTAATAAATTTAGAATAGAAATAAAACCCTTTAAATGGAATAAAGTTCAACATGAAAACTATATACAAAATAATAACAAATTGATAAGTTGTAAAAATAAATATTAATTATAACCTAAAAATTTTACAAACTATAACGAAAAATAAAACAGTTAAAAGTATGTATTTTATGTCACTCTTTTATGTCAAAACAAAATTTTTTATGACATATCCTGTTGCAGTAGCACTATTTTTAGTTGCCAACATGTGTTTGTACATAATTTAAAACACGTTATTATTGTCTGAATTAAATCTTATAAAAAAAATATAATTTTCAATTCACCTTGAATATGCAGTTACTATTCTGTCTAAAATAACAAAATGTCATAATTACAATCATATCATTATGTCATTACAAAGGACATTTTGTAGCTCCAGTTTTGTTTTTTTTAGGTTATGGTTAAAGTCATTTAACAATATTATTCATTCTTTTTTCACATATTATAATACAAGCTGGTGACTAAAATAAAATAAAAATCCTAAAAATATAATACCACAATTTTTTATACACAATATACTTATGTATACTAAAAAATAAGTCATCATTGCGATATTCCCAAAAAAAAAAATAGAAAGAGAAGAACAAATATTTATTTATTTTAATTTCAAGTTCACTATCAATTTTTTAAAAGCTTTATATTTTTACCATGAAAAATAAACTATGGCGAAAAAAAATGTACTTAGTCTAGAGAGCTATATAAATACAAATAAATATTATTATTATTAAAACTTGTTTAACTAGTTCTTCTTACTACAATTATTATTAACTATACCTACATAATATGAATATATGTATATATATATATATATATTCTTAATATGCGTTTTTCATAATTATATTTTCTTTCACATATAGTTTTAATCATTTTTATGTTTATCATCACAATTATTTGCATTTTAATCCGGTTCGATAATATTAATAAATGAAGAAAATCAAGAAAAGTATAAGAACACAAAAAAAAAATGAATTTACTGCGTATATGTACATATGTATATAAAATATTTGTGATAAGTCCAAGTAAGTACTTGATTTTTAATAATCTGCACCTTAAATTTTTTTTTTTAAATATTTTAACATATAAAATTGTATACTATTTAATTACATACCTACACATATATGGTTAATTATCATAAGATAACAAAATTTCTTATGAAATCGCTTAAAAAAAAAAATTTTTTAATTAATATTCACATCAGGTTTGTTACTGAAGGTAAATAACCTTTATGTAGGCAATAAGAGAGAGAGGGAAGAAATAAAAAAAAAATTTCTAGAAGGATATTCAAAAAATAATGTAAAATCTAATATATGCACTGCGATAAAAAAGAATATGTGCATAATTTTCTTTCCTGGAATTTATAAAATAAAATACTCGTGACATACAGCACATTAAAGAATGCATTAAATAAAGAAATCTAAGAAATTTTAAAGTTTCTCGGTATTAACATAATATTTTGGCTTTTAACTTAAAATATATTCACTTGCTTGACATTTTACTGTCAACTGTAACGTTATACGCATCAAAATTTTAATTTTTCTTTTTTTTATTTTTACGTCTTTTAATTCTGATAACGGTATTATTATAAATATAATTTGACATATTATGTTATGTCATATTATGTTATGACATATATTATGACAAATGATGTTGTAATTTATAATATTTACATAAAAATTCAGCACTGCTATGTGAATAATTTTAGAAGTATGAAAAAAGAAATTCATGGGAGCTCCATGATTTAAATTAAATAAGGTGGTCTATATATGCATGTGTGTGTCAAAATCCGTTCAACAGATTTCGGTGAAATTTCATTTATATGAGTTTATTTCGACTATATGTCACGGATTTGTCAACATTTGTAATATATCAGATTACAAAAATTTGGCCGTTTTCTGCGCCGATTTTACAATTTTTTGTGCATATGAAGAGAAATAACCAACTGCTTTCTTTGAAATTTTATATTTAAATTCGCGGTAATAAAATAATGAGCCTATAAATTTTTTTCTGTAAGTATCAGGATTCGGAAACCGAACAAGAGGTCGCTTTTACATTCTTTACCATATCTACGGTTAACATTACAAACCAAGTTTTAAAGTTTGTAATATTCTGCAAATATAATATAATAATATATATAATTCTGCAAATACACAGAATTTATATACATAAATTCTGCAAATACAACTGAAAATTAACTAAAAACACGAATTACTACTAAATATATGTCAATTTATTTCTCAAAATTAAAAAAAAAACCGGATACTGAAAAATATGACATATTTTATTATTATTCATACACAAAACGCAGATAATATCAAAAAATTGTACTTTTTAGAACAAAAATATTAACATATTCATACATCATGATTCACAATATATATATATATATATGTATATACATACTGACATAAAAATAATATTTTATCTGATTAGTAAATTTTCAAAGATTTCTAATTAAAGATAACAAAATAAATTTATAATACAAGCGCCACCACAAAATTTATGAAATTTAAGTGTTAAATCCGTTTAAAAATTTATTAATGATTTTAATCGTAATTGTATTTGTTTTCAAATTATGGTGATTTTGGTTACCGGATCTTCCTACACCTAATAATAATTCTATATATAAATAACATTTAATAATTATTTAGTAATCATGGTATATTTATGAGCAAAACAAAAAAATATTAATAAATTTTTATGCTTATACTAAATATTATGAAAATAAGATCAGTTTTTTAAAAATAAAAATTAATTCACTTAATTAAATATTTCCTTATAAGCATTTGTTATAAATCAAATATATGAAATTCTTTGATCATGTACATATAATATTTGTATTTTAATTTTACAAATAAAATTATTAAGTATAAAAGTTTATAAATGTTCTACTTTGCGATTATATATAGGATGTAGAGAATTTAAATAGATTATAAAAGAGATACGTATATGCGCAATGAACTTTTAAGCAAAATGATTCTTGAACTCTTATTGATCTCTTTTTTAGTTTATCTGCTGATTATGAATTAAATAAACAATTATTATATTGCATATTTATTGCATAATTAAATAATTTGCTAATATTTCAAAATAAATTTTATTATCACCTTGAAATAAATTACGACACAGTAAATTATTAGAATAGTATAACAATAAAATTAAAATATTAGAACTTAAATTATAAAAATTTATATACTGGTATATAGTTGCATATATTTATATATATATATGTATACTAAAATAATCAAATCTTATATGAATTAATTTTGAAATTATATTAGATCATCATTGCAGAAAATATTATCATTTTACTGTCAATTTTAATTTTTCATTGACATAATAATCAATTTTCTGTTATCAATATTTCCATGCAATAGCTATGTATATATATCATATATGTATAATATTAAAACACATTATGTAAATAATGTGTTATACATATAATATATATTATATATAAAAATAAAGTTCTTAAAATAAAATTTTATTTTAATCAATCTTTTTATTGCAAATTCTTTTGGTACATACTAATATCAAATACCATCAATTACTACTATCCGTATTATACTATTTTAAAGTATATTTATTTAAAATTCATGATATTGGACGACATTTATGATATTGGACCGTATACTAGACCATAAATTATTTATAACGGTGTGTAACCTCCGTTAATTTTTTTAAATTATATTTTGTCTTAACTATTATACAACATTTTAAACTTTCATATTACTCTCATTTTTTGTTATTTTACTTATAAGAAAGAAATAAAACAATTTTAAAAAAATTATATAATATGTATTAAATAATTATAACTACCTATCTCTTATATCCTCTTTTTAAACTAAAATTTTTAATTCCTAACGCTTCCCGTATACTTGCATATGGCAATTCTTTCATAATAACATTATGTTATAAAACCATTACCAAAACAAAATAATAAAAATTTCTACAGAATTATGAAAATTAATAATTTTGAACTGTTATACATTATATATATGAAATATCTGGTTTTAAATCATTATTTAAAAAAGGAAAACATAAAGAAACTCGTTCATAATTTTATGTATATCAGTTATATAATTACATAATTTTATGTATATCAGTTATATAATAACATAATTTTATGTATAACAGTTTATATAACTCAAATGCGTAATTTAAATTATATGAACATTATAAATATAAAAAATTTTTAATTATATAATTTTAACTATTATATTGAACTGCTTCCTATAGTATTCCACAATTCAAGTTTTTAATAAGTATGTAGGTATGTTTTTATAAATTTTTTTCCTGTTAATACGATTTAATAACAAGATGTTACAAATGCAAAATCATATAAAATTTGCTCAATAAATACCGAATATATAAATATGTACAAACTAATTATAAAATCTTAAAGCTTAATTAATTATATAGAAATAAATACTTACTCAAAGGAAGGTGTGAAACATCCCCTTTTACAAACAATGAGAATCCGGCTATTGTAATAATAGCAATCAGACATAAATTAGAAATAATATTTAATTTAAAATTCATTTTTTGATTTTGTAATATTTCAAAAGATATTTAATTATATATTTTAAAAATATAAAATATTAAAATTAACAATAAATAAATAGAAAAAAAATATAAAAATAAAATTTAAAATTTTTTAAGATTTCTTTAATATTTTTTATTTTTGTTTGTTTTTTATGTTTTAAATTTTTTTTTCCCTTAACGTGTACACACTTCTTAACGATTTTACTCAAACTGAATTTAAAATTAGTTTAACAATGCCTTTTAAAAACTTTTGTACGATAATAACAAAATAAAAAAACAGAAAATAGCACAAAAAAACAAAATCAGAAAAATATTGTTAAATAAAAATATTTTACTAGTATTTTAACATTATAAACAAAAAAAAAAAAATTGAGAAAACAAGAGAATTTTAAAATCAAGTTATTTTTGTTATATAGTCTAGCTTCTCTACGGATATTCAATTAAAATTGTTGTTTTTTGTTATAAATTAATCTCACAAGTTCTATTTTTACTAAGAATAGTGTACAATAGAATTATTATATACAAGAATTTTATTTCTATAAATTGTGTTTATATATATTATAATATACTCTACATATATCAATTCTGAAAATAAGAATATTTTCTGTTCTCAATAATATACTCAATAAAATTATTCTTAATTTAAATTTAAGAATATGCAAAAGCTCCAAATTATATAATTTTTTTTTATTAGCAGATTATTATTATTATTACTTATTATCATTAGTTTGACAATTATTAATTAATTTTATACTATCATAATATTAATTTAGAATATTAAATAAATATTCAGTGCCCGCACATGGTCATTAAATTTTTATATTTATATTTTTCAATTTTAAGTAAATAATGCGATATTCAAATAATATTCTACATTCTGACAACACTGATTTCTGGAACTTCAAACTTCTACCAAATGTCAATTAAATTCAATTGTGAATTAAATTAGAAATGAATTGCTAATCTTCTTATTCTAACAGCGCTGTTAAAATACTGCTTACATATTATACACAAGTTACAATGAAGAACTAGCTAGTATTAACAGTTCACATATATAGAAGAAAAGATTGGAAAGTGTTTCATAATAGGTAAAAATTTAAATTCAAATCAATTTTGTAAATGAATAGATTTTTTTTTATTATGCCTAAGTATAGATGTACATAATTAATGCATTGTCAGCTTAACATTAAAAAAAAGCATCCAGTTATTCGAGATATCAAAAATGGTTTTAAATTTTTAATGACGTTTCTTGGACTTATCATTACAAAACATATTCATTTATGTTTTTAAATACGAAAACAGCAACATTATTGAATTGCTGGAATACATATTAAAATAAAATAATAAATTCTAATAATAAAATTTATAAAATTCAATGATAAATTAAAAAAAAAATTACAAAAAAAATTTCCCATACCGGGAATCGAACCCGGGCCTGCTGGGTGAAAGCCAGCTATCCTAGCCACTAGACCATATGGGATATATAAACTTTAAAGACAAATTAGGTACATGTTTGAATAGTATATCTAAATTAAAATGTATACACTTCATTTGAACAATAAAATATTTAATAGAAAATCGTAACCAAATACATACACATACATAATTCCATTATTCTGTACTTCATGTACATACAAGTATATACCAACTTCAAATATTATTAGTCTTATATATGAATAATTTTTCTAATTGAATATTGTAATACCTCAACTTAATAATTTAGAGCAATTAATAACCATTTCTTCTGTTTATAATTTATTCGTCAGGAAGCGGCAACGTAAACTAAAAAAATTAACTAAAAAGAAAAGTCAAAAATTTTAGTTACAAGAAAAGAGGCAGGCGCTAGGAAATAAAATATATGATAACGCACATGATAAATGATTTAAACTAAAACAACTATGTTTCGATCCTTACACATAAAGTAAATACATAAATTGTAAACATTATTATAAAATTATCATAAGACGCTTTAAGCTTCAAATAAATTTGCTATATTCAGCTACATATTTCTAAAAAAGCATATAAGCTTGTTAAACAAGCAAAATTATAGTTGCGTACCATAGATAGGAATAAATTAAGCTTTAAACCCTAAGTGCGACATGGCGCCGTGGCTTAGTTGGTTAAAGCGCCTGTCTAGTAAACAGGAGATCGCGAGTTCGAATCTCGCCGGGGCCTCATTATATGTGTTATTAAATTTTTTTTTAATTTTTATTTTAAATAATATTTGACAATATACTGTACTATCAACGAAAATAGTATTAAAAATGCATATACATACATATTATGCACAAAGGCGTTTGTATGCACATTTCCTTAAATAAGGAAGAAGTAAAAAATTGATACCTCATTAAATATTTAATTTAGTATTATAATAAAACATACATTGATGTCTTGCTGTATCTAATTTGATAACTGACATTTTTCCGGATCCGGGAGCTTATTGCACATGGTAATACAATGTATTTTCTTAAAATATTCGAAAAAAAAAAATTCAACACAGTTTTGAAGGCCCCGGCGAGATTCGAACTCGCGATCTCCTGTTTACTAGACAGGCGCTTTAACCAACTAAGCCACGGCGCCATTGATATTAAATTACCCAATTTTTTACATCAATCTGATCCCTTCCATAACTTATTAACCAACATTAGTTTTAAAATTTTAAAAATAAAGTTATTTTTCTAGTGTGCAAATCACTATTTTCAAGGTTTTAATTTATTGAATGATTTTCAAATGCACATTGCACTTTAGCTGCCACAACGTATTTAATTTAATTCATAAAATAAAACCATATTATTTGTTAGAAAAAATCGACTTTTATTCCTAGCAAGTGGACATAATTTTAAAGTTTCAACAAATTAATTGGAATTGTGATTAATATGAGTACGCATTTAAATACATTTTTCATTAAAAAATAAAAACGGATATTGTATTTAAAAAAAAAAGTAAATATATATGTTATTAAATTTTGTTGAATGCTGCAATATCCACTGATTGTACGAAGTCTTCAAACTCTTGGATTTTTTCAGTTAACAAATCAATAGAAACCTTTTCATCTTCGATTACACACATAATTTGTAATTTTTTGATACCATAACCAACTGGCACTAATTTAGAGGCACCCCACAATAGGCCGTCCATTTCGATAGTTCTTACTTTTTCTTCCATAACTTTCATATCTGTTTCATCGTCCCATGGTTTGCAATCCAAAAGTACTGATGATTTTGCAATTAATGCAGGTTTCTTTGATTTTTTGGCAGCATATGCGGCGAGACGTTCTTCTCTTATTTTTGCAGCTTCAGCATCTTCCTCATCTGAACCGAAAAGATCTACGTCGTCTGAAATTTTAAATTTTCTTTATTATATTTTTTTCTTCTTATGCTATTTTAAAGGAATTTACCATCGTCATCTGCGGCTTTATTATCTGGCACAGTCGTATTACCACCCGCTGCTTGTGGAAGGGCATTACCACCCCAACTGGATTGTTCTTTACTATCAAATGATGCAATATGTCTATACCTATGAAATAAATTTAGTTAATCTACGTAATAAAATTAATATTTGTAAAAATCTGTATGCTTTGATCTGTACCATAGGTACATATGTAGGTACATTTTTAAAAATCAACTCCACTTTGATCACAAAAGCAGAGAAAATTTTACAATTTGACGAATTTCTTTATACTTACCAACGCTGTGCATGTACAAGATTTCCTGTTGGGAGTTTACCTATTGCTTGAAAAACAGAAAGATCCGCTTTTGATGGAATATAACTGCAACAAAACAGTAAATTTCCATTAGATTTAAATTCTCATACGTTTGCATGCGTGTGCAAAAAACCTAACCTATATTACAATTAATATAAAATTATCATAGTTCTACTAACCCTTCAATGTAGGAATGATCTGCTAAGAAAGAATTCAATTCTTCCAAGCCTTTTGCTGTTTTTACATCTCCAAAAGACATTTTTTAAGATATTTTAGAGAATTGCAATTTTCCACAAATAATTTAACCGACTAACGTGGTGGCCCCACAAACGAAAAGAGAAGATAGAATGACGCGTAACGTCACAAATGACAATTTTTACTTTTTGAACGCTTTTAGTTTTAACAGTATGTTTTATGAATGTTTTATAATTTCAGTGTTGGAAATTTCATAAAAATTATGAAAATTTAATAACAAAAAATCTGCACTAGCAAAGTACGAGTATATATGGTTGTTCTTAATTATGTGTGTTCTTAATTAGAATGTATTGAGAATTTCATGGAAAAATAAAAACATTTAACAGATGTTTTTGACATACTTTTACAAAATAATATGACGAAAGCTAATATTTTTAAAAATGAGATCAGCTGAGCTTTATTTGTTTTTGTTACCGATCTTTGATGATTTGTGTAATGTGATGATGACATATGTAAAAAAATTCCATTATTTTTCAAAACAAACTAATTGCAGACAATACAAATAGAATATACATATACATAATATTCAAAACACGCTTAAAACATTGACAGTTTAAAATTTAAGATAGAATTATAAAAGTAATCTAACATCAGATGTATAAAAGAACATTCGATTTCGTTGTAATTCGTAATTTTTGTCTGGTGGCAGTGCCTTTACCTAAATTATAAGATTTGACTTTGAAAAAACGAAACAATTAAGAAAAGCAGTTTCAACTTTGATCTTGCGTTGCATGAAACCCCATACGCCATATAAAATGTCATCACTGACAAATTATGACATTTTTCAATTTCTAAACGATATTTTGCAAAAAACATTTTAGTACCAAGTTTGCCAATAAGATTTATAAAATAAATGAAACAATAATAAGAAAATATATTTGCTAGAAGAGCTAGAAATTAGTTCAAATTATATTTTTGTCAATTTTTCCTTCATATTGCAAAAGCAAAAAAGAACGAAAAAGTCAAAAAAAGAAGGAACGAAAAATTTTGATGGAAAGAGTGTAGAATCCGACAAAAACGAAATCAGAGTGAGATTCGGGGAAAAATATTGGATTTTTTATTTAAAAAAAAAAAAATTAGAAAAGTATTTAAATGTTTTATATGTTTTTTTTTATAATTTAAATTATATAAATTATAAGAAAATTTAAAAAATAAATTTTCTATGAATATAAGTGTGTTTTTTAAAAAAAAAAAAAATTCTGTTTAACAAAAATTGAGAAAAAAATTTTTCTTTGGTGGCGATTATAAATTTGCAAAAATAGTTTTTAAATATTGAAAAGTTCATGTGTTTATAATATTAAAAAAGCAAAATTTTTCAACAAAAAAAAAAAATAAAGAAAAAATTTTTAAATAAAAATTTGTGTTAAAAATGATGAAAAGTTATCTTTAGGATTTGTTTTGCTGGCTCCTTCGTCTTCAGATGCAAAAAAAAAAAAAAAAAAAATCAAAATTCAGTTTTCAATTTTCTAGTTGTTTCCGTCACTCTAAAGTGTTGACGGATATCTTATTCATATAACTATTCCGCTTACGCAAGTAGAATAAATAAAAAAAAAAATTTTCCTGAATATTTTGAAAATATTTTTAAAGACTTTTCCGAGAGAAAATTTTAAATAGCTATTATAATTTCTCTAATATATCATACTTTGTATTATTAAATTAATATTAACAATATATATAATTATATTTGAATATAAAAATATAAAAATCTGCATAATATATTAAAATATTAATTTAATACTATAATATCTATAGGATAGGATAATAGATGACTTCATTCATATCTTTCATTTTTATCCTGACATCCTGTTTCTGCATCATGCAGATTCCTGGGGATGAGAAATTTTTCTAATTCGTATACAAATTCCATATAAAATAAGAATGTCGCCTGTTCATTTATAAATTTTGTGAAAATAAAAATTGCAAATATTTTTTTTTTTTTTGTTTTTTGAATCAAAAACAAAATTTTTGAATTTATAAAATAATCTTTGAATTAATAAAAATTTTGAATAATAATAAAAAGGAAACAAAAATTTGTATATATATTTATTATTAGAAAATTTTAATCTCTCCTGCAATGCAACAGTTTTTTAAACTAACTTTAAATATAAAAGAAAAAAAAATCCTTGTCTTGTGTCATTAGTAAGGTGAAGGTACTCTTTTTTTTTTTTATTCGATATACAACACAATACACAATAATCAGATAATTATATTTATAATAGAAATTGCTTGCAAAAAATAATAATCAGATGTTTATTCGTTGCCAGGAAGATAAATTTAGTAAACATTAAAAAAAAAAAAAAAATTTATATTTTTGTTAATAATTTTTTGCTACGAAATTTTGTTTTTGTTTTGAAAATTATTACATACATAAATAATATATAAACATAGAATAAAAATGTTTCTATTGAATTTTCTATAGAAAAATTTTGTATGTTTTTAATTACATTTTATTGTTCATCTAAACACAATATTACGTATAATGTATACATATATATATATATAATTGTCTATCATCCATAAATATATTTATAATAAAATATTACGTATACAAATATACTAGTACCTATATATTATTACCTATGTATCTATATAAATATGTGCATTAAATATTATAATTTTAAGTAGATATTTAGTTAATTACATAGTAGTATATTATATTTATTAATAAATTGTTTTTAATATAAGGACATTTAAAGTCAAATAATTAAGATATTTTTACTTTATTATATTAAGTAACAGTAAGTTTGGTAGTACCTATCTACCCTTACCTACTTATTTAGGTATTGATATTTTTAGTTTTTAATTATTTTTAATATTTGTTTAATAAAATTTAATAATTTTTTGATAAATTATTAATTTCATAAAATTGAATAGGTAAAAACAATGAAATACACATTTTTTTTGCTTTCTTGGTACTATCTAGTTAGGCAGGAGGTATTTAAGTCCATCTAGCAAATATTAGATTTTTATAAATCTATCATAATTTGTTTATTATAAAAAACATTTAGGTATTAGAAACTAAAAACATGATTAAATGCATATATACATTTTCTGTACTTATTGAAAGTTGGTGGGTAAGTAGTCACTAACCTATTATTACCTGCCTAAATAGAGGTAGGTAGATATTCCATTTTACTAGTCTTTACATTTATTCATCAACATATTAACAAGCACGGTAAAACTTTCCCAAAATTATGAAAAAAAATTGTTTTGACCCCCTTTTCCCCTAATTTATTTAAGCACATACTAATCCATTGGGTAAAATACGTATTAGGTATCAAAGTAACTAAGCTATTGTAAGGATAGCAATTTTATTGCTTGATAATATGCATAAATGTTTGATTTGAAGCATATAAAACAAAATCCTACTTTTATGATTTTTGCATTTAATGAATTAGCATTCAGTTAAAATTTCTCCACATTTTAGCTTTGATCAGAAATCTTAAGTTTAAAATTTATATATTATATTTTTAATTAAAATATTTTGTTCATTTATATTAAAAATCAAACACAATTTATAGAATTTACTTTTAAATTGATTAAATGAAAGAAAAGTGTATAAAATATCAAAATTTCTACTTAAAATTGGGATAAAATTATAAACGAAAGAAAAAAAGAGATAAAAAAAGAAATTTAAACTTGATTTAATATTTTTGAAAGTTTTATTTTGGAAATAAAAAAACAAACATAAAATTAAAAATTAATAATTTTAAAATAATTGCGCAAAATAATGAAGAGGCGAAATGCCGAATGTGGCAAGATACGGCGACCGATAAAACGTAATAAAATTACGGAAGGAATGTACGGAAGGTAAATTTTTATAACTACATATGTATATAAACAAATTGTTAAAAAGTTATTTTTCAAAAATCTAAAATTTAAGTTTTATGTAACAATTTTGATAACTAACCATTCATAACTCTTAAAGTCGATTGAAGTAACCAAATTGATACGGTCCGTAAGACCGTTTTGAGTGAAAAATCTGACAAAGAATTAACTTTTCAATCAGTTTTTCACTCTTTCTTTTTTTGATTGATAGATAGATTTACTCACCAATTTTTTTAAATTTTTAGCACTACAGTTCTGTACTTAAAGTTTTTGATTCTTTGGGCAATTGTGATAACAGCTGATTTTATGTTTATGTTCCGATTTGAATTCTTATGGCCATTTTGGCTTTTACTACGATCAGTCCACGATTCATTTAAATATAAAGGATTGGTAAGTTATAAATATAAGAATAAGATAATTCCTGTTTCAGTATAAAAGTCATAAAAATTACTTTAATTTTCAGGCATTTTCCGTATTGTTTGTATGCATAGCCATAACGTCAGATTTAGTTTGTTTGTTTTTTATCCCAGTACATTGGTTATTATTTGCAGCTAGTACGTATGTCTGGGTTCAATATGTGTGGCACACAGGTATTTTTAATTGTAAAATAGTTAAACAAAATAATGTCTGAATCTTTAAACAATTTAGATAAAGGGATCTGTTTGCCAACGATAATTTTATGGATGTTATTTGTATATTTAGAAGCGGGTATACGATGGAAGGATAGCCGGCATATGCCACATTTAGATCTTTGCAGGCCATTTGCAGCGCATTGGTAAATAGTTATTTTATAACGTTATTTAAAAATAAAATTTTAAAATTACGATTTTATTTTTAGTATTGGTTATCCAGTAGTAACATTAGGTTTTGGATTTAAAAGTTATATAGGATATCGTATGAGACAACGCAAGCAGCGGGAAGTAGCTAAAGAAAATGAATTTTATATGCAACTGCTTCAACAAGCATTGCCACAGGATGAACCAGTTTCTTCCAGTAATGCACAAGCCAACAGTGATGATATACAGCAAAATCAACAGCAACATCATCACCAAAATGGTGGAATATTGCACTGTTCAACGAGCTCAACGGCAGGGCAATTAATTGGTGCAATACCAGTAGCACAACAAGTTCAAATCTCGCAAAATTCATCATTGTTATCATCATCAAATTCATCTTTAACAAACTCCTCATTAATTAATCATCATCACCATCATCATTCATCATCAACTGTTATAGCTGATAATTCTTCAAATAGTAATATTTATCATCACACATCAGATGTTCAAATAGGTCAAATGTTGTCAACATCGATTAGTTCGACGTCAAGTGGGTCTTCGTCAGCATCAGTAACGGCGACGGCTGCAACATCCTTATCTACAGCACCCAGCACAACATTGTCTTTTTCCAGCCAAGGTGCTGCGAATGCAGCATCAAATTATTTATCAAATCATAATAATATAAATAATATTAACAATTATAGTTCTAATAAAACAGCTCAAACTACAACAAGTAATAAATTAAATAATAATTTAAGTAATTCAACTACACAATTTTCAGTAGCTAATACACATGGTTCAACGGTGATGACATCAAATGGACATATTAGTAATGGAAGTTGTAATAATAGTAATAATAACAGTAATAACAGTAATAGTAAAAACAATCGAAGAAGTGTTGATAAGGACAGTAATAAAAAATATGAATCAAATTCTAAAGTTTCATCAAACTTGAATTCCGGTAATAGTTATCATGAAATTTGTAAGGATCCAAAACAAAATTCAGATACAGATTGGATGGATGTTACGACAACATCAAGTGGTATATTATCGTCTTCATCATCAACAGTGTCGTTATCTTCAATTAAAACAGATATTAAAGAAAATGGAAAATCGCTTTCAAATGGTGGACCACCATCTAATAATATATATTCCGGCAACAATAATTTTAATTGCTCGACTTCTGGAATTGGAGAAAAGGAAACAAATAGCAGTAGCCATGGTAAAATAAAATCCAATCAACAAAATGGCAATTTACTACATTTTGAAATCGAAGAGGTTGCAGTTATTGCGGACCCACCCGAGAAAAACAAAGGTAGTATACTAGGAAACAAATTTTTTGATTTTGCTTTAATTTTTTAATGTGTAAATTTATATTTTGTACTAAAATTTATAACAATTATAAATAACTTTTATACAAATTCATTATAAAAATATAAATTTCATTATCAAAAATTAAATTATACAAACATATGACTCAGCTTATAAAAATGGAAGTGTGACTTACTAAATCTGAGTTATTCATAAACATGCATTTAATTAGAAAAATTGTGGTTTCACGTTTTCATTTTTTTTTGTATTATGTATTTGTATTAAACTCGAATTATCCATTGAATCTTTGAGAATATTGTTTACAAATTACCATTTTGAAATTATGTTTTGAGTTTTGCAATTAATTTCAGTCTCTTTTTACTACGATGAACTTATTTGTGTTGAACTTTTAGGTAGGAAAGCTCGTTCTAAACGCGGTGATAACAATGCTTCTACAAAGGACAATCATCATAATCATAATAGTTCCAGCAATAACAACAATACATCGTATAACCACAACACTAGCAACAATACTTATCATCACCATAACAATCATCATCATTCAAAGGATTCCCATGGTAATTCTGATACATCAAGTAATTCATCTACATCATCCTCAGCTGTTTCAACAGCATCGGCAACAATAACAAATTTAGCCTCGCAAATAGTTACAAAAATATGTGACACATGCTTTCGACTTGAAGCTGAGGTGAAAAAATACCGTGCTGAAATTAGTCACATGAAACAAATTGAGAATGAACTCAGACAAAAATTGGATTCAAATGTCACAACCAAATCTTGTTTGCAGGCCAAACAGAGGGAATGTGATGAACTGGATAAAAGATTACATGAAATGCAAAATACAAGGCAAATTGATTTAATGAACTTACAAAATGTTGAAAGGCGTTTAAGTGAAGAACGTAGACAACGTCAATCTTTGGAGGCCCAATTAAATAATGAGAAAAAAGCAAGAAAAACTGCTGAAGAAAAAGCCACTAGATCAGAATGTGGTGATGTATGCAAACAAAGAAAACAACAACTGGAAACCGAAATAAAACAATTACGAAGGGAATTAAAATCTACAGAAGAAGGGAAACAGACGGCCGAACAACAGAGCAGAAAATATGAACAAGATGTAAATATACAATTTTCTTATTAACCTAATCAAATTTCTAAACACAAATATTTTTAGTTGAGAATGTTTGAGGCTGAAGTCAGAAATAGGGAAGCACAGCAGGGAACAGAACGTCTTATTTCAGCATTAGCTGATATGCAATATAAAAATAGTACATTGGAAAAAAATTTATCTGCAGAGACGAGAGTCAAGCTGGACTTGTTCTCGGCTTTAGGAGAAGCGAAACGTCAACTAGAAATTAAAGACAGTATGTTAATTTTTTCTATTTTGTTCTTAATAAACGCAATTTAAGTTAATTGTAAAAAAAAATTTATGTATATATATATTATTTTAGGTTTGATACGAAACAAAGATAATGAAGTCCTTGACTTGAAAGCAAAAATAGCACAGTTATTAGCTATAATGCCATCAGATAATTTATGTTTATCCTCACCATGCCCAACAACAGGTCCATCCAGTCCAATGCTATCTCTTAGTACGGCACATCAACAAATTATGGCATCAAATCATCCATTAAATTCAAGAGGTGGGCCAACATCAGTTGTTGCAGCAAATAATGTTGGTGTTGTTGTTAACAATAATGTAACAACAGTAAATGGATCATCAGTTTCACCATCAACTTCGGTCACTGTAAACACTGTTACCAATGTGAACTCAATAACAAATAGTTCACAAAATTCAAATGTTACTAATAATGTTGTTGGTAATATTCAAGTTGCTTCAAGTGGTCAAACATCATCCAATTTAGATCCAAATGCAACAGCATATACACCGAAAAATTCTATGGTTAGTGGAACAGATGCTTGACGACATTACCGTTAAAAGGAAAAAAGTGTTTACTAATAAAAAAAAAAAATTTTAAATACTTATTTAGAGCAAAAAATTTAATAAAACAAAAAAAAATAACATTAACTAAAAGTTATAATCAAATAAATTTGAAAATGCAAAGAAAAAAACCAATATCAATAAGAGACAAAAAAAAAATAAAAAAATAAAATCTTAATAAATATCAAAAAAAATTTTGCCATAAAATTTAAAAAAAAGAAAAAAAAAAACAAGAAAAAATATTTTTTGATTGCAATGTTTTTTAATGAAAAATATAGCAAAATTTAAATAGATAAAAGTAGAAATTTACATTTTACACTTTTATTCTCAGCATTTTTTTTTTATTTTCTTAATTTATCAATTTTTTTTTTTCTAAATTTACAATATTTTAATTCAATTTTTCTTTTTTTTTCACTTCCAAAATTTAATTCGAATTTAGGAATTGCTTCGAATATTACAATTGAAAAATTTATTTGAATATTATTTAAAATTAATGTGATTTTATTTATTAGGTACATTTATAAGTTTCTCTTACTCAATTAAAATAATATAAAAGTTCGAATTTTAAAATTTTTTTTAAATGATTATACAAATTTATAGAGTTATCAAAATACGAGATCTTAAAATTATTTTTTTTTTTTGTTTTTTTTTGTATTCAAATTTTAATTTTGCTCTAATTTCTTTTGCCGCTAAATAAATCGCAACAATATTTTTATTTTTTTTTTATATATTTTTGATTTTATTTATTAAATAATAACATAATTGGATGTTATTTGTTTATGAATTAAATATTGTGTTCGGAGTAACTTAAAATTTAAAAATTTAAATTTTAAAATTTTCTCTATTTTTTGTTTTTTTATAATATTTTTCAGAAATTTTCAAGATATTTTTGAAATTTGTATTCATTAATTGGAATACGCATTTGTCAGAAGGGTTAATTATTTAAAAATTAATGTAATGAAAATTTATTAAATTTTTTTTTTTCACATAAGTAATTTTAAATTTTTGTAATGTAAAAATTTCAATTTTATTTACATTGCAATTACTAATAATTACTATTAATTAATTTATATATTTTTTTAATTTTATTATACTTTTTTTTTTGTCTCTTTTCCTTTAATGTTTTTTTTTTTGTTGTTTTTGGAATAAAAAAAAATCAACAAATCTGAAACATCAATAAAAAAACCAAAATTTCTTCAACATTTTTTGAATATTAAAATCATTTTGAAATATGAACAAAAACAAGTACATACTATACAATATATATTTTAATTTAAATAATTGAATAAAAGTGATTATGAGTGATTTTTTTTTTAAATTATGTATTAAATTATTTTTACTATTATTTTTTTTTTTTTTTAAATTTTCTCTCTATTTTTTCCAGTGTTTAAATTAAACATTTTGCTTAAAAATGAAATTACATAATAATATTAATTAGAAACAAGAAAAAAAAAAAAATTTACAATTATTGTAATGATATTTCGTTGTTAAAAAAACATCAACATTATTAACATTACAAATTATTTATAAAAATGAATCTTATATTCATTCGAATATATTTATTGAAGTCCAAATTAGTTTTTTATATATATATATATTAGTTTGAAAAATAACACAAATAATACCACCATTTATAATTCCTTCAAATACAAATATTTTAAATATAATATTTTTATTTAAATAAAAAAGCACATAATAAAATACAATTAAAAAAAAATTTATAGTATTATTATTAAAACAAATTAAAATATTGAAATATTTTTTTTCCTACTTAAATAAAGTAGAAGAATTTCAAATAAATATAATTTATACATAAAATTTTTTTTATAAATTAAAAATTAATTATGAAAAAATTAAATTTAGCAAATAAAAAAACAAAAATCTAAATATAAAAATAAATGCACTTTTTAATCTTTTCAAATATTTTTTTGTTCTTCAATATTTCTTAAAAATTTTCACAAAATAGAAAGAAAAAAAGCAATAGTTTAAATAAAATATAAAAATCAATGTTTCTTCCATTTTATTTAAATCTAATTAATATATACAAAATAAAAAATATATTTTTTGTTTTTTTAAAAATATTTTGTGTAAAGAAGTTTTTTAAATTCAATAATGCAATTTATTTAAATAAAAAATTCATTTTTTTTTTTATAAATCACTAATTTAGGCTTCTGTAAATGAATTGAATGAAATATAAAAATTTGTATATATATATATATATATATATATATATATATATATATATATATATACATACATATATATATATATATATATATATATATATATATATATACATAAAATAATAAAAATAAAAACAAATATTTTGTGTGAATAATATTATATAAAATATTTAAGGACTGATTAATAATTACTTTATTTTTTTTTTTTTTTTTATTTTTTATTTAAATACATTTACGAAATTTTTTTAATATGTGTTAATTTTTGAAAAGCAAATAGGGGAAAAAAAAAAATAAAAAAACAAAATTGTAAGAGAAAAAATAAAAAAAAAAAAAAACTTATTATCTACTTAAATTAAAATGAATTGTTATAAAAATTATTTTTTTTTCAGAAGAAATAGTAAATAAAAGAAAATAAATTTTTATATTTATTTTAATTTAAAATTTAAACCAAGTTAAATTTCATAAAGTCAAATTTTGAAAACATTAAAATATATTATCAATTAATCACAATTCTGGTTGTGTGGTAGGCATGATGAAGTAATTAGATTATACTAATTGTACTGATAGTTTTCAGTAATAACTATTTTAGTATTCAGTATATAATTTAAAATTTCGAAATTGATTTCGAATTCACGGAGATTACAATGTTTAAAATAATTAAAAAGGAAATATCAAAAGAAATATTGTTTATATCTGAATTCTTAAATCATATAATATAAAAAATAAAATTTTAAAAATAAATTTACTGAAACAATATGGAAGACAATTTTTGAAATTAAAAACGTTTTCATTTTGTGCATATTGCACTGAAAATTCTACATTAAAACATGAAACAATTCTATTTCTTATGTTTAATTTCTAGTTTTTGTATTTAAGCGTTTTGCATTTTGCATGAAAATTGTAAATACATAATCAGTCTTTCGAAAATTACAAAAATTATAATGTCAAGAAAATTAAAATTTTAAAGTTTTTAAATTTAAAAAAAAGAAAAATCTCATGGGGCAGCACAAAAATTTAAAATAGTTGTCTGTTTCACATTTCTAATATTTCTTTCTATTATATAGAATAAATTTCTGAACACACTTTATTACAACAAATAATTTTCTTATTTTCAGTGTGTGTATAACACATACATACAATTTTCGAATGTTTTACAACATAGAACTATTCTAGAATTTATTTAATGAAAACCCAATATTAAATGAAATTATTAACAATTTATTTTAATTATAGTAGATGATAAATAAAGCAGTTAAGAAAATAGAAATTAAAAATATCGTTTTATATGATTTTATTTTTTTTTTTTTTGTAAATTCATTTCATTAAAATGAATAAAATATAAATTAAATGAAATGAAAATTGTAAATTTGAAAAAATAAAAATTTATTATTTTTTTTTTTTTTTTTTAAAAAAAACCTAGCAGTAACTAATTTATTTACTTAATTTTTTTTAATTCTATTTAAAAAAAGAAAAAAATTTTTTTTTTTTTTTAATTTTTTTACTTTTAAAATGCATATAAAATATTATAAAATATATTATGAAATAATAAGTATAAAAGATTGTGAAAATTTTAAGCTTGATATAAATTAAAATTAATATTAATATTTAATTTATATATTAACGAACTGGAAATGAACAATATTTTTAATAAAACAAAAAAGAAAATAAAAAACAAAAAAAAATAAACAAAAAGTAAGAAGATTCAAATTTTTATTAAATTAACAGGAAGAAGAAAAAGCAAACAAGAAAAAAAAAAAAACATTTGAACAAACATTATTACTTGAGAAATAAAAAAACAAGAAAAAAAAAATTAGATATTGACAAAAAATTAAAAAAATTTAAAAAAAAAAAAGAAACCGAAAAGGAAAGAAATGAAAATGTTCTCAGCCCTCTTTTACTTGTAAATAATATTATTAATAAAAAAGAAATGAAACAAAAAATATAAAAATTATTATTTTTTTTTTTTTTAATATATTTTGACCGGGGTTCTTTTCACATCGCCCCATAAGATCTTTTGTGATTCTCATCCTCACCTTTATCAGCCTTTTGAAAAAACTAAAGTAGTGTAACCGCATTAAGTTGCGGGAATCGACCCCGCCGAGGCCATAGCACTCCTTTCGAAATATTTTTGTTGCGGGTAGGCCACCGTCTCATCTCGCATTACGAATTTAAAACAAAAGTAAACCAAAAATTTCTAAAAATTATTAAAGGCGTTTACTTGGAAGATTACTCGAAATTTCTGAACTTTTCTTAAATGAACATTTGAAATTTAATTAAATTGCGTGAAGATCTCCAAATTTGTGTTTCCAGGCACATTTTAAGCCTGTCATGCTTAAAATTTTAAAGAAATTTTTTAAGTTTTTTTTTCAAAGCTACTGCAAAATTATTATGAACTAGAAGGGGCAGCATAATAGAAAAATATTGGATATTGAAAAATTAAAAAATCTACAAAAGTAAAATATTCGATTTCTGCAGATTTGTAAGATTTTTTTTTATGTTAATTTAGTGATCTTGTTGATTTCTCTTTGATAAATAAAAAAAATTTAATATTTGAATACTTTCTTCTTATACATTTTAAATTCGGAAAATAAATTGAATAAAAATATATTGGATAAATTTATTAGAATTTTTAAATTAACTTCTGTTTATGCCATACGTAAAACTTCTTGCTTAAACATTTGTATTTTAATAATTCTAAATAAAAATTTTTTTTTTTTTTTGGAAAATAGTGTTTATTACTGTATTAATCTTTAAAATTGAAAGTAAGAAAGACTATTTTCAAACTAAAAATCTAATCCTTAAGTGATAAATTGAATAAGAATAATACAAATTCCCATCATACATATAAATATTTCTAACAATACACAATAGAATATTAAACTATTCCAGAACAATGCAATCATCATTTTCGGGAACATTGATAGTACTATGAGGCAATGAAGTGGAAGATTTGTTTTGTTGTTTTAAATAATCATCAACAACAATCTTTTTTGAAGCTTCAGGTACATTTTGACCCCGGGGTACCGAATATAATATCGGAACACGTTTTTTCATTGCATTGGGTTTAATTTCATCGGTTACTTTTGATCCATCTATTTTTCCAATTGTGGGAGAGCTTTTCTTTAACGATTTTATATTTTTATCTTTATTATTGCTCAATGATTCCTCTTTTTCTTCTTTTGTTAAAATTTTTGTAAATTTTGTGATGACAGAAGTATTTTCATTTGATTTATTTATTGGTTTAGGAGTTTTTATTTCTTCAGTTTCAACAATTTCTCTTTTGTTTTTTGGTGGTATAATATATTTCCATTTGTTTTCTATATCTAAATCTGCTAAGCCATATTTTTCCAAATTTTCATCTGATACCGCCCAACACAGAAAATTCTTATTTAAATTTTTATTTTTCATGACCTTCCACTGTGCCATTTTTTCAATTTTTTCTTTAATACAAGATTTTGTAAAATGCATATTTTCTGAATTGGAATCTAGTCTTGATAAATGTGCTTGAAATTCTTTAATTATAAATAATTTATTATTTGTATTTCCGTGAACAAGTTTTATTAGAGGTGCGGTAAATTCTTCTGGTAATTCAGATCGTTTGTTTAATTTTTGCTTTTCTTGTTGTACAGGTGATGAGGTTTCACCAGAGTTGTCCTTTTGAATTGAAATACTAACTTTGTCTTTAAAAATCATTTCTTGTTGTTTTAGGAATTCCCATACAATATTTGGACAAGTTTCCGGTTTCGTCGAGTCCTTATTACTCCATACAACCCCTATCAGACGAGGTTTAATCTTTTCAGTTTTCTTTTTCATTTCGCAAGCAAATTCCTGCTGTAAAATTTTCAACTTGGCTTTCAGCACTTCTGGAGATTTGTCCTCTTCTTCCATTTCTTCATCGCTCAAATGACCATGAGGAACGAAAAATTCGTTATCAACTTCATAGTCATCTTCAGATTCCTTTTCATCATCACTACAACTTAAAGATTCACCCGGTTCTTCTTCTTCCCATTCCAAATCAGAATCGATTTCATAATCAAATATCTGTTTATCAATTCCAAATGGCTTACGGGGTGTGATTGTTGAACTTTTTTTTCTCCATGTTCCATAATATGGAGGTCTCCTATTTTCGCGAAATAGTAAAAATTTTGCTTTGTATTTTTTTAAACTTTTTGAAGTTTCATCTAGATATTGAGTGATACCATGCATTTCGTCAATAATAATTATATCATCGTCATCTTCCATTTTTGGAAAAGTTCTCTCACTTTTCATTGGATTATAATTGCCAGATTTAAGTTTTCCTGTGTAGAGTTCAGAGTAAGGGATGTCTTTATCGTTTTGTAGAAACTCGTCAATCACATTCTTTTGTTCAACATTTAGTTGTGTCCTGGTAATTGGGGCTAGCTTCATATCATCTTTAATTTGAAACGGCATGAAGTTAACGTTTTCTTTTTTTTCAGTAAAAGATAAGTTTCCGTCTTCTACTCCTTTCGAACGTGGTACGAAAAATTTTGTAAAAACTTCAGCGGCTTTTCTTTTTTTATTTTCTATTTCTTCTTTCTCCATTTCTTTTTTTCGTTTTTCTTCCTCTCGTTTTTTTCGTTCTTCCTCTCTCAACTCTTCCTTCTTACGTTTTTCTTCTTCCTTTCTTTTTCTGTCCTCTTCCTTCATCTCTTCTCTCTTACGTTTTTCCTCTTCCTTCAAACGCTTTTCTTCTTCTTTAACTCGCTTTTCTTCATTTTTTGCTTCAATTTCTGCCAAACGTTTTTTCTCCTTTTCTTCTTTTTCTTTTCGACGTTTCTCTTCCCTCTCCATTCTCTCTTGATTCCGTTTTTGTTCTTTTTCTTTTCGTTTTTGTTCACTTCTTGAAGATCTGGCTATGCTGTTTTGCTTCGAAACATTTAGTTTTTTTGTATTTGTATCTGATTCAACATTTTGATCTTTCAAAGTTTTAGTATCTGGGATTAAATCTTTATCTTCGTTAGTTTCTTGCGAGGAGCTGGACTCTAATTCTGATTCTTCTAAAGTCGTAGTATCCATCATAGAAGTTTCAAAGCTTTCATTGTTCTTGTCGGAAAGTAGGCCTACATCAGATTTGTTTTTTTCTTTTCCTAAATTTACATCCTCGCAGTCTGCCGACGTAGCTTCGCATTTTAACTCTTTTTCTTTGTCTTGAGCATTTTCATTGAAATTATCAGATTCTGGTATAGGTATTTTTTCTTCTAAATTAGTACTGTTGTTCAATACACAGGGAGACTGTTCTACTTTTTGCAACTCTAAAAAAAAAAAAAATTCAACAAAAATATTTATCAAAAACAATACTGAGATATACCATTACTTGAATTGATTTCCATAGCTTCAGGTGTTTTTGAATTATCACAGATTAAATTTGATGTAGGTTCGTTGTTATTAGAATTAAATTCTGTTGAATTTGAGGACTTACAATTTATAATAGGTGTAGAATCATATACTGGTTTTGCAATAGAATCAGATATTTTAACTTTTTTATGAGGATTTGATTCAACCTTTGGAGAATGTTTTTCTGCTTTATCTTGGATACTTTTTTTTTCTTCATCAAATGAACAATTAGATGCACTTGATTTTCTTTTCTTTTTTGAACTTAAAGGCAGTTTAATAAATACTTTTGGCTTCGTATCAGGAGTCTTACTTTTAGTATTATTCTCACATTTCTCTGAATCCTTATTTCTTTCGTTGTCTTCATCCTCTTCAGATAAAATAATGATTTCATCATTGTTCAATTTTGAATCTACTTCACTATCTTTAACATCTACTTCACTTTCTGTAACTGAATTTAAATCTTTTGATTTTAATTTCCCCCCCGAATTTACAACTAATTTATTTTTTTCAACTGTGGATAAAACTTTAAAAGGTAATCTTGCTTGGACCAGCTTTTTTGTAGTTTTTTCTTGCTCAGTGAAATTATTATCCATATTTTTATTTACACGAATAATATTTCAATATTGTTCTTCAAAAGGCACCTTAATACAAAAAGGCGCAAAATAAACACAGTACACGATGGCAACGAATATTACATTTGTTAACAGACGTTTTGACAACTGCTGTCATTTAAAAAAATGTCAGGGGTGTTTGCCAAGCTAGGTCAAAAACTTTACGTTTGATTATTAAAAATGAAATTTTCAAAGGCTTGCAAATTACAATATTCTTATACTTGTATTAGTATGAACGTTACATAATTAAAATACCGGGATCCGACATTTGATCCAGTCTTAATTTTGTACCTTTTCAATCATCTCAATCTAAAAATTTTTTTTTGTATTAGTTCTTTAATTCAAATAAAACTATTTTATTCAACATAGTAGGTATCGTTATTTTATTTAAACTTTACATTCATGTACCTATACATATATGCAGCTACACTACTTTTAACATCCGTGATTTATTAACAAATTGAATATTTACATACATACATATACATACATATGTATGTATGTATAAATATTAAATAATTCTTAATTAAGAACTTTAAAATTATAAAATTTTTGATAGGTTTTTTTTATCTAGTCCCTACATAGACTATGTAATATAGTACATACTTACATATTGTAAATGCATAATTTTTATATTATGCAGGTAAAACGTTCGCCACACTCAACATTTGTAAAATTTTCTTTCGAAGTTTTTTCAAAGAAAGCAATTAAATTTTCATATTCTGGATAACTGTTTACATTTTCACCAGAAAATTTTTGTATTCCATTTAATAGAGCCCGACTTGCTTGCGTATATTGCTTAGCAACCTTTGGATTTTCACAAATTGCTTTAGCTAAACAATTATAGTCTCCAAAATTTCTTGCAATAAAAAATCCTTTATATAAATCTTTTTCTATATTAGTAAACCAATTTTCATGGATATCGTATACATTTTCAATTGATCTTCTAGCAGAATATCGTCCGTAACCATAACCTGAATATCCATAATGACCAGTACCCAATAATCCAGCTATTATAATTAAAACTTTAAGCAAAAGTAATAAAAATACATTGCTTAAATTTAAACTTAACACTTGACTTGTACCACCTGAACGACTTAATAATTCTTTAGCAATCTGAAATAATTTAATTCCAGTTTGATTTTTTATTAAATTTTGTGTAGTTTGCATCCATCCTTCATATAATTTTTGTTGTTTTTGATGATAATTTTCTGTTGTCTCTTCAGTTAAAGTTATTTTCGTAATAATGGTAATATAAATCAATATTATTAAAAGGAATTTCTGTTTAGAAAACATTTTTCACGGCAAGAGATCCAAAAACTAAGTTTGTTATTAAATAACTGATTTGAATTTAGTCTGATTTTTTCAATTTAAATAAAAATGTACAAATAATATAGCCATGATTTATTAATGATTAAAACAAAAGAGGGTTTAAAAACAATAAGATAATTTTAAGAGGTACATACATTTTGTATATGTACTTAATTTTGCATTTAGTTGTATCAATTCATTAAAAATACCATACTGAGAGAAGAATAACAGTTGCATATTTATTTAGTTAACACGCAAGAAAATATACGTGAACAATATTTCAAGAAACGTACTTAAAATTGAATTGTAAATTTATACAAACATGTTACAAAAATAATCGTTGTCTTATAATAATTCAATTAATAAAATAAAAAAAGCATTTTGCTTTGAATTACAAGAGGAAAAAACTATTAAAACGTTATGCATCGTTAAAAATAGTGAAACACACAAACAAACGGAAACGACAGAATTAAATCAATTTTTGGAAGAAGACAAAAGAAATTTTGTGTGGTACTTACATACATGTCTACATACATATGTACATGCAATATTTAGATATGAGAAAAAAGATTTTTCAGTGCACAAATTGATAGCTTTGATTTTTATGAAATATTTATAGATTAGAGTAATATCAGGTAATACAATAGATAAATAAATATGTATTCATTGCTGTTCATTGCTATTTCATTTATTGATTAAGTATGTATATATATATGTACATTTATATTGTAGATATGCATCAAAAATACTGGAAGAAATTTTTCATAAAACAAAAGAACTAATGCATTCGCATTTCAAGGTCCAACAATTTTAGTGACAAGTTTAGTTAGAGCAAAAAAATAAACAGACGTGAAATAGGAGGAATTTATTTTATAAAAATAATTCACATTTTAGGTGAATAACCTTTGTTTTTTTTTAGTTTTTATTTGAACAGCACATACTTACATATATGTATGTACATAATACATGAATGTGAAGTACTTTAATTTTTTTCATTATAGAATTGTCCAAGTTCAAAGTACGTTTAATTTATTTCTAAAAATATCGTTTATTTATAATTGCAATTTGAAATGCATATACTTAATAATTAGGAAAAAATTAAAGATTTTAAAAATGGAGAGGAACACAAACTGTTTTAACGATTTTTCAATAATATACATAATTTATTTTTAAAATTCTTTTAACATTTAAGCTCCTATATTATTTAAAAGATATGATAAATATTCAAAAATTGCCATTCATTAAAAATATAAAGAATATCCTTTATATTTCATTCTTATCATTTAATCAAAACTTTAAAACTTTTTTCATATTTTATATCCTATATATATTTTAGCTTACTTACTAAATTATTTCACAAATGGAAATTCCAAAAAAAAAAAAAATAATTGAATAATATTGTATTCCGTTTCGTATTTTACTTATTTATATAATAATTATAATTCTTATATTAGGATAATATTAATTAATTCAGTAAGAATTGAACTTTTGAGATTCACACTTTAATACAATTTCACTTTTCATTAATACAATTTATTAAACAAAATTATTAACCTTTAAAGATAATCGTCACGGTTCTTACAAAAATTTGATAAAACAGCAGCACATTTTATCATATCTGATGGTCTTAATTGAAATCCTCGCCATGATATTTCCAAATTTCCAAGTCGTGGGAAGCGTCCTTTTAAAGTTTCAAATACGGATTCAATCAAATTATCAAAATTTTTGCTAGCTGTCATTATACCAGCAGTATGTTGATCATTATATGTGGTCTCTTTCAACCAATTACAATTTTCACCTTCCAATTCAACATAAGGTAAACTAGCAGTTGAAACGAAATGTATAAAATTGCCTTGATGGCATACATATTGTCCAGTACTAATATCATCAACATTAGTACACATATTTTTATAAATTGAGCTGTTCTTTAAAACTTCAATTTCATCTATTGCACCTAATTCACTGAGTTCAATATTTCGAAAAATAAGATTACTGTCAATTACTGCTTGAAATATTAAACTTCCAATTGAATCACTCTCGGATTCTGTTGCAATTAAAGATGTCGAACCCAAAACTCCTATTACACCAGGACCGCAATTATAAATTCTTTGAAATTCTTTTGATAACATTTTTTGTTCTGAAATACTATTAGGCCATGTTATGTAATTTTGAAGAAGTTTCTGAATAATTAATTCTTGAACAGAAATTATAGCTTGGACAACAGCTGCGGGTGTTCTATCAAATTTCTCGACTATATGTTCGAGTGGAACTTCTTGTGTTCCAAGATAATACAGAAATATTAATAGATCCAGACGTAAATTGACATTCAATGACTCATCTTTTACATGCCGAAACTTTTTATATTCTTTAAGTAAAGATTCAAAAGTAGGTTTTGACAATCGAACATACTGAAGAAATATTTGATCATCTGCATTTAGCAAAAATTTTAAAAATACAGTTTCGTTAACTTTTGGATATAACATTTCTGTAGATTCTGTTAAATCAGATAAAGGTGATGTTGATAGAGGTGTTGCAATTAGCTCAAAATTTTGGTTTGGATTTTGTTGATCTAATTCTTCAAAAGACGAATTCGAAGAATTATCATTATCATCATATTGTAAAAAAACGGCCTAAAAAAATGATCAATTTTCAAAAAGAACTTATAAGAATAAAATAAATATTTACCGCAGACATGTTGCAAATGGTTAATATGTACGAATTCTATAATGAAATATTTAATTTTGCCTTTGTTTTATTTGCTTTTGTTTTATTTGCTTTTGCTCTAAATTAAAATTCTATTTCTAAATATATTCATGTATGTATATTTACATTAATGACATTTTTCATGTTTTGTTTATTGGGTATTTTCAGGGATGCAAAGATCTTTTGACATGTTAGATGTATGCTTTTTGACAAATAAAAGTGTGTCAAATTTTTATATTAAAAGTTTTTTATATTTCAAGTTGGAAAATGCTGGGAAAACCAAACCCATTGTGAAGTAAAAATAAAAATAAATAAAAAAGAGACACTTATGTATATGTTTTTTTGATATTTAAATTTAAAGATTAATTATTGTTGTTTCTGTATTAAGACTCTACAATTTTTCCCATCTATCTAACAAATATGATAATATCATTGAATAAGAATTTTGGTTTGAATTAAAATTTTTTGATTTTATGAATTATTTGAAGAACAATTTGATTGGTTTTTTAACTAAAATTAAATTTATATTTATTTAGCAAATTTAAATTGCATATAATTTACACATAATTATCAATATTTAATATTAATAGATATATTTATCTGCTTTGTATTCTCTTTAAAATGTAAAGCATTAGCAAAAGTAACTTAGGTTATTTTGGCTGCAGTATAAACTCAATTAGTTAAGGTTTATTTGAAGATTTGAAGGGTCAAAAATGTTTAATTTAACATTTTATTACGTTAGCAGCGACATTCACACATGAAATGTCTTTTTTGACTTTTTTATATATGTCAAAATTCGAATTTAAATGTAAATAAAAGGCTTGCACATTGCCGTTCGTCGTTGCGAACATGTGTTCTTAAGATTAAAAGTAAATAGTTTTATATTTTACTCAGTATGACTATGAATACAAATAAAAATAAATCAAAAAAACGAAAAGTGAAAACTACTCAAAACGAAAATGGAAAAAAGGCGAAACGCGTAAAAGTTTTGGAAAATTCAAATGAAGGGATTGAAAACCATGCTCTTGAAGAAAATCAGGCCGAAAGTACTATGGAAATAGACAACGAACATGTTCCCGCAATCATTGAAGATACAGAAGAGGAAATTAAATTTCCCAAAGATTTTAATATAACAACTTTTCGAGAGAAGTTGCGTGGAACTAACTTCATTTCAGGTATGTAACTTACAATAAATCACAGACAAATGTTTAATTTTTACATATTTATTTGAGTTAAAACAAAATGTGTTTTTTAAGAAAAATGTACATAACCATATATATTTACATACATATCTTACATATGATATCAGTTGTTTACCATTCTATTATCGTTTTTTAAATTTAAACATCTAATTTTTCTAAATAATTTTGGTTTTTGTAGCTAGAATAATTAATGCATACACTTTAAGTTTATTAAAATAGGCATTTTCCTTAACTTTTAATTTGATGTGGATTTTGGCATTTATAAGTGATTGGGTAGTTTAACAACATCCCTCAGGATTGGGTCTATCGTTATTTTACGAAAATAACTTTCTTAAATCTACTTAAAATTTCATTTCGCACGTGTACTTACATAAGGACTTTAGTCTGAATTTTATCTTATTTTTCGCTGGATTCTGCAGTTTCGGGAAAGAATATGTATCAATTTTGAGGTATCATCTATTCCTTTACTTTTTTATGTAACCTTTTATTTTTTAAATGACACCTATTTTATCTAAATCATGAAATTTTCTCTTTGACTAGCCTAAGTTGGCTTTCGGATCTAGGTTCAAATGTTGAGTAAGTTTAGGGAGAAGACTACATAATCAGTCCTATTTGTTTCAAGTTTTATGTTGAAAATTTTGCATTTAATTTTATTTGCTTTATTAATCTTTGATGAATAATTAAATTTTTATGGTTCATAATTTTATAAATTTTCATAAATTTTAAATGTATTTTTTGTTCAAAGTTATAATTTATCATTACGCCCATCCAACAGAAATACCTTGAAGTGTGATGACCTCATTTAGCCACGTTAACAAGGGTTCATAATATTTTAACATTGAATTGGCACACAAACCATTGTCATCACCTGTAGCAATTTTTAATACTTGACGCCAAGGCTTCTTTGATCCCATTTTCATCATTTCTTTCAAAGCTGCGCCTGCTTCTGGAGCTTTATAAAAATTACAATTGTGTAGAGGTAATGACGGATCGCTCTCAGAATATCTTCCACTTTTTTCACAAAGACCTCTATAAATTTGATAACCTACGATTTCAGTTACAAATTTACTGCAATAAAAAAAATATAGTCAACTTTTTTTTATATTCTTGCATATTTACATAGCTTCGGATAACTTACTTGGTATGAAAATTATTTTCTAAATCTTGATAAAATTTATCTGAAAAATCCATTGAATCTTCTGGCCTTTGAATAGGAGGGGATATTCCAGCATATTTTGCCATTAATTGCCAGTAGTGATCGTTAACTTGATTTATTTGTATTTCTTTTGATAAAAGATCATTTATAACTTTGGAATGAACGAAAAACATTGGTATATTGAACATAGTATGAACACCCTAAAATTTTACCCACCTTTAATATATTGAAAATTTAATAGTATAAGTTTTATATTACCATTTTGAATAATCGATTAATGAATTGCTTTTCAGTGTATTCAGAACTTGGTATTATATCTAACTCATCTAAATATTTTGGTGTAGAAGCTGATAAAATTACAGCCTCTCCAACAGGACTTGCAAATTTATATGATTGAAAGTACGCGAATTGTAAATCTTTCTTTTGATAAGCGTAGTGAATAGGTGCCAACCAACCATGAATTTGCAAAAACTTACGAAAATCTGTATGTTGACAATATTTAATATATGGTGAAGGAGTTTCATCAAATATTTCAGCCCGACAATTTGATTTTTCAATACTTTGTGGAATTGGTTTAAATGAATCAGCCCAGAAATTTCTACAATCACATTTTGTTTAAATAAAAAAAATTATTATAATTTGATAAAAATCTTACTGTGGTAGATCTTCAAAGCCAATAGATTTATAAAAGTTGTTGGCAATTTGAACAAACTTTAGTGCATCGTAATTTTTTTCATTGATTTTTTCATCTAATTGCACAAGTTGATCTTCAGGGAATGGAATTTCAATATCATTTTTTCTCTTCCAATTTTGTGCTAAGACTTGTTGAATTAAATGATCTGGAATTAATCCATCTGCTGAAATAATTTCGCTACCTTTAGTTTTAAGCAAAGAATATCTTATGTAAGCGTGGAGTTTCTTATAAAATGGTAATAATTCATTCATAACTTTTTCCATTTCTGTAATAAATTTTTCATCGTTGTATACCCTGTACCATAAAGCCAAAGGTGGTACTTGTGTAAGTTTTGCAGCTTCTTCAAACCAATCAATAAAATTTTTCAAATGTAACATTTTATCTTCTTTTAGAGTATCTCTCCATGCTGCCCAATAATATTTCAATTCTTCGTCATCATTTGATTTAGAAATAACTTTTGCAATATCCGGATAAAATGATAATTCACAATTATTAGGATTTTTATATTCACATACTTTTTCATTTGTTCCCAATTGTTGTAAAAAATGTGTCGAAAACATAAATTTATTGAAATAATTCTCCTCTAAAACATATAGATATGCAGCTGTACGTAAATTTCTCATACCAGATTTAAGTTCTTCATTGGAAAACTGTTCATATGGATAGTTTTTTGTATACTGTGCCATTTCAGCAAGATTCATTGCAACTTGTTCCAAAAGATCAATGCTCATTAATGCTTCTATAAAATTTTCATCATCAATTTCAAAAGCTTTTTGAGCCATAATATTATACAAATTTATAAATTCTTCACTAGTTTCATTTATATGCTTTTGAGCAGCGTTTTCATCAAATCCATTTTCTAGTGGGGATGATTTCTGTTACGAAAATATTTTTTTTGAAAAATGTTTTAATAATTTAATATTTACTTATTATAATTTTATTTATTTTAGTTAGATTAAACAGTTAAACCTAATTCTATTTTAATTACCACATTGAGTGCAAGACTCAGCCAAAATATTGATGCCAAAGTAAGCTTAGTCATATTGTAATATTTTTTAGCTTCGTATCGTTTTTTTCATAAGTGAATGTTTTCTTTACAAATGTTTCATATAAACTAATTGAGTTGATATTTTTTCTGCGAGAATAATCACATTTTTCTGACCAAAACTTTTATTTTCATTACAAATTTAGAATTTGTTCATGATAAGAATTTGACCTAGAGTTTTTTTTATTTAGTGTTTTTATAAAAAAAATTATATTTATATTAAGTATCAAGGAGGAAATTTGCACATTTGATAAGAAATTATTTTTTTATATAAAAAAAATTTCATTTCTATTTCGTATTAATTATCAATTAAAATTACTATTTTAATTAGTCATTCCATTTAAGATTTTCTAACACCTTAAGGGCACACTTATTCAAAAATCCCGAAAAATTTCAATGGACAACTATAATATAAAGCTCTTAACAAACACTTGACTTGTCTAATATCAAAATGATGTTGGTCAAGGAAAAAAGTCCTTGACTTGTCCAATACCATTTTGATAAAAATACTTTGTGGGATGCCTTCGCTTTGCTTTCCTGTATTATTAACTATAATAAGAAAGAATTTTAAAATAATTTATCATTTTTTAAAGTATATTAAAATAATTTTTCTATTTTTTTTTTTTCAGAATTAAGACATTTTTTACATTTAGCCAAAAAAAATGAAAACTTTATTAGTAAATATATGAGTAAGAAGGGAAAACCCTTAGAATTAGTTGAAGCATTGGAAAGAATTGACAAAACACATCTTCATCATGTGTCATATATTTGCGATGCATTTCAAATGGTTTTGATGAAAATTTTAGCAGATAAAAAAGAGTACACTTTAAGTGCCATCAATGCATCAAGATATTTTTTAAAAAGTCATAGTCAAATAATTGAAAAATTATTAAAATCGCCAAGTCAATATCATAGAACAATAATTTTGAAACTACTTACAGCAATAGTATGTTTGGAACCTGAGCTTGGTAGACAAATATTAAGTTGCCTTGAGTTTTTATTAAATACTAAAGTTATTGAAAAATTATTATCGCATTCAACATTGAAGCAAAATGAAAATGAAAGTGTTCGTAAATCATTTATTCATTTTATTTTATCATATTTGATTGATGGAAATATAGTTTTAATTAGAAATATTATGGATAAACGACATTTATTCAAAGCCTTACTGTCTGGACTCATAAATGATGATAGTGTTACGATATGCGTTGTTTTAAATACTATAAAAAAATTTGTTTTAGAAAATCCAGATGTATTAAAAACAAAAAAAGTATACTTATTTGATTCTCAATCTTTGAATGATTTAGCACATTTATACAACTGGCCTAAAGATAACATTGGCAAGGCAAACAAAAAAATAATTGAAGGTAATTTTAATATTTTTTCAATCGAAATGAACTATACTAAACTCATATTTTATATTTAGATAATGAAAATTTGGCTAAAGATGAAAATATTGAAAAAAATAATGAAAAAATTAATGGTGATAAACTTCAAGTCAGGGAAGCTGTTCATGAATTTCTTTCTGTCTTATTAACATCTCGAAAATATGGTTTGGCATTTGATTCAATGACAAATTATAAACAAAAAAAAAATCAATTACAGAAGAAATTTTTGAAGTCATTAAAATATCCATGGATGGATGATATGAAAACAGAATTAGTTATCAATATATTAAAAACGTGTCCAGATATTGCTAGAAGTATAATAAGATTTTACGGACCATACGTAAATCCATATAAAACAGCAAAAGCCTTTTGGTTAAACGTTGTTGATTTCATCAGAAAATTGATTTTAGCTTGTGCACCATCCATATTCCATAAAATATTAGATAAGATAAGCTTGAACGATTATACATTTTTAATAAAAGACATTTGTTTAAGTCCAGAAATATTAGTACATCTAAAGGGAGACATGTTCTTGTTTTCAGATAATTTTGAGTTACGGTTTGAAACTTCAAAGTTGTTGCTGACTATGTTTCAGCAGTTTTGTAATTATATGTTTGCTATACTTGATCGTGAAAAGTATAAAGGCAGTGACATGAAACGTTTTAAATTGGATTTAATAAATTTCATATCTGTAAATTTTCCAACAATGGAAAATATCTTACAGTCGTCGTTTCAAACTACGAGAACTTTGGATTTCGATAATCCAAGGCAAATGGAATATTTAGACGTAATATTGGACTTAGTTCTCTTAGTTGCAACTCATCATCGTACATTTTTCAATAAATCAGGTTTGATTATAGATTATATGACCTTTCTTGATCCCATTTTTAACTCAGATGAACTGGGAACTAAAAACATTAAATTAGAATTAAAAGCCATCAAAACTATATTACTATTAACACCTTTAAAATTATCACCAGATCAAAAGATTTTTGAACGGATTTTAAAATGTTTTGTTAATGTTTTTGTTAATGGCGAAAAAGAAATGCAAAAGGAAGCTGGAAATGTATTGCGTAGTATATTTATTAACACAAAGTTTTTTTCTGAAACAAATAAACTTGAGATTGATATATGGTTGCAAGCTTTAAAATTATGTGATCCTGCAGATGTTGATCTTTTAATATTTATGTTTTATGCTTGCTTTCAAGTACCTTTAAAAGAAGTCGAAGAAGAAATAAATGATAATATTTCCAATGTAGAGCATTCAAAATTCGAAAAAGTTTCCGATTTAAAAATGCTCTTCGAAAAAATTGAAAGTGGAGAGGCTGTCGAAGGTTATGTAGAACCTTTAAGTTTAAGTGTTCTTCTCCATTTTATATATCTGAAAATTGATCAGGATGAGGAAATTATCAAATTCTTAGATATGGTATCACTTTTATTATTTCATTATCATCCATTTCCCGAATCCATTTACGAAGTATATTCTAACAATTCTCAGAATGAGGCAAATAAATATTATATGAAAAAGATTCTAAAAAAAAATAAAGTTGAAGCGATTCCAGGTACTGGAGAAATTCCGTTTTATAATAGGATTCAAGAAGCAATTTTAAAAGGAGACTTAGTATTTTTTGAACTTTTTCAAGATACTACTGGAAAAGGTAAAATAAACATTTTGAATGGTACTAAAGAACATATTTTAATTGATATTATTGAAAACGAGCGTCTAATACTGCTTTATATATATTTAACAATTTTTACAACCTTACATCTTGTTGAAGGTGAACGTTTTAAAGAAAATAATGCAAAAGCAAGTCATCAATTTTTAAAATATTTTCTTAAAATTTTACATCTATTGGATAGTGATAAAGGAACATCATTCAAAGGTGTCATATTTGGAGATGGTGATTTATTCCCAAAAACTGATATATTTTATTTGAAAGAAATTTTGAAATACATATATTCAAGTCACATACATTTAATTCAAGATTTTGATGTGTTTGCGGAAACAGAATCGAAACAAAATTTTTTATTACTATTATGTGATTTGACGAACTCTGTAACAGAACTAATTGGTGATGAAGTTAATGAATTTCTAATAAATTTTCAACAAAAAATTGTTCATGAGATTGGAGTTCAAGTTAAAAAAACAATGAAAAATAAAACAAAACCAAAATCTGAATTGATTACAAATGTTATAGAAAGTTTTCGAATGACAAATGATCAATGTGTTGAAATATTAAAATGCATTTGTCATTTAAGTCATGAAGATTTTGTTGATAAAACCGAAATCCAGAATAAATCTGTATATTTTGAAATTTTATGCACTACATTAAATCGAATATCCGCATTAAGAGAAGGAATGTATGACAAAAATTTATGTATAAAACTTTCCAACATATATATTGAATTACTTAATGAAAATAATGATTTTGAAAAAAATTTAGAGAAATTTGAGGAATCTTTTTATAATTTATTGGTAATATCACACCAGTGTATCGATATATTCCCGGATAGACTATTTAAACTATTTTTTGATTGTAAGAAACTTACGAAAAGTGCAATCAAATTAGCTGTTTTAATGTTAGAGAGAAATCCGAAATTGCAAAGTATATTCTTAGATAACATAGAAAAGAATTTATTTAAAAAGGAAATTATATATCCGTTATTAAAAATTTTAATCCACCAAAATCCAAGTTTTAAAATTAATAATAAGTTGTTAAAAGAAATTTATCAAGAGTTTAAAAATGGATTTATGAAAACTATAGAAAAACCTCAAAAATCAGGTGTAATTTATAAAGAAAATGTAGAAGTATCAATATATCTTGTAAATGAAGTAATGCCTATAAATGAATGTGTGGACTTTTCTAAAAAAATTGTGAAAACGGATACAGTTGAAATATATCAAATTAAATTATTAAATGCTATTTTTGGCAAAGCTATTCAATCCTTACACTGCAACTCTGATGAATACAAATCAATTTTTGCAAATTTCCTAAATAACTGCCTACAACTGTATAATATAATATTTAGGCGAGATAGTTTTGATGAAAAAAAAATTGACTATTTAAATTACTCCATATATAACGGGATGGAATCATATTTCCGAAAATATAACAATAATGAGTTAATTGATTTTAATATGATCAAAGAATCGCAATATTGGCCAGCGTTTTACAAAAATTGTTTAAAATATGGTATACAAAAAGCAAATGATCTTCTGGAAGATAAAATAAATTCGAGTATTTTAAAAATATTAGCATATTTGAGCTCATTTATATTTAGTAAAGTAGAATGTGAAAATGATGAAACTAAGCAAATTTTTGACATGATTTTATCACATTCTAAATTCACTGATATTGTTTTTGATAATACGCAAAGTGAAACAAAAACACAAATTTTTAATTTACTTTTAATTTTAGTTCAGAAAAATGTAAAAATCTTAAATAAAAAACATATACCAATATTTTTGGGTTCCTACAATGCAAAATTATGTAAATCTGATAGATACATTTTAGCATTAATTCAATATTATGAGAAAAATGAAGTAAATTTATACGAATTTAGACCATTTGTATGGGGTGAAACAGCTGTCTCACATTATTCTTTAGGAAAAGTTGACGCCACAACTTTAGAGCAGCAAGAGCTTACAGTTGATCAAGTAATGTCATTAATAGATCGATTTACAAGTGAATTTACTATAGAAAACTTTCCAGTTTGGAGGAAACTCAATACTTTGAAACAATTGCCAGCAGTAGTGTTTGATAATCCAGAAAATTTAGTTTCGAATTTCGGTTCCAATGCTGTTGAAAAGGAAATTGAAAACTTCTTATTTGCAGGTTACAATAACAAAAACGATAGCAAAATTGATAATTCTCTACTAAAATTATGTTTAAAAAGAGATATTCTTTATGAAAATTGTTATGATCCAGCATTTATGATACCACTTATGTGTATGTGTTTTGCCCCAGAAATACAATCTCAACCAGTGCGACCTGTTCAAAATGGACTTTTGAGTATTCTATTTGCAGCTTTGTCAAGTCATGATAAAGAAATGCGTTTGGCAGCAGGATGTTGTCAACTTCGTTATAGGCAGCATATTGAAAGTAAAAAATTTTTTGATCAACCATTATGGATTCAGGCATACGATAATATTCAGAATGGATTAAATCAATTACAAATTAATTGGATTAAGCATAAAAAGAATGGTATTCCTAAAGTTCCCTATATATCAGGATTATTTTTAGCTAGAGCTGTAAATTTGTTAATAACACCAACAGATTCACTTTATAAAACAATTGTAATGTACTTACGTTTAAAAGAAACTTTTGATTTCTTATGTGTACCAGAATTTAATGTTCTCTTTCATAATTCTGAAGTTAATCATACGCTATTTCAAAAATTTATTTTACAAGTAATTAAGGATGGAATAAAATCTAGTTCAGATTTGGTTATATTAATAACAAATAATATTTTTAAAGCTTTAATGGGCTTCTATTTTAGTGTTATGACTAATTTAGATTTAAATTTACAAATTTTATCAATAATATCAATTTGTTGTAAAATTCCAGCATCAAGTAAGATCTTAATAGATTATATTGGTATATTACCATGGCTTAATAGTGTTATAGAAGAAATAGAATATTATAAATTTGATACCATCGAAGCAGTTATTAGTATCATCAATAATTTATGGTTTTCAATAAAAATAAGAGAAGCAGAATTTTATAATTTTCAACATCTGGAAACAGTTATATTTAAGTTATTGATAAAGTTAAGCTCACATATTACTTCGCGTATTTCATTAAATAATTTTGCTAGATATTTAAATATTTTACAAAAGTCGGCTGGAAAAAATCACAAATCTTTAACAGAAGAAAATTTAAATAGATTATTATTATGTGCTCAGAAACATTACAAAAAAGATATTTGGAGAATTCTAAATATAAAAAAATATGGTCCTGTTGGTGTTGAAAGTAAAGAATGTTTTTTAAGACGTTTAAAAGATGATAATAGTTATGATGATTATGGACAATTAGCTTTGCTAAGTTTAAGGGAATTTATTATAAATTGGAGTCAAGATCAAAATTGATAAGAGAAATTAATTATGTTTTTTTTATATCATGAAAGAAATTTTATATATGATGTGTAATAAAATATAAAGTTGTAATTGATTTTTTTAATAATTGGTTTTTTTAATTATGTTTGTATAGTGAGAAACATTAAAAGTAAAGAGTTTAATGCTAGTAATCCATTTTATTTATATTTCTGAAATGCAATAATTCAATATTATAATTTAACTTTTTTGATTAATTAATGAAAGTATATTTAAATTTTGAAAATATTTGATCGAATTATTAAAAAATAATTAATCGATTTAGCAAATAAAATATTGAACAATGAAAAAAGAATCGATTTCAAAGAAAGTCAAAATTATAATCGATTTGATCGAAAAAGGAAATCATTTTAAAACTGCTTAAAATAATTGAATTGTACATATATTGAAGATTTTAAGGAAGAATTTCCAAAAATATATTTTTAAAAATTATTTTTTAATAAATTTCATTGCAAATGTTTACATACTTTTGTGTTACTTCAATGTAACATAAAATAATTTTTGTTATGCCAACTTAGTTACACATATATATGTATATAAATAAATAAAAGTTGTAAACAAGATTAAAATAATAATTATTAGTATAAAAATTCTATGATAGTGTTAGTATTGATGTTTTAAAAGAGAAAACAAACACAATGAACGATCATCAGAAAATTTTCATCAATATCAATTTATTTAATATTATTGCGGTAGCATGGTATGGTAGGTAACATAAACAAGTCATTCCACCTGGCATTTTATTCTTTCCCATACAAACACATACATATTATAGTATTTAAATACATATTATTTTAGAGACCAAAAAAAAAAAAAACTTGAAAATCTCTAACTTCATTCATTCGGTAGAGGAAATCGTAATTTTGTAAAAGAGAAAAGAAAATTTAGTTGAGTTTTGGATTATTTGACGTAAAGAACGTTTTATATTAATCGGTCGGCGGAATTTGTTTGTTTTTTTGTTTTATTTATTTATTTTTTAATTAAATATTTTAAATTAAAGGAATAAAAATTAAAACTTTTTAAATTATAATTATTTTTAAATGATATTTATCGATTTTTTTTTGGCTACAATTTTCTACAATACTGCAAAATTAAATATACGCGAGCAAATTATTTTGCAAAATTACAAGTGTGTACGCTCGAAAGTACATATAAGAAAATTATTTTTTTTTTTTGCATACAAGTGTTTCGTTAATATTTTTTATATACGAAAAGTTTACTTATAATATTTATTTATTAAAAATACATAAGAAAAATTCATGTGTTGTATTCGATTATAAAAATTACAGTGAAGTCGATAAGTATGTGAATATATATTGTATATCTGTTGTATATATGCATTAAATAAATGAATATGAATAAAAAAAATTAAAGTTTTTCAAAAATTATTTTTTAAGAAAAAATTCTAATATTTAGGTACATACTATATAATTAAGAATTTTCTTAGCATTTATATAATTCGAAATAATTTAATAGTGTACGATAAAATATTTTTAATTGTTATATTAATTGTTATACATATACATATGTATATTAATTATAAAATTTATTTTTATGTTAATTAAAAATATTAAGTATAATAATTTAATTTAATGAAAAAAAATAATAAATTGTTAAAATTCTATAGTAGAGGGAAATTTTTTTTTCAATTTTTCTTTTATTAAATCAACAAAATTATTTGATAATTATAATTAATAATTTTAGTAAAATAGTAAATAATAAATATTGCATTTATTACAAGTTTAAAAATATCAAGATTTTATATGTATGTCTTATTATAATAATAATTAAATACGTAATAATTTTTAAAAAATAATTAAATCATATAGGTATTTTGTTAGAATTTGTTATATTGGTAAAAGTGAGAAAATTATTAATTGATTGAAAAATGTAATTATATTTTAAAAATTAAAAATATTCCAATATTTTGTAATTAGCATACAATAATAAAATATATATATAATTATTAATTGTTTTATAAAATTAAAAAATTTAATAATTTCAAAATATAAAAATGTTATTTGAAATTTTTAATTATGATTTCTTATTGAAATATATAAAATTTGAATATTGAAATTTTCATATTAATTTCAATTTTTTTTTTTAAAATTTTAAATATTATATTTAATGGATTACTTAATTTTCAAATAATTTGGATAATAAAATACTAATATAAAAAATAGGTAAGTAATAATGATTAAAGTATTTATTTTTTTTTATAATAAAATTAAATATTTAATGGGATTTTCTTTTCACAAAAAAATTGTATGAAATTTTAATATCTACTCATTATACTATTATATAATAGAATTAAGTAATTATTTTTTAAAAAATTAAGTTTTAATGTTTTTAAAGACCGGTTCTTTTAGAATTCTATTGCCATTTAATTATGTTATAAAATTAATTTAAAATTAAGTAAAAAATGATATAAAAGTACGCTATTGTTTTTAATTTGTTTTCTCAATTAAAATTTGTAATAATAGGTAATTATAATTTTAATTATAATAATTAAATAAAATAAATATCTTAATGAAATTAGAAAAAGAAGCAAAAGTAAAAAGATGAAACAAGTTATTTATGATTATTAAAAGTTGTTTATAATTCAAGAATATTTTATTAATTTTTGTTTTAATGAATAAATTACAAATTCGAGGATGTAATCTTATAACAATGAAATAAAAATATTATTAGTGCAGAAATAATATAATTGTTCAAATATAATTTCATGCAAAATTAAATGAATTGAAATATTTTGATATGGCATTGAATGATTACAATAATTGCAATAAAATATTTGTCGTAGATTGTAAGAGGGATTTAATTAAAATAACCTAATTTTTAGTCATCAACAGCCGTAGTTAGTGAAAATCACTAACTTAATAGAAAGAACACCTATTTCTTGTATAATTGTATATGAAATATTAAGAATGTGTTTGAAACATCAATTAATTGCCATAGTATCTAATATTATTGCTAACAAGCTACTATCTATAACTGAGGTGTAGTGTAATCAAAAAATTGCACATTTTCATTTCAATAAATTTGTTATAAAGGACTTAAGAAGGAAACTTTGATTTAATTTTCTTCAATTTACATACTTACATAAGTAATAAGATTTATATTGTTACCAAAAAATTAATGAAATTCAAAAAAATTTTTTTTTGTTTATTCTAATTATAAGAAAAATTCTCCAACGTCGAAATCTCCCTCTTCTTGTTATTGTAGAGCCTTTGACAAAAATTTTTATTCATTTTATAAAATTTTCATAAAATTTGTTTGATTCTTGTTCGCTTATAATTTTTAAATTAAAAGTTATATAAGCTGCATGTTTGTATATTTAAAATCAGTACGTATCAATTTTAATCATCACGAATAAGTTAATATATATATATATATGTATATGTGCATTGAAATTTGAAAAGTTTTAATTTACGATACAGGAAGACATGAAATATTTTTATGGTATTTAAAAAGTTTGGTTTATTTTCATTTGAATTTCATTATTATTATTTTAATTATCTACAAAATGAGTATACAATTATGTGGTATATAAGTATGAAGTTATTTTACACCTTATAATTCAAGTTTTATTTGAGTACGTATTAATATACATATTTTTGCATACATTTATATTAAGTGTACTTATACTTAGATTTTGAGTGTTAGATGAAGCGCTAAAAAACAGAGACGCCAATTATAAATAAATGAAAAAAATATTTATTTATTTAACCCGAATTTAAAAAAAAAAAATAAAAATTTAAATAATTTATTTGGTTTTTATTAATTTGAGTTCATTGTTCTTTCCCAATATGCTCAAAATTTAAAAAAAATCGTCATATTGTAATGAAATTGGAATTTTTTTAAATTTGGAAATTTGAATTAGTCTTAAAATTGTAATAATATTGGCAAATAATTTTAAGTTGTTGACTAAAATATGATTTTTTTCGAAAAATCGTACATTATTATAAGTATTTTATGAAAAAAAATTTGGAAAGAGAAAAATTTGAACAAATTTCAATCAATTTTACTATAAATTATTAGTGAGCATGTATGTTACAAAAAAGTCCCTCGTAAAATTACAAAGACTTTTTGAAAAGCATTGTTTAGGCAATAAAAGAAGTCGTCTTTGATTTGAAAGTTGTAATTAAAGTTACTTTAACTTGAAAACTATTAATTAGAAACGATATAAAAAATTTCTGAGTGACTCGTTTAAGGAATTTTTATACTATTTAGAAATTAGAATATGAGTTTGTTAATTTAGTGCTTACTGCGATAAATGTGTTAAATCGAGATTTTATTAAGTTAATATGTTGTGAATGGTGTATACAATATGTTGAATATCAATCAAGTTTCGTCAATTTGTAAGAATATACTAAATATACTAATAATTTAATAACGAAAATAAGAATATACTAAATTCAATTTGTACCATTATGTCAAAAATTAACGGAATTGACGCCAACTTGACAAATTTTTGCAGGCAAAAATTAAAATTTTTATAATCATATTAATTTTACAAATACAAAATGTCTTACCAGGCGGTTTATTGTTGTTGCAGAGGGCAGATTCCGCACATTGAAATATCGCCGATATTCTCGCCGAGTTAAAGTAACTGACCTGTGATTTTGATAGTAAAATTCTATGATTTTTGTTCGCTGCTGCGTTGTGTACTGCTCCATTATAAATTTGTCAAGCCTTGTTTACAAGATTCTGAAATAAAAAAAAAAAATTAATAAATAAAAAAGTTATCAAGAATTCAAAACGTATCCCGCAAATTCTTTAACGTCAAAATTTTGATTTTAGTCTGCAAACTGTCTGAAACTAAAACTTTTACGGACAGAAATCTAGTAAACTTTTTACCCGTGATTGACTTTGAATTTTGATCATCCGTAAACGTCAAAACAAAAAAAAATTTTTTTTTAGATTTAAAATAATTTTATACTTACATATTAAAAATTAACAATAAAAATATTTTTTATATTATTTTTAACGTAATGATAGTCACTCAACACATCAAATTTATTTACTGAATTACTACGTCAGACTGTCTGCATGTAAAAAAAAAAATCTACAATTTTGACGCTTAATTGACTTTTTTTAAACGTTTAAGAATTTAAACTTTGACTGAGAGTAAAAACGTAGGAGAGTATCCGTAAACTCAGACAACTCAGATTTTGTAAAATTTGACGTTTAAGAATTTACCAATCGTTCTTTTTGCGCCACCCTGTAGAACAATGCGAACTTTAATAATTTATGTTTTAAAATTACTCAACACTTAAAACACTTTATATTCCGAGAGATTTATCATATTTTTACACTATTTAGAGAATATGTGGTAATTATTGCAATTTTAATTCATGAATTCTTAATAATTTAGCAAAAAAACAAAAAATTAACAATGTATTTTCAAATAAAGTAAAATTTTAAACAATGTAGGAAATTTTTCTTAACATAAATTAAAAAAGAAATTATAATTTTAATATTTAATAATAGGAAACCGATTTTATTTTATTTATTTTTTTTATAAAAACTTGAAATCAGAAATTATATTGTACAATTTTTTGAAAACATGAAGGTTAAAAACAAAATGGGAATATTTTTTTCATAAGCACATTATGTAAATATATTTTTATATATACATATACATAATATATGCATATGTAAGTATGTATATGGATGCAAGTAAAATTCATTCACGTATTTTTAACGAAATTCAGTTTTTCATAAGTAAAAGCAAGTATAAGAAATATTTTTGTTGTTGTTGTTCTTTAATGTTGTTTTTTTAAGTAAACGTTCCCACTTGAAAATTAATTGTTAAATGAAAAGTGGGTCAAATCAGGGTCTTTTCTTATATTTTTTTCTTCTTTTTATATTATTCTTTTTATATTGTATGAATTAATAATATTGGAACCAATTGATCGAATATATTTTCTGTATAAACATAATAAATGGTTTTAAATCATATACTTATTTGTGATTAAAGAAAATTTTTACAAAAATAAACTTACCGAAATACACGTTTTTTTGTTTTTCTTTCACGAAAATACCATAAATTTAAAAAATAAAATATTTTTTTTTAACAAATTATCAAAATTATAATTTTTTGTTTATAACACTTACTAAATTGGAGAACTATAAGGGTGACATGAGGATGACAAATTGAGACTGCCAGTGAAGATAGAAAAAATTCGCTGTCGTTGTATCACATTGCTCGGAAAGTGTCTTATGTATCAGAATTAAGGAGTACATGAGTTGGCGTCTTAACATTTCTGGAAACTATTTTTATTTTAACTATTTCTGGGAAATTCTCGAGGAGTTGTGATTTAGTGGAAATGTTATGGCCGATTTTTAAAAATCAGTAAATCAAAATCTAACATAATTGGATAAGCTTTCAATAGTAGTTAAGAAAGAAGCTTCCAATAGTATAGTCTTTCTATTAATAACCATCCAAGTACCCGTCATATTTCCTGCTTGAAATTATGCAAAATCTTATAACAAACTTAATATTAAAATATCTTATTATTCTATAACGAAAGTAATAATGATTTTATTATTTTTTATAACTTCTTGTTTTCTTTTTCACAAAAAATATTCTCATTTGATTTACATTGTATATAAGTATAAGGTATACCAGTGTACATTCTCATATATATATAATAAATTTTTAAAATGAGAAAGAATATATAGAAACAGCCTTTCATATATAATTATAAAAGTGTTATTAAAAGATTGGATGGCAATTCACCTGTTCATCGACTATAATTGGCTAAAATATTATCAATTCTCGTATAAGTCAATTTGGATCGTGAAAACCTTTTAATTTTTTTTTTTTTTAGGTATACCAGTTGGCGTGTTCATTTGTACAGAGTACAACGTTTTTGATGAGAATTTATTTATTTTTTTTTTATTATTTTTTAATTAAAATTAAAATAAATTTTTCGTGTAATTTTCTATACTTTCTACTTGAATATTTTTTTTTGTAAAAATTGAACAGGTAGTGTAATGAACAGGTAGTGTAATGAACAGGTAGTGAAAATATTTATCGATTTTTTATAATTATTTTTTTTTTGTGAAGAAAAATTATTTTAATTTTGTGTGATTTTTTTCTTTTCTCTAATAAAATATTTTAAAAAAAGAAAAATTTGTTGAAATTTTTATTAAATTGCGAACCAAATTAATAAAAATATCAAATGTGATTGTAATCAAATTTTAATTTATTAATTAGTTAAAAATAGTTTCCAAATCGAAAGGATTTATTTGAAATATTTGCATAAGTTTAAATTATTTCTTTAATTTTATATCAATTCAAATTGAAGTTCAACGACTTCGGACAGAATCTATGGAAAATATTTGGATTCCAATTTGTAGATGAAATTTTGGCACAAATTAGGAGCAATTGAGCTTAATGTTCAGAAATCATATTCAACTTTGTTAATGTAGAGCAAAATATTACCCAATTTAGTACGTATAGAAATTTTACATTCATGATGCTACTCGTATTCAATTAGAGAGTATGTTATAGACAGGTGTACGGCAAAACCCGAAATAATTGCTCAAAACAAATGGATTGAATTCAAATTATTCGGCAAATTTACATTATGAATCTAGTAATTTTGTTTATTAATAAAATGTCCCGTCTTTAATTTTTTCTTAAATGGGTAAAATTGTAAGCTATATTTAGCCAGAAAAAAAAATAGAGGCAGCAAAGTTAATCAACTCCGAAAAAAAAAGAAGCTAATTTCAATCCGATTTTTGCCTTTTTATGTAAAATATATTGGAATGTTTATATAAATTGGACCAGAAATTTTAGATTCGATCTAGTTTTTTTTGTAACATTTGAATAGGGCTACCTTAATATACTTATTACCCCTGTAAACGGAGAGAAGGAGAAATAATTCACGATTACAAAACATTATTTTTGTAATAAATTGGCGCTATTCAGTTTCGTGCAATGTTTAACTTCTTCGAATTATTTTGTTCGATAAAAAAATTACAACAATTATCTGTACAGGGTGTATTGCATAATTGGTGGCAAATAATTTTAGGGATGATTCTTTGATCAATTTCCAGCAAATTGTACAGGGACGGGATCAGATATACTGGTTTTTGAGCTACAACCTGTTGAAAAAAAAAAAGTACTAGATTTTTCTTGCATATTTTTCTTTGGAACCATGCGACATAGAGGAACCATCACGAGGCGTTTTATAAGCGATTGATTGCTCTTTACTTTTGATCTTATACAATTAATTTGATTTGAGCCATAGTTTTCGAGATAAATCTCGTCAAAGTCAGGATTTTTTTTTTAAAAGTTCGAAATTTCTTGAGCTATTAAAATTTAAAGTTGTACAAGAAAATTTTCTTCATTTTATTTTCTATTTAACAATATTTACAAAGGGCCATACATATATCTATGTATATAAACATTATAATATATAAATTTAAGGTCAAAATTTTTAACAAAAAAAAAAAATTGTATGAAAAGAATTTTACTATTATATTTATTGAAAGAGAATTTAAAAGAAAAAAAAAAAGAAAGAGAGAAAAAAAAACAAAAAATAGTCGCACTTGTTGTTGTTTTTTTTTCTTTTTTTTCTAATTATAAAAAGGAAAGAAAGGTGTGTACTACAAACACAAAACACTAAAATAATAGTGCGGTCAGTGGTGTAACTAATTATGTATGTACCTTATACTTACATAAATATGTACCAAAGTATTTAAAGAGTAAAAAAAATGAGGGTTAACATTTTAATTTTTTTTTTCGTTTTTCTTAAAATCACTGCCAAACAACAATAAACACCTATATGAAAACATTTTTTCTTTTAGAGGAAATTTAATTTTTTGTTTTACTTGTTTTTTGTAAATTTGTTTTTTTTTTATAGTTTTCATTTTAATTCTATTATTTTAATATAGAAGAACAAAAACTACTTATTACAATATAAAAAAAATTTTATTATAATTATGATTTGTTTTTATTTTTAACCTATTTATACATACATACATACATACATATCTAAATTTTGTGTCAGTGTACACACATGTTTCAAACAATTACAAAATTTGTGTAGAAATAAAATTTTTTATTCACAAACTTGCAATTTAATTTTTTTATTCTGTATGTAACATAGCTACGTATATATGTATGTGTTTGTGTTATATTGTGATTATTCAGGCTTCAGAGGTGTTATCAGAAATAAATTAAAAAAAATTTTTTTTTTGTATGTTAAACAATTCGGTTTGATTAAAATTAGTTTATTTTTCGGTTTATATTTTTTTCGGGAACCCAATTCTTTTACACTTCCTTACATACATACATACAAGTTATGAATATATATATATGCATTTAATTTGTGTTTTATTTTCTTGTTTTTTTTTCTGAATATTTTAAAATTAAATACAGTATTTATGAAGTGAATTTTTTTTTGAAAAAAGTTAAAATTAAAACAAAAAACGGCCCAAACGAATATAACAATGTAAAGAGTTAATGCCAATTAACATGAATTAATGTATTGAAATAACATTCTGTGTATATGTATATATGTATGTATGCATACAAATATGTACCGGATTTTTACAAAAAAACCGAACAAGAAAAAAAAAGTAGCACTCAATAACATAACATTATGCTAATTTAACTGTTAAAGATCTATACTAAAAGATAAATATATATATACGAGAACAATAATAAGATATACAGGTGAAAAAAAAAATTTATTTTAATTCGATTTTTTTGTGTTCTCAATCAGATTCAATTTATATAAGAAAAAGGCCACTGTTCTAGTTAAGTGGAAATACTGAAGTAAGTAGGTTTGATACAAAATATATTATGCAAATATAATAATCTTTTAAAAATTGCTTAACCCATATTAGTTTAGGAATCGTTTTGCAAATTTACATACATACAAGTAGAATCGATGCTGGTTAAAATTTTAAAATTCTGTTAGGGTATGTAATAAAGCTCCCTATTTTGGGAATTAGGAGTCGGGCGAATATATAATTCACAAAAGGTATTCCTTGGATTTTATCGAAGAACTCTTATATAACAAACAAAAAAAAAAAATTTGAAAAAAAAAACAGCCTTTTGACTCCGCTCAAAAAGTAGAGTGCAAAAGCAGCGGTGTCATTTTTTGAGTTTTTATTTTATTTTTGCTGGTTTCTTACCACAGACATCTTTTTATATTATAGGAGTCTATGTTTGCTACAGCCTCATCGTGTATCTCGTTTTTTTACTCACTTTTTATTCACTTTCAAATCAGAATTCCCAGTATCTTCTAATGGATATTTCACTTTTCCAATAAGATTACTCATTTTTTCAATTGGATTTTTGCATTTTTTCTCAAATTATTCGACTGAACGTCTGTCTCACTTTCAAAAACAAAGTGAATTTTGTATGAATTTTGAAAAAAAAACAAGACACGCAATATCAAATAACTTTTCTCACTCGAAAATTACATTATACAAATATATGATAGTTACTCACTTTTTTCTTACTTCCCGAGTAAAATAGTTAGAAAGAGTATTAGGGCCTATTCTCTAGTATAGGATCAGGGAATATGTTTTTCGAATTCGTTGATAGGTGTTATTGTTTCCAAGATATCAGAACTTTTTTAATAATTATTAGTTTTTTTTTTCATCAGGTTAATTTGAAATCTAAATAATATGAATTTTTGAAGTATAAACAATAGTGTATGTTTATAGTAAAACCATATTGAATATAATTTTCATAATTAATTTAGTTCTGTTTTAGCATAAATAGAAAAGATCTCTTGTGAAGAAAAGTTCTGTTGTAAATTCACAAGCAACTGAAAAAGCAGATAAGTTCAATGAAACCGATCAATTTAGGATATGTCTAATTTAATAGAAAAAATGAATATATTCGCTCCTAGGAAATTAATAAATTTAGGTAGTCATAACTTGGAGATTATAGAAGAATCAAGAAAACAATTTAATAAATTAACAATAAATCACTTGCCTACAGTTTATATAAAAGGAGAATGTCAAATTCAAAAATCCTTTTCAATTCAAATAGAGCCACAAAGGACAAAAAAAACTGAAACTAATAATAAATCAAATGTACAAAATACCATCTTTAAAGAATATATTCATGGTGTCAAGGAAACCAATGGCATTGAAAATATTGAACAAGCAGAATGTGATACGAATATTAAAGAAATGTCAAATGTCAAGCTGAAAGAAATTGAAAAATTCATAATAGAAAACGTAATTGTGATTTTATTTGAAAAAAATTGTAAATTTACAAATTTAATATTTAATTATTTTAGAAATTGTTTGATATAATGCATCAAAACGTAAATAGTTCAAATAAAATACATACAGGCTCAGTAAATTGCAAAGTTGAACCAAAATCAAAAATACATAAACATGAAAATATAGGTATGTGGGATAATAGGAATTTTTCAATACTTTCTCCTATAAGTTCAAACGGAAGTAAAATATGTATAAAAAAAGAGATAAAACATCTTAGTTTTTTAAATTGGGCTGAGAATTCATCTAAAAATTAAATGATGCCATATTGTAATTGAAATAATTTTGAATTTTTTTTTAATTAAATTAAATAATTGCATTTTATTAATAATTTTGTGAAATAGTTTTACATATGTTAAAAATTGCCTGACTTGACAAATTGTAAAAAAAATGATTTTATAAACCGCCCTTGAACAGTCTCTAAATCTTAATATTTTTGCTCAAATGCTAAACCGTATAAAGTTTGCAGAGTACATTGTTGACATTAGGTTAACAGTATATATCGATAATGAATAATTCGCGTTATTGCAGTTAATAAGGAGCATTATTTATTTTAATATTGTCAACAGAGGTCTAAACTTATATTATAATAAATAATGCAAAAAACAAAATGTCTCGTAATTAATAATGTCAATTGTCTGTCATATTGTTAAAAATTTTGTACATTTTCGTTATAAAAAAATTTCAACTGCTGATTATGTTTCCATTTATAGTTCATCAAGATCTTAGGTTAGGTTAGGCTGCACGGCCCCCCGAAGGGTACACCTAGGCCACTGAGGCCCGCTGTGATGTCGCCGGATCCCCCCTCTCTCCCTCACTAGAACCAGGCCGAGTTCCTCAGAAACCGGCCAAGGTCTCTAGCATTTACATTCGCTAGGTCCGTGGCCCGCTCAAAAATGTGGGACCCAAGAAAACTCCGCCTGGAGTTCACCAACGCCGGACACGAGCACGGTGAGTTACCATTTCCTCCTCCTCCTCGTCACAACAGCTCCTACAGAGGTCGTTTGCGGGGCGACCCATCCTCCTGGCATGATCGCCAATCAGACAGTGTCCAGTTAAAACCCCTATCACCGCGCCAATATTCTCCCGTCGGAGAGATATTAGATCCCTGGTGTGACGCAAGTCTAGCTTTGGCCACAACTTCCTTGCCGCGTTACAGTAGTTCCATTCGCCCATCTGAGATTAGTACGTTCCACCGCCGCACTGCGTAGCGGCAGCTTGTGAGTGCTAAGGGGCATGCCCAGATTTTCATTTTCAGATAGAATTCAGAGGGTCGTTTCATGTCTCGCAAGCTCATCCGCCTTGCAATTCCCTGAGATCCCACTGTGTCCGGGAACCCAAACCAAGTTTAACTCGAACTGCCTTGCCATCTCGTTAAGAGACGACCTACATTCAAAGACCGTTCTGGACGTAGAGGTTTCCGACTCCAGCGCTCTTATTGCGGCCTGGCTGTCTGTGAAGATACTAACACTGCCCACGAACACTACATGCTCACCAGGCCAGCGCAGAGCCTCCCCAATTGCCTGAAAGACACTGCAGTGGTCCGGCAAGCGGAAGGAGCTTTGCCTCGGCAGGACCGATGCCCTGACCTCACGAATGAGAGCACGGCAGGAACCAAGTCAATTTACCCCACCCCGTGCCCACAGTCCGCAAGAATCAAAGCGTCACCCGTGGAGCAACACGACTACTGTGATGCAGCCCCAAGGCACACTGCAGACTCCGCAGCCATCTGCCTGCCCAGTATACCTCATGGCAGCAGATGCAAAAGAATCTCAAGAGCCTGTGTAGGGGTGGAGCGCAGAGCCAACACACACCATTATCATTCTTTGAACTCTGCTGATTAACCTCAGGTCTAAGGAAGTACGAAGCGCCGGCCACCACACCAGAACTTCGTACATCAGTACCGGTCTCACCACCGCGGTGTACATCCAATAAACCATGTTTGGTTTCAGGCCCCACCTCTTCCCGAAGGCCTTTTTGCACGAGTAAAGCGCAATAGTTGTTTTCTTCACTCTCTCCATGATGTTAAGTCTCCAGTTCAGCTTTGAATCCAGAACAAGCCCCAGGAATTGAGCCTCCCTGCTGAAGGATAGGCCGATTCCGCCAAGTTTCGGAGGAGCCAAGCTCGGAATCTTATACCTCCTACTGAAAATAAAAATCTTATATCTCCTACTGAATCTTATATCTCCTACAGTCGGTCGCCCAGTTCGAAACTACGCCAAGAGCTCTTCGCATCAGCCCATTTAGTGCATGGAGGTGCTTCCCAGACACGGCCACTGCAACGTCATCCGCGTAGGCGACCACCTTATAGCCCTCCCCCTCCAGGAGTACTAGTGACCGATTGTTTACCAGGTTCCAGAGAAAAGGAGAAAGCACAGCCCCTTGGAGGTGCCCCTTCCAATAGAGCGCTCAATGCATGACCCTATCAGGGCAGTCAGGGAGCCATGAACTAAGAGTTCCGACAGAGCCTGAGTGATCGACCGTGACCTGACATTGTTGAAAGCGCCTTCAATATCTAGGAAGACAGAAAGTGTTTATTCCCCGCAGTTAAGGGATTCTTCAATGTAGTGTATCAAGGAGTGTAGGGCCGTTTCCGTTGACCTACCCTTCCGATACGCATGTTGTGCCGGAGACACGCACCTCGGGTTAAGGTTGTTCTTTATGTATGCGTCTATCAATTTTTCTTATATTTTTAGTAGAAACGATGTTAGACTAATTGGTCTAAAATGCTTTTCAGTTTTAGGAATGAAGACGACCCTGGCAACAGTCCACGATTTTGGAATGTGAGCTAGGTCTATACAGCATTCGTACATAATTTTCAGCCAGGGCAGGATGACCTCTGCCGTATTTTGTAATTCCGCAGGCACTATATCGTCCGGGCTCGCCGACTTGAAAGGTTGAAAGCTGCGGATAGCCCAAAGAATTCCTTCCTGGGTGACCACTTCCGAGGAACAAGATTCGCTGTCGTAGACATTCAGAGGAGACTCCTCCAAGGACTCCGGGAAGTGCGCATCCAGAAGCAGCTCCAAGGACTCCGAAGCGGAGCTGGTCCAGGAGCCGTCAGCTTCCAGCAGATAACTCGGCACAACTGGGTCACCTGCCAGGACCCCCCTTAGTCTAGATGCCTCCGCAACCCCGCCAGTCCTTCCGCAAAACTCCCTCCAGGAGGATCGCTGCGCCCTCCTCAGCTGACGCTTGTGTTTTCTGAGATCATCCTTAAATGCGTTCTAATCAGATGATGCCCTGCTGAACTTTGATCAAGATTTTTAATGATGCAAATAATTATTAACAATCCTCACCTTTCCAATCAATTTTTAAACAAATTAACCTTATTAAAAATACCCTTAATTTTTAATATATTTATAAATTTTAAATAATTTATGCTAATTCCATTTTTTGTACTAGAAATTTAACATATTTTTGAAATTATTGCATATTGTTTGAATTTTTATATTATTATTTAAATATTTTTAAGATAATAAAATCAAATTAAGTTGGCCTACATACTTAAATTTATGATTTGATTAAATTTAACACTTTGCATTAATTTAATTTAACACTTTGCATAATTAATGTAGAAAATATTTTAATAACTTGTTTTTGATTCAAACTCTCTCTCCCTCTTTCTATGGCCACCCTAGATAATTATTATTTCTATAATTTAGTGAGTATAAATTTCGGTGAGATATTCTATCATAATATTTATTCTAAGTCCGTAAAGCACGTATATACATATGTACCATAGTTGATGATATTGGAGTCATTTATACATAAATAATTGTATTGCCTACTGTTTTGAAAAGATTTTTGTGTTTATTTTAATTTAAATTTAACATATAAGTGTATGTATATGTATATATTTATTTGTCTGAATCTGTATATATATACATATATATTTTAATCTCTAATATGGTGTTTTGATGAATGAATTATGCTGTGACATATTTTGGAAGGTGAGATAAAATGCTTGTTTTCATTGTTAAAGCCGTAAAGAAATGAAAGATATTAAAAAAGAGAACAAAATAAAACAAAAAATTAATTGGTTTTTATATTTAGATTATTAATCTAGTAGAGACTTAATTATATATTTGGAATTTTAAACTACAAATACATATACATATAAAATACGAATATAATTAATTAAATGTGATAGAAATTTTATAATAAAATGAAATCCAATACCTTAAATTTATGTTTATATTTTTTTGGTAAAAATATGAAGAAAGATATTAAAAAGAAAATTTTTTTTAACAACTTTTTAAATTATAGATTTATTTTGATTATTTTAGAAATAAAATTTAAATTTCATCTGCTTTATTCAGTGTATGTATGTGTGTAATTTTTTTTTATGGGATTATTAAAATTTTGATAAATTAAATCATGAAAAACACTTTATAAACTCACTGTATAACATGACACTTGAAAGAAATTTGAGAATATAATAATGTGATTAAATTGGTTAAATTGATCACCAGAAAATATATGTATATATATATATATACATATATATATACATATGTATATATATATATATATATATATATATATATATATATAAATTTTGACCTATATATATAATAAATAATAATAAACCTATATAAATTTTGATTTATTGTGTTTCAAACCCCTCCTACCACATTTTTGATTCTTTTGTAATGGAGTAAAATACAAACTAAATTAAAAATGAGTTTTTAACATATAAATAGGCATAAAATCAAAAAGTGTGTAGGTCAATATTAAATAGAGTTTAGGTTATGTAGGAAACTTTATTATGTTTTTGAAATCTCACCCTAAATATCATGCACTCCATTTTATGCCTTTTATTTAAATACTTAGTAAACAGAACGCTTAAACGTTTAAATTTTTTGATTTTTTTTTTAAATTTTATATATGGAATTGTTAATTATACTAGCATACGTTAGCCGCGAAACATACTTGCGCTAGCAACTATATTATCACGCGTATTTATTAAATGGAATTAGTTAAACAAGCCGCTTTTTTTACATGGTAGGGCGGCTTCTGGATGTTAAAGAAATTAAATAGGAAATTTTGCAGAGAAATCGGAATACGGAAGATAAACTTCTATTCTCAGAACCGATTTTTTTTAGATAAGTACATTAAGCTTATTTTATATTTTTTCATAAAATATGAAATAAATATTTTAACGAAATTTTCATAGTCTTATACAAGAGTTTAACAATGCGGTCGATTATTTGACAACCACATGCAATTTAGCAATATTTAAAACAAGAGCCGTCTTGATCTACTTTAGAATTTATTGTTTTTTTTTTGTAACAAAACGTCTTCCAAATTACGAAATGTGTATTTTTTATATTGTATTTTAAATTTTTGAATATTGCCTTAGTTAAATAGGTAAATTGAAAGAGAAATAACTTAAATTTGTATGCAATGTTGGTACCAAAATTTTTTAAAAAATATTTTCTTTTTAAAACAAATAAAAAATTTTATAATAAATTTTACTCTAATGTTCAATATTCACATCGTGAGCTATTTTTTTTTTTACTTTTGTTTCTTGTTATTGCCGCAAATCTACTAAAAAAAATTTCAAAATTTAAAATATTATTGAACAATGATCAGATTTATAAGTACCTTTTACTTATAAGTGTATGTATATATAGGTTTATTAATATAACAATCATGATTTCAAAAAATAAAATTGAGCAAAAAGGGTTTTGGATATAGATTCTAATTGAATTAATGTTGGTAAAGTACTTAAAATACGTATACTACGTAGGTAGTTATTAATATTACTAAGGTTTTAATTGAATATAAGATAATTTATTTTATACAAAGCAATAATTGAGAGTTGATATAAGAACAAATTTGAATTTTTGAAAATTTAATTTCAGTACATACATGCATATGATTATACATATATTTAGAATAATTGTAAAATAAATAAAATATTTATCTTACCAAGTAACCTATCTAATTTCTTAGAAAAAGACCCTTAGTTATTTTTTTAAGTTGTCCAGAGAAAATCTCAATAGTGTCTTTTGTTTTTCTTTATAAGAAGGCTCTGCAAAGTCCAATGTTCTGAAAAAAAGTCTGCAAAGAAAAAGTTTGAGAGTATGTACATATATAGAAAAATTTGATTATGCTTAATTTTGACATTTTCATAACTGATGTGACAGTAATGTTAGCATATTAAAATCATGTAGAGAAACCGTTGACAAAATGTCATTTCCTTATTGTGTTTATGAACTTTCTACGCAATGTGTATTACAGAGTTCTATTAGCATCGTAGTTAAACGTAGTAGTGCTACATATATTTGTCTTGCAGTGACATAATTGTGCTGAACTTATACCGTACAATTAGTCGTTAGTATTAAAATTAAAGTCGGGGAATATCATTGTACATAGTTGTAATTTAACAAAAAAGAAAATTTTAATTACATAATTAATTAATATTTTACAAAACCAATTTTCTTCACCTCTTAAACTTTGTATTTCCACATCTTTAACAATTATTTTTAATTGTAACTTTAACATTTTTCCTAAATTTTAAAAATAAAGATCTTAAATAAATATTTGTAATTTTATGTAGATATTTTGTACGTGATATGAGTACTTATTCTTGCATTCTCTCTCTCTCTCTATTATTTTCAATTTTATAAAGATAAAGAATGACAAGAGCAATAAAATTTCAAAAGTATTTTTTTTTTATTATAAAACGGACAACATTTTTATGACTTCATGATGTGTCGATTGTATTTCATACACGAACTCCGATCTCTATATACTTTGAAAGTACATAGTATGTATATATATAAATATAACTACATACATATATATTTAATTTAGTTTATGTATGTTATAAATAATAATGCGTTTTAACTTATTAATGGCCGACACATCAAATATATTTAAAAGAATGCAATATAAAAAATTAAAGTAGTGTAAAAATTGGTTAATTACCGAAAAAAAAGGGTTTTTATTTTTAAATCCAAATACATTTTTTTTTTGTTTTAACTTAATTCTTGTTGAAATACACAAATTTTTGTGTTAAAATATACAATGTAATTAACAGTGGTATGACACATTAAATACTATTTGCGTAGTTAGCAACATGTATTTGTCATTTTGTATGGATACTTTTGTTTGAGTGTATTACACAATATATATAATAGTTATGTCAAAAACTGGTATGTAAATCATTCGGTTTTCAATAAGTTCCTGTACAGTTAAGATTTTTGGCAGAAATATGCGGTAATTTTAAATTCTAAAGCTTTTTTTAAGTTATGTAAAGTGAAAAACTGATAGCAGTTCCTGATCCGATATGTTTGATTTTGAATGATTTACGGTGCTGAATTGTATCCGAATAATTGAACTAACAATCTGACTTAAATATCCATCTAGGTTAACATTGAGGAGAATATCTTTGAGTATGATAAAAGAAACACATTAGCATAACGTCATTTCTCCGTATAATTCTTCTCTGAGAATTTAAAGTCTACTTTAACGAGATGGCAAATATCTACAATGTTTACAGTTGGTATGCTCAATTCATTGAAGGCTATCCGAATTCTACACGAAGATGTCAGATTCCGTTTAAAATGTGTTCAAATGAAGTTTATTATAGAGGTCATATTTTTCTTATAAAAACCAACACTAGAAAATGAGTCCCTAAATCCTCATCAAACTAAATTTAAAGCACTGTTTTTTTAACTTGTTGGTTACTCAATGATATTATCGTGAAATTATGTGCCTTCTTTGTCTTTCAACAAAATGGTTATATGTCAAAGTCTTATAAACGTCATGCAAATAATTGAATATGAAAAGTGAACGTATTTGAAAAAAAATCTGTGAACATTTTATAAATTATTCTTGCATGTATAATTTTCTGTATAAAATTTTAAAATCAAAAATTAGATGATCAAATTCTTTAATTTTTGAAATCAAAGAGAATAAAAATACAAGACCTTCTTACATAATTATGATCGCCTCTGTTTTTTTTTTGTTTTTAAATATTCTACATACTCTTCACTTGTTATATGTAGTCAATGAGATTTTTTTTTGTTTTTAAGAGGGAGGATAAAAAATATTCATAAAACAAAAACAACCAACCAAAACAAAATAAAAAAAAAAAATTATAATGTATTACTTTCGAACTTTGACGTTTGAGTGTTCGCACCAAACCAAAATTTAATTTAAACACACAGGTACATGAGTAAATATATTTAATGTAATTAAAATGTGGATCGGATTAAAGAATTTTTTATATTTTAAATTTTCATTCATTTAAAGTTCACTTAATTTTCTTTTAAGAATTAAAAAATTGTATAATTAGCAACGTATAATCATTAATCAAATACACATGAGATTGAAGCAAAAAAAATGGAAAAATACAAAAAATTTTTTTATAAGAATTTTTTTCCACAATACACGCACAACTCGGCATTCCAACAATTATAGCAATGTTTAAAGTTGATCTGCAATATTTCAATAATTTTTATTCAAGTTTCTGTCTGAAGTCTTTTGTTAGAATTTTTTATACTCTTTACGACTTTATTTTTTAAGGATAAAAATAATTGTTGGTGTGAACACATGTACATACAAACGATTATATAAGAAGAATTTTTGTTTGATTTAATGATATTGCGTATTGAATCAGTCTTCAAAATATTATGATTATAAAAAGGTTATGTTGTTTTTCGATTTTCTCTTATTAAAGAGGATTGCATTATGCATGCGTGATTTAAAACTATTAAAACAAAAAAGAAAAGGGTTAAGTGGAGTTTTTTGTATTTTGTACTTTAATGATTATATGTAAAGATTATAAATTAAAATTTTCATTTTATAACCACAAAAAAAAAAAAAATATTCATTAAAAGTTTAAATATTAAATTATATCGGTGGTTGATGTTAATTTTGATATAAAAATTTCATATGGCTAAAATATATTCCTTTTAAAAAACGGATTCTGATAAAAATTATTTGATAAATTCTAAACAAATTTTTTTGAAACATATGTCAGCTTAAACTCTTAAAATCTTATAAGATCAATAGTATGGTCTAAACATACATTAAGGTCATTTTGTACAAAAAAAAATTAAAGAAAATTGGAGTTTTTAAATGCTCTACTTTTGTAGAAAATTTTAGGGTCACTTCATATTTTATTTGATTTTAAATTGAAGTTATAGTTGAATTAAAATCTATTTGATTCGAATTTCGAACTTTTTTTAGTATAAATTTTTGAAAAATAATTGAGATTTTCATAATCGTAATACTGCAAGAGGCAATACCTACAACAAACAGTCCAAAACACTTTTTAAAGATGGAAAGGCTTTGTTATCCAAAAGAAGAGAACACAAACTACAACCTTTTCATTGATGATTTTTCAAGTTCAAAAAGAATGCGTTATCCATTTTTTTTTTAATGTTCTATAAGCGTCCTTCAATTTTACGTTTATTTTCAATATCAAAATGTGAAGCCATCTACCGGAAAAATTATTCCATAACTGCTTGTGTCATCTACAGCCAAATATACCATCGTGTAGAAAGGCGAAGTGTTAACTCGTAAAAGGAATAGTTAAAATTTCTCTTTTATACAAACAACGATAATGGGTTAAGAGGTTCATTTTGTTCGACCCTTTTTTTTTCGTTTCATATTATTTACTTAGTTATTGATTTAATTTTTATTGGGAATCTCATTTTAAATTTCAAATCTTTTATTTTAATTTAATTTGTAAAATTAAATTTTTTTTTTTTATTTGCTTTTCATTTTTATTTTATAGGGAATTCATAAACTGTCAAAATTGTTTTGATTTTTGTTCTTTTATATTGCACTCACAATAAAAATTGCAATCCTTTGTTGTCGCATTTGATAAGTTTTGTACTAGAGTGCAAAACAAAATTCATAATATAATAAAAAATCAAATTTTCTCTTCTCTCCTTTTCTTGTTTCTTCACTTGATAGTTTGCTGTTTTTGTTTATTTTTATATTTGTTGCTTTTTGAATCAAAACGCTCAAGGCAATTTATTTTTTTTCTTGTATATTTTTTTTTTTGTTATTTTTAATTTTTTTCCTTTTCTTTATTTTTCAATTACAATGACTTGCTGGTATAAAAAGTATAGATTACATGAAATCAAAAGATTTGACTTGAAAGACTATACTCATGTGGTTTTGAGTAAATCTAATACACAAAACATGAGAACAAAAAAAGAACGAGATGAGAAAAACAAATAAAACAAAATAAAATTTTGAATGCAAAATGAAAATTAAATCACAATGCTACGAAAGAGAGTAAGATGAGACTTTTTGGGTCTTAAACATTTTTTTGTTATTTTTTGGTTGTTTTATATTATAAAACGTGGTGGTATCTAACATTTGACTTTTTGGATAAAATAAGGAAGTAAAAATAGAAAATATTTCAATGTTGACCATGTTTGCAAATCACTGATTTATTATTTTTTATTTATTTATAAAAAAATTAAACCCATAAGAACAGAAATATTTCTGTAAGCTTGTATTTGTGTGTGTGTAAATGTACATATATAAATAACTTTTATCCCACATCCAAATATACTGTGTATATAGTTTAAATTAACATAAAGAGTAAACAGGGTGGTCCGTCAAAGTGTTAAACATTTCAGAACGTGGGAAGAGAATTTTAAAGAGAAAAAAAAACCAATAAAAAATCTTTTTGATGATAACCGAAATTTAAAATTCTCTTAGCACAATATCATTTTTGAATAATATCAATTTACAAGTTTTTAATAATTAAACAATAAAGAGATCATTTTTTACTTACATAGATACATATATGCATATAACCATGTATTGTATATTGCGTTATATATGATTATTTTTTATATTTCTGAAATAGAGAGTGAGTAATAATATACGAGTAGCATCAAAAGTTATGAATTTATGATATAATCGATTCATCCTGTTAGACGTCGATTCATACTTTGTGACGTCTATACATGCTTTTTGACGCCATCGCATTCTTTCTGTTGAAAGCATTAGGTGAGTTCAAATGTGTCTAAAATAGATATAAAGTATGGTATGCAAGTGATTTGACAAAAATTTTACATCATCAGTTAAGTACGTTTAAAGTTCAATATGTGTGTATGTTAATCCTACCTGGTACAATGTTTATCAATTAAGTTTAATAATTATACCAAGTACTGTTATTTACATGTAAATAAAAATGCAAATTAATATAAAAATTCTAACATTTTGCCATGTTATTTTACAATTTTGCGTAATAATTACATAAAGTGCAATTAACTTGTTTAAAGAAGTTTTATTTAACGCCAATTATATGCCTACCACATATATGTATATAAGCGTTACGTGAGCCGTAATATCAATTAACAATAATTTTATTTTACAAAAAAAAAAAATTAAAGTTATTTAATAATGTATTAATACATACTTTGTATATAAAATATTGTACTCGTATGTTGTTAATATTAGAAACATTAAAAAGGTGGAAAATTTCTATTAAATTCAAAATAAAAAAAAAATAAAAGTGAAATTTGGAATTAATTAAATTATAACGAGGAATAAAATGTTTTTTTGTTTTGTTTATTTTAAAAGTTGTGGGTTCAGTGCTCATGTAATTTAAATAATTTTCCTGTTTTCATATCAATTGATTATTTTGAAATTATAGAGAGTGTGCTTTTCCATGACAGCTATTTTTACTGCGAGTAGATTTGTATTGCAAATCAGGGAATTGCAGTTTAGCAATACTCCAAGGCAAAATCTAAGGTATAGTCAGCCGCGTTGAAAAGGTCGCTAAAAGCACAGCAATTTTAGGTTAGAGATCTCGAAAGAACTTTTGAAAAGGCGGTTTCTAAAATTTGATTAAAATATTCATGCAGTTAATCGGTAAGTACTCGTACATCTCAAAATTGTCTGGAATTTTTTGAATATCGGTCCTGCCCTATCTCAGATTCCGCAATTTCTGAAAAGAAACAAAAAAAAAGGGGCGAATATAAAATTTAAACTATGGTGGCCGAATGTCTTTGAAAGATATTTACATACGTTCCTATATACATTTATTACAAATTAATTTATGGTTTTAATTATTTTAACAAATTTATTTCATATGACATTTTAATTTACAGGACAAGAGTTGTCATTCAAATACAATATAACATGTTAAACAAATAAGCCAGACTCTCATATATTAGTACAATAATTAAATTTACATCAGAATCAACTTCTCAATGTTAAACATTAATTTAAATGTCATATACCTATACATACATACATATATGTATATATATATGTCCAGTCCAAACATATTTTTATCTTTTATTTAATATAAATTAAATAATTAAGACTATAAATTTCAAAACATTTTTATTATTAATATATTATGTATACTGATATTTACATACATATATATGTACGTATATATAAAAATGTATTCCTAATTTATATTGATCTCTCATTTTCCATAAATTCTCATGTCTCTCTTAAGGCCAGAGAAAAACAGAAAAAAAAAAACAAATTTTTATGACAAGAAGTTGTCAAAACTAATTAGCAATACATGATTAAATTGGTGTCAAATTATTATAAAAAAAAAATAACGTATGTATTCAAAATAGAAAACAAAGAATGACATTTTAATTCTTAAATTTGTGAGCGACTTTTAAAACCAATAAATAATTCAATAAAAATGAAAAAATTCTATTTTTTTTTATTTTATTTTTCAAAATTATCAATTAATTTTTTAATGATTTCCCTGATGATTATTACTAGTTTATGTTTAAATTTCGAAATCGAACTATTTTATATGATATTAAAGTGCGGCTCTATAATGATGACAACATGATGATGATGATGATGATGGCGACAACGATGATGATATTGATAATAATGATTTTTGTAATAAAATCTTTAAAAAATTTATTACGCATAACAGATCATGTAACGGAGATAACATGTTTTATCTTTTATTCATGTTAAGGTTTAAAAGTTTAAATATGCACATAAATGTATGTGCGTATATTTATGTATATAACTGTATATAACTTGACAGTATATATATCGGTATATGAAACATATTATTTTTTATTATAAATTCATAAAATTCATAAAAATTTATGAAGTTCATATTTTTTTTTTTTTAATAATTTTCTTCTTCTTTTTTTATGTAGTTTTGTAAAAGAAAAATTTTTATTTTTGAAATTCAATCTTATAACGAAGATCTAAAAACTCTTGTTTTACATGACAGAATGAAATTTCATTTGCAAAAATATTCGTTAAGATACGCGTGGTACCTATAAGTATGTTCATATATAAAAAATAAGTAATTATGTAATGTGTATAACGTTTAACAGTATTAGCGTGTTTAGTTTGTGGTTTTCCTTAATTTTTTCTATTATATTTAATATTACGTGCATAAGGTCTGATGATATGTAAAGGGTGATCTGTATTTTAAATCACAAAAACAGGAACGAAAGTGGATCAATAACCAGTGAAAGCAAATGATGTGTCAACGAAAGCAATTGATGTTCTAATGAAATTGTCATCAATCTTATAGAATTTTTATTTGCAATGAATTAGTTTCATGATTGCTTTAGAAATACACTGATTTCAAAAATGCTATTACACTGTCTTGCTACACAATTCAGCAATTGCAATTCATAAGCTGAATTCTGTATTAATATCGAAATACATACGATATTTTTAAAGGATTATAAAGGACATTAATTGCAGAAGAAATCTTATTTCATTCTAATAGTTTAATGATTTAGAAAATAGTTTAATGATTTTGGCAAAATTATGCGTACAACATTGCGTGGTACTTGTATATAAGTTCATATATAATGTGTACATTTTATGCAGGAGAGTATATACTTACACAAGAGCACTTATACAAAAGTATAAAACTATGTATTAATAATAGTAATGAATTCTTTTAAAATTATATACGATACATAAATATTTTAATGATTTAAACTACTCATTATTATGTCTAATATTTTATGAAAATTTATGATATTGTATATTAAAAATGATATTGAATTTTAAAATATATATTAGTAATGCATTGCAAATTATTTTTATTTAAATGCAAATTTAAGAAAACAAAATTCAAAAAGTCTATAATTGAAAAGTACACAAAAAATTCAAAACTTTTACAATATCATTATGTAAGCACTCATATTCATTTTTAATTCTCTCTTTGTACCACTTATTTTTGAACTCTTATATGCGGTAAAGGTGTGGTACAAATTTCTGGAGGATTTAATTTTTACATTTTAGCATAATTATGGTTCTTTTTTTATAAATTCAACTAAGTATGCATATAATAGATATATAGATATTTATAGATGTAAACTATATGTGATAAATATTTAAAGGTTAAAATTTTTAAGAGGGTACGTAAAATATATGCATTAAATTATTAAATTTGCATCTACAAATCTGAACTCATAAATTTTTAAGGTTTGAAAGAATCACATAAGTATAAGTATTTAATTTTGGTGGTTAGAAGCAGAAATCGCTAAAGTCATACATATATAGTAGTTCCTATAATTTTGCTACATATTGGAGTTGTTGTGCTATCCTATATATAAAAGTGTTACAAAGCGTATAAAGAATAATTCTTAATTTTAAGCTGTTTTTCCTTAGACCCACAGAATTTAATTATAAATTTACGTAAAATGTTATGTTGTGATATGATTTTCCTATAAGATTCAATTTTTAAAAATATGATACCACAATTTGTGTAATTGATTGAAATATATTTGCTATATGAAGAAAATTATGAATTATAAATTCATAAAAAAATAAAAATTATTCATTGAGCAGACTGATTTAAATTTGAAATGCAAATTAAATTTAATTTGGAAAGGAAACGTTAATGTTAAAAAATTATTCACGTTTATTAAGATTTTTCAGTCATAATTTGTCATCGTGCATATCGTACATCTAGCTCTCTAGTCATTTTAAATAGAATTAGAATTATAGAATATTTCAGTAACTATTTAATATTTTAACTGTTATACATATTTCATTAAAACTGTTATACTTATTCTAATATATTTTTTCTGCTTCATTTATTTGATATACATTTTTCTTTAAAACTGTTATATTAATTCTCATCTCTTTCTCTTTTTTCCTATTTTATGTTTTTGTTATACTTATTTCAATAAAACTGTTATACTAACTCTCATTTCTTTTTTTGTTTCATGTTTTTTGTTATATTTGCGTGTCATTTACACGTTGCATTCTGTATTATGTTGCGAATACGAAATCGGTAAAAATTCACATTAATTGAAAGAATCTTAAATCCAATTGTAAAGGTATTCAATTTCCAAGGTAAGGTAAATTTAATGATACAAATGTACATGTACATAGATTTTTATGATTTTTGTGATATATCACTCAAATGTTACATTGTTAAAAGTGTAACGAGTCAAAAACCTTTCTTATAATTGGTACCTATATATAATATGAATCTGGTGTACAAAGAATGAATTATTTACAATGACACTCAAAATTGTATAAAACAAAATTTCTTTATATAAGTAATCTTTAAAAAATTATTTTCTATTGAAATTATCATCTTTAGAATGATTTTAGAACAATCAATTGATTTTGTATAACACATATCAATTTATTATGAATATTTTTCCAAGTCATGCGTTCTAAATTAGTACTTTTAACAAACACTATAACCAATTAATGTTCAATTACTCTAACACAAAAAAATATATAAAATCTTTTCATATATGAAAAGAAAAAGTACTTATTAAAATTTTGAATGCTATAACAAGAATTTTCCAAAAAAAAATTTTTTATAAAATTCTAATGAAATTCCATCATATTTTTTTTAATATCTTTGTATTAGAAAAATTCAATTGATAATGCGGAAGCAACTTAACCAAACAGAAATTTTATTCTTATTATTAGAGAAAATGTATTAAAAAATTGATTTCATGCAGTGTTTTTCATTTCATGAGACATTTTTAACCTCGTATTATAAAAATATTGATAAAAAATGGAGGTTTTTTTTATAAGGTATTATAAGATTTTTTTTTGTAACTCCTTATCTCTTAAATTGAAGGGAATAACACGTATTTTGAATATTAAGATTTTCTTGTAAAATTCATGGGAAATATATTGATTAGAATTATTTGTGAATTGATTAAAAAATTCTTACTTGTAGTGTAAAAAATTTGATTTTATATTGTACGTGGTCTACAATAAGTAAGTGTGCATTGTGCTATACTATATATAAAGAAGAACTAATAATAGAAGAATTGAATAATTTAATTCAATTTATTGAAATTTTTAATTAATTTTGATTAACGTTTATAATGAACGTTTATAACCACATTAAAAAAAAGTTTTGATTTAATGCTCTAAATGGTTTTTTTAATAGGCTATAAAAATTTTGTTGTTGCTGTACAAATGATACGTAGTACACTGTAAAGTTTCCCGAGTGATTCAAGAATACTAATTATTTAGATATTTTATATTGCTTGTGGAACATACCTCCTTTACTCTGTTCTGTCTATCTCTTCTGATTTAATATTGCTCATGATAGATAATTTCTAAAAAAACTTACAATAATAATTACCATCAAATTTAAATTATTTATATTCTTTGCCAATATCTGGACACTATAAGAAAAATATGGTTTAATCATATAATATTCGGGTCTCACTGCTAAATAATGTATGCATTTTTCGAAATCCGACAGTCCCAAAATTTTAATTTTTCAATTTGGTGATTAATTTTGATATTTGATTTTTTTGTCATAAAACGAAGTTTTCAAGCTTATTGTTTTAGTTTTAATAGAATATTTGAGTTTCAGTTTGTTATGCAAAATTCGTACCTCATTTGCAATTCATATCCTATAGTTGTTTGCTAATTTTCAATGAGTTTTTCCAAATTATAAGGAATTCAAATATATATATATATACCTGTATAAAAATATAAATAAGATATAATTTTTTTTTTATAAAATATTTTTTTACCAATCTATTATCCATCCATCCAAGATGATGATGTAAAGTTAGTTTCATTTACAAAAGATATTCTTAAAGATTGAATTTTTGGAAAAGAAAAGAGTAAAAGAAGAAGACGAGAGAAACAAGCACTTTTTTTTTATTCTCTTCCCTCCAGATTATTTTTTCTTCATCTTTACCAATTCTTTGTTTTACTTTTAACCAGGAACTCTATCCGATTTACGTGATCATTTAAAATTTTACCACGAAACTATTAAATTTAAAAAGCAAAAAAAAAAAAACCGTAAAAACAAAGAATAGAAAAGTGAGCGAGAAAGATAGTTATGTTCAACTTAAAAAATCATAGTTATTGTTGCAAGACGAATTCTAATACCAATTTTAAGTTTCTTTAGGTGCATTAGCATGTATAGTTATGCATATAGATATTACAATAAAAAATATAATAATGAAAAATAAAAGTACGTGCCCATACACAATAAACCACTAAATAACTGAATCTACATTATACAAACACACAATTTTTATATCCGAGTTAATATCGCATTTTGGATAATATTCTGTAGGTACTACTCTATACCGATATAGTTTTTTCTTACGATTTCGTTACTGTTCTTGTTGTTGAATAATAGTTGATGTTGCCGCAGCAAAAAAATAAACTTGGATAAGATTAGCCTTAAGGAAAAAATGTGAAAATTGCTTTTTTTTTTCTTCTTGTTTTTTTTTACCTTAAGAAAGTCAATATGTACACCATATTTTGCTGTCTTGAGTTTTTCTTCCTAAAAGTGAAATATAAAAAAAAGAAAAAAATTAAAAAATGGAAAAAGGTATTCTTAAGTCTTAACCATGATGATTGCTATGATTGCCAGGTTTCTACATTTTTTTTACATCTCTTTTGATATTTTTGTACTTTTTCTTTTTTTGTTTCATTTTTCATTTTAGTCATCATTATTGTTGTAATGCATTGTTGTAGTAGTCTTACAAAATGTAAAATTGAATTTGTAGAAATAAATGCTTAATTTTAAAGCGTAAAGATGTTTTTAGTGATCGAATAATATACTTCCGAACGGAATTCGGAATGCAATATTGAATTGTCATCTAATTACCTTAACACTTAAATATGCATATATGTAACACTTCCGAATGGCATTTATTTTTCCGAATGGAATTTATTCTTTCGAACGGAATTCTCGTATCCGAATGGAGTTTACTATTTCGAAGGGAATTCATGTTTCCGAACGAAATATATTCCAATTAATCTGAGAAATTCCAAATATGAGGTCAAGGTGCCTTCTGTAACTGATTTTTAAGTTGTTAAAACATAATTATATTAATCATTTGTTTCAGTCGAATCGGTGAAATCGATTATAATTTAATTTTTTTCATTTTTGCCACCTTATTTCATTCTTAAAAGCGGGATGAATCTTTAAAGTTTTCTGTTCTAAATGTGAAAAGTAGAATGGTAAAGAAACATGAATTTTGTTCCAGTATAATTTTTATTTTTCCTTTTTTTTGATTATATTATTTTAGCATTATAAACCAAGTACCTTCAATGTCAGCTCCATATTGAATATAAAATAGGGAAAAAAAAGGAGAAAATACTAAGAATATAAAAATACTAAGAAGTGCTTTTCATTTTTAAAAATTTCAATGTATCAAAAGAAAACATTAAATTCATCGTTTGTTGTCTGGAAAGAATTGAAAAAAAAAAATACAAAAATAATAAATAAAATAAATAAAATTAGAAAGAAATACGTAAGTATATAAGAAAATTAAATAAAAAGAACGAGTTTTCAACAAAATAAGCTATGAACGTCTTTTTTTGAGGTTGGATACATTTATTTTAATTTTTTTGTTTTTTATCTTTTATACTTTTAAATTTTATAATAAAAGTAAATAATAATAGTTATTTTCATGTACACTCACATGCTTATATTTACATGCATACATACATAATATAAATAAAAATGAAAAAAGTTCATTGCAATTCTTTGACTTTACAACATGGAATACAATTTACATTGAAAATGGTTCAATATTACTGATGAGAGTAAAAAGAAAATTTCATATGAAATTCAACTGGGATGCTATCAAAACAGAATTTGTATTGTATTAAGCGAGTATAGTTGACGCAAGTAAAAAAATTGAAAAGTTTAAACGGTGGCCAACAGTTGTGCTCGCAATGTGCATATGTAGCCAAAAAAATTTTCTTTGTCCTTATTATAATAAATTAAAAAGAAGAAATTAGAATGTGATCGCTGCATCTCGTTTTCGAAATGGCGGCGAAAGCGACTGAAGCAGTGTGGGGCAGTATTGGGTAGATGCAACCATATGGCACTGCATGGATATGTGTGCCAGGAAGAGTACGAGGCGGCCGATATGTAGGCGAGGAAAAGGGCTACCACAGCTCATCTTGGCTCCGCTCCCTTCTGCAGAATCGAACCACATACTGCTCGTTGAAAACTGAGCGAGGAATGTGAGAGAAGGCGGCCGGAGCGCTCGAGCAGCCTTTTGGGGCTGCAAAAATTAGATGATAATAATACAACACCAAGAATACAATACCTTAAGCCTGTAAGAATAAATATTGAAGGCTTGAGGGTCCCCATAGGAGGTTGGGCCTAGAAAGAGAGGGCGCTTTCAGATTTTGCGCACATCTTAAGTCTTTCAACACCTAATTTGATTGACTTTGTTAAATCTTACAACAGTTTATATTTAAATTACAATATACAATACACAATATTTTTCAAAAGATAATATTAAAATTTAGCTAAATTTTCAGAGATTAACTATTGTATATTTATTAAAATTATTATTAAAATAGCACAAAAATTTATCTTTAAGCTAAAATTTAAAAAATTTTGCTTGCATGATGTGAAAATCATTTTGTAGAAACAGAAATGTTACATGGAAGCTATTAGTCTAAAATAAACCACAAAATATACAAAATTTAATAATCAGATAAAAAATTTTTCTCATGTTTTATAATTATTAATTTTAATATTTATTTTGCTTCTATTTTTTTTTTAAGATTGTGGTTTTTGATATTTCAACACATTCCATACTTAGATAATAATTACAATTCTTTTTAGAATAACAAACAAACAAATCTATATTATGCACCTTATGACATTACAACTTTATCAGTCTTTTAAAATGAAAATTTATTTAAAAATAAAAATAATAATAATAAAATAATTATTAGAAACACAAATGCCATTTGCATAAGTGTATAAGTGCATTTGAATGATCATATTTCAAAACAAATAAATCCAATATTCACGAAAATTATGATAGCATTATTCGTTTTTGCTTTTTTGATAAAATAAATTGAAAATTGGAAACTTTTAATTCTGATTTAGTGCCTCGTTTTTGTTAAAATAAATTTGTTAAGCAATTTTTCAGGTATTTTTTATAAATAATGTAAATAACGTAAATTTGTATAGAAAATAATATTTTGTTAGAAGATTAAAGTCACATATTTTTTGCACATACTATATGTGCATGTACATGTACTGCCATCTATATTTAATTTATGATGTTTGATAAAATTTTTTTTTACTACTATTTCATAAATAACATGACAAATAACAAATAACGCTTTAAAATATTTATTACAAAAATATTTTAAAATAATATTTATGTGTCATTGCAAAATAATATTAAAAAAAAAATAATATTTTACAAAATTATAATAGTTGTAAACTAAAGTTATTATAATTAAAATAATATACTATATCGGCCGTCGGCTATATCTTTTGCGTATTTACGTCTTCTATTTGTAAAATATCAATTTATTGTTCTTAATTTATGTACATAAGTATGTGTATCTGCATGTCGCTTAATGTATTGTCTGCAGTGGTTCAGTGTTTGCTCAATGTACACGCTACTGTACAATTGACAGATTAGCATTAAAGCCTTCTCGTTCCCTCAAAAAGTAGGTCAAACTTTAATATTTGCACTCATACTACAGTCGGACTTGACAAACGTTCACTCACTTGTTATGTGCCCTGAAATTGAAATAAAATTAATGTTGTTTTTAATCTATTTTACCTTCTTATTTGTTTCTATATTACTGTACGTATGCAACCCTTATCTTTACTTTTCTCCATCAAATAGCTCTTTTTTAATATTTAAAAAAAAAACACTAACAATTTATTGTTATATTGACAAGATTTTTGCAATATTTTAGAAACAAACAAGTAATGATTTTTACTGTGAATGAAAATTGATACAATAATTATGCTTGGTTGATTTACTTTTACTATCTTTTTTACTTTATTCATAAATTGTAATAGATATTTCTAAATTTTATGGAAATTTATTTAAAAAAAAAATTAAAATAAAAAATCAATTTTTTCCTCAGATTATTATATTGTGATTTGCTCTAATAATTTTTATTTTAAAATGCATTATAAAAATTATTATGAAAAATATAATCTGTAAATGCAAATTAGAAAATCTTTTTCATATTTAATTTACGCTCTACAACTTAAAAATTTATTTAAAAAAATATTTTCAACTAAGTGTACTTAAATGTAAATGATCTGTAAAAGCCATTCTTTAAAGCCAACTTGCATTAAAAACAAAGACAAACAAAAAAAACAAATTGTTAGGAAATTTGCAAGCAGAAATAAAAATGAAAGTTAAAATACCACATAGAATTTCAAAATAATTTTAGTTTTGTTTTTTGAATTTGCAAAGTTAAAATTTTACAACATTATTCGAGTTACCTTCCACGTAAAATTTGAAAAACCGACATTAAAATGGAAACTGGAAATTTTCAATTTACTAAAGTCATATTTTAAAATTTTAAGCAACTTGTTATGTCAATGAACTTGTAAATAAAAGAGTAATTTAGATCGTGTGCAAAAAAATGTTTGTTTTTTGAGAGAATTTGCGCTTCGTTTGAAAAAGAAACTGAAAATTAAATAAAATGAGAAATAAATAAAGCTCTTTCTCTCTTATTATGTGCTCTAATTTAATTATGTTTCAACAAACATTGTTTCATATTTGTTTTTAAAAAAAAATATTGCAAAAATAAAAATTTTCAATTAAAGTGACATTTGATGAGTTTGACATTTCTATGTCAATTTCTTATGTATAACAAATATTTTCATATTTAAATAAAAAATAACCTGATAAATAACTAGACTAGACAAAACGGTAAATAACCAAAAATTATCTAAAAAAAAATTCAAAATGTGCTAAAAATTATAAAATATTGCAAAAAATAATAGGCTCTGCCATCATTATTATTATAAAATTTGTGTATAAGTGTGTACATGTAAGTATTGCAGAAAATATTCATTTTTTTACAAAATAAAATGGCTGTTATCTACTTTCGTCTTACAAAAATTTTCTCGTTTCTTTTTTTTGTCTTAAGTTAAACTTTATGAAAAATGTCGTAGCCATCAATTATATTTATGCATTTTTAACATACATATACTTACATATAACATATGTATTTGTTGTAAATTTACATATTAACTTATACGTCATGTAATCCATAATGAACAAGAGAAAAATTATTAATTTCGAAATAAACCGGTATGTTGTATGCAAATTTTAATGATTTTCTTTTTAAAAACTTTTTTTTTTTTTAATGTCTGCATTATATGCAAATCATTTTAAAATATAAAACAAAAAAAGGAGAGAACATAATGAAGAAATGAATAAGAAATATTTAGAGAAAAAATTGAAAAGAAAAATATTTTGAAAGATTTTTTATTTTTCTACTACAAGAGACCAAGAAGACAAACGTCATCAGTCAACAGAGCAGATTAACAATGATACAAAAAAATGGTAACAGTATGCAAGGAACAATCATGTACCGTACCGTATTTTAAGATTTTGAAAAAGCAACACATTCCCTTAGTATTTTTATATATGTAAGTATACAATCTTGAAGTAAATTCTTGCGTTTCTTGTGTTTCTTATGCGCGAAGTTTTTTTGTAATAAGCGTAAAAAAATAATCATCTCATTATAATGCAACTGTATACGTGTTATTTTTTTTATTTAATATTTGCATATAAAACAAAGTAAGTAGTCATAAGATTTTTTGAGTATTTACAAGAAAATGTTTCTTTTTATTTTGATTTACACATGTACGATTTCTATATATGAATTTTGTATACGTGGATATGTAAATTTTTTAATGATCTCTATTTCGTAACAATGTTTATATTTACGCTATTTAAATATGCTACTTGTGGATTTTCACAGTGATTTCAAAATTATTGTCTCTTATGCTCTACTGAAAATTTAATTTGCTAATATTGGTTCAATAGTAATAATAACAATAGTAAAAGAGTTTATAACATTTATAAATATACTTTCAATTACAATAGCCAAAACGAAATAGTGATTGAGTAGATTTGTAATACATATTTGTCCTGATAGATAGATAGTCTTAATATCCTTATACTTATGGGGAAATAATAGACTTATTGTGTATTTATCAGTCACCCAACAGACTTTAGAATGAAAATCACATATTTTAAAACGTATACTTACATGTAAATTTCATATAGTAAAATTACTCACTTTTTACAAAAATTGTGGTTACTATTTTAAAATACCAGTTTATATATTTTAATAATTATTTTTCTTTAGAAAGGTACAATTCTCTCTTCTATAATAAAGAAGATTTGACAAGAACAAAAAAATGATATCTGTACCTATTCGAATAACTTCGTGCGTCGGGTTAAAACAACATCGACGGCTATCAAATGATGGTTTATACTTTGGCCAGCTATGGCATCTTTCTACTGGGCAAATAGCGCCAAGATCAGAATATTTAATTCCTGTGTAAAATTGGTATGTCTCCGAATATGTGGAATATTCTGGTCCAGAACAGCAACAAATAATGAACTATGGGTGACTACGGACCCAAAGCCTGCAAACATCGCTGTAAAAGAAATAAATTGGAGATGGATTCGACACGCTACAGAGGACGAATAACACGATAGCCAGGCAGGTACTAAATTAGAACGAACAAAGAAAAACAAAAATGTGTAAAGACCTCGGTATCATGTAGCGGCAATTCACACTTAAAGAGGCTGAATTATATGGAAAATAGTGGTCAGGAATAAAGTGCCTAATCTTAAACAGAGTGCAATTCAGATAATTAAGTTAGTTGTTCAAAGTGTAACAACTCACAAATTTAAGATTTATTTATCGTTGAATTCATGAATATAAAAAATTGGTAAGGATAGAAAACTTATAAAAAACTTTTATATACCAAAATGGTGAAAAAATTGTAACACCAAATAACAATACCACTTAATCCAATGAGACTATGTGAAATTTTCAGTAACATTTTGCAATATTTTTCTATTTAATTATGGTTCAAACATATTTTTATGTTTGCGGATTTCAGTTTGCTTACAAAATCGGTATTCTCATACGAAAGTTGACAAAACTTAAAAACATTAAAATTTTTTATATACACTCATACAAATATTTATAATTCCCAAAAGAGTTACAAATACCATCCATAAAACAAAAATGAAAAAAAAACTTCAAAAGGAAGATAATAATAACTATTGAATCTTATACACGAATACACTCTGAATACAATATATCGCTTATAAGTGACATAAATCTATGGTCAAATATAAATTGTTTATGACAACCAGACATGGTTTATGACAAACGATCTCATTCTTCAAAAAATTTTCGTTCGTTCAATTGAAAGACAACGCACAATTCACGGTATAATATGAAAAGCGTATGTACACGCCAAATATAACACGCATATACTAATATAATATGAATTTATTGTTATATTGTTGCACATGTATGTATTTAATCGGTAACGAATCAAGCGTCTAGCGATTGCTTCAAAAAATGGGATTTTAAATTTTTTTCCGAAGTTTAAGCACCCAGTAAATCCAGCTGCCATGGTTTATGGTTATTGTATAAAACATATTAAACCTGAAATATATGAATATAATAAAATATTTTTTCCTATAGTATTGTGAAGAAAAAAAAAGAAACCATATTTTTGCTTTTTTTTTACAAAAATAATTTTAAATTTTTCATATTTTTTGATTTTAATACCAATTTATTGCTATTTTATACAAGTAGACGGTTTTTATTTTAAATTTGAACTTGAAGAGATACAAAAAAAATGGCGACAGTTGATATTATAAGTATAGTAAAGTTCATAAGAACTTAATTAAAAATGCCATCAAATTATTCAAAAGGAACCAATTTCACGTGGAATAGAAACCAAAGGTATAGTAAGCAGTGTTTTAAGCCTTAATTTGCACATAAATCTTGATAATTTGATGCTGTTGTTTTGTAGGTGTTATATAATCTGCTTTAGCTTATTACGTTCGTATTTTCGAATTGCGTTCAAATCTTGGCAAAAGTAGGTAATTATATTGTAGGTTAAATATTAGATTGCATATATAAGCCAGTTAGCTCTTTCAAAAAATCTGTCTAAATCTCAGGCAACAATTTCCGATATATCTCACAATTCGTACAATTCCCGTGCGTTCTTTTGGCTCAAATTGAGCATTTTGCCATCATGTAGAACTTTAGATTACACTTATTTGAATAACATATACACATACCTATTTGCAAATAATTATAATGTTCTGGATATTTTGTACAATTCCATTACTTGCAACTCATCATCAACATTTTGTATACTTGCATAAGTAAAACTTTTATATTAATTTTTTTCGAATGTAATTAATTTTAAAAAAACAAGTTAAATCGAAACACATAAATTCAAATCAGAGTGAAAAAAAAAAATATAACCACGATTTTTATTTTTAAGTCGGTCAATAAACAGTTTTTATATTTCAGGTAGTGATTTTGATGCGCCTATGCATATTATTTGAACATTTTTAATGACTTTAGTTTATTTTTTTTTGCCAAATTATATTTTTTGTATATTTTATAGCATAAGATGCGCTTTAAGTCGAATTTATTTCACTCTTTTGAATTTTTTACTGTTTTCAATGTGAGAATATAATTTGCTTAAAATTTTTTTAACAACTTTGCTCGTATGTGCCTGTGTAATTTATTTGGAAATGAAAAATGAATGCGTTGTATAATAGGAAGAAAAAATATTTTGCTATATAAGAGGCGTTTACACACAAGGCTAACATGCGCAATCTCATGTAAAATTGATAATGTAAAATTTATTTAAATAATAATGGAAATAAAAAGTGATAATTACAAATTTTATGAAATGCCCACAGAGATTCAGCAAGTTTAGTTTTTTTTGTGGGATTACATCAAACCGGAAAACATTAAAATTTGTGGTGTTTGTATTTAAATTGCACAATCATATTAATGTGAGTATATAAAACATGCCTAAGTTTATGCACCTCTATTTAGTTAAAATTTGATTTTCCTAGATTAGGATTGCAGTAACTTTTGGTCAAAACTCCTTTCAGACTTAATTCCGAACTCCTTTTCACCTTCATAAAAGAAAAGCACTTAAATTTACAATCATATTACGAATTTCCTTATAGCTACTAAGTCAAGGTACCTGCTACTTATAGAATTTTCGAGATTTGTGCTCTCGATTTATATTTTGGTTCCATCACTCCTTCTGTTAGTCAACTTATTCGGCCAACGGCAGCGATGGAGGTCATTCTCGACTTGTCGCCGCTACATCTGGTCGTCGAGAGTGCGGTAAGGCCAAAGGACCGAGATACCCCCCCTAATACGATTCCACTATTGTACCTGCCGACGGATGATATGACTAAGAAGTACAGCTTTGAGAAAAACTTCACTTCAAAGCTGGATGAAAAAAAGATTTGGAGGGGGGAGTCAGTTAGCTACCCGATGGCAAGTCAAGGAAGAAATACTTCGATCCCATGGGAATATACACAAATATCTTTCAAGTGGAGATATACGCTATAGAAAGGTGCGCCGAATATAACTTGGGTAGGAATATACGCCATAAGAGCTCTGAACTCAGAGATATCAGGAAGCAGATATGCTGGCGCAGCGGAGGGCCAATTCCAGTTTTGTTGGACCGGAGCCTTCTTGCAGAATTGGAACAGGCCCTTGTGGGACATCCTGATATTTAGGTGTTCAAGGAACCACAGTCATTATAGTAAAAAATGAAATTTAATTTTTGTGTGTTGCATTAAGAACTAAATATAAAACTAAAAATTGTGCAGAGTAGTGAATCACAGAGTGTAAAGCTTTATTTACTATAAAAAAATTGTGTTATATTGAGGAGTAACAATGGCAGTAAAAACTTTAATATTAAAAATTTAACACTTACCATCCATATAAAAAAGTGAAGCCATCTACTGGAATACATTTGAGTAACTACAGTTTCCAACTATTCTTTCGTATAGCGTAGTACACTCGCAGGTGGTACTGTTATATTATATCTAAATTGTTATGCATGCAAAGCGTTTGAAATGGAGTGCTATAAGTTAAAAGAAGCATAAATGAGTTCTATTTGTTTCAAAGGTTTTGTTTGGAGTAAAATCATCTAAATACTTACCAAGAGTGTACACTAATTTTATTGTTATACTGCAGTTCTGGTATACGAAGCAAAATACACAGTACTATATTTATATGTACTTAAATATACATTTTATATAACATAATTATTATGTATGTATATTATTCCATGTGAGTGAATATAAAAATTTTATGAGCTTTTTAGTTTATTCATATATACTTATTTATAAAAAAAATTTAAATATTTTTTTTTTGTATATAATTGCACATAATAGCAAGTTGGTAATAAATGTTCTTGTAATTTTTTTAATACAAACTTATAAATATTTTAAATTTTACTTAAAATTCATTTACATATTATTTTATTAGAATTACATATACTTGCTTATATATTGCATATTGCATATTTCTATATACATGGGTGTATGTAAATATATTTATACATTTCTAACATTTTGTTCATATGATTTATATTTATGTGTTTTTGAAAACATTTTTATAATCGTAAGTAATGCGTTTTTATAATACACAATATTTTTATCATGAAATTTTACATAAAAACCAAAGTCTAATATTTTGATATCATGTTGATTGAAATTAAAAAAAAATATAGAGTGTTCCCATCTATGAAAGAGTGATTAAAGTTAATTTAGTCGGGACATTAACGTAAAAATAGGGGGTTTATATTGAATTGAAACCTAGGGATTAGACTTACATTTTTGAATTAAAATTTTAGCCGGATAACAAAACAAAATTCTTACACTCTCGAATAATAGAAAATTTATATACATCTTGAGTAGTTTCGAAATCAACAAATAAAAAAAGAGAAACACAGGAGATCAACAAAGTTATGGACACCTTTTTTTTCTGCTATATAATATGTGCCAGATCCATATACTAGAATAAATTTGGAATACCCTACAAACATTAAATAAAAATTGAAATGGTTTAACAATTTTATTACTGAAATAAATTTTAAAAAAAATAATAATAACATTTAAAGGCATTCACTTTGAAATAAAAAAAATTTTAATTTAAAATTAAGATTTAAGTTGCGCATACTTGTATGGCATTGTAATTAAAAAAAAGGCGTTTAAAGATTTTTTTTTTATTACATTATTTAATTTTCATTGAAAATATGAGCAGTGGTTGAAAGGAAAATTATATTATTATTAAAATAAATGGTAATATAATAAAATTCATGCATTATGCCAGTGAGACCTGGCTATAGGTAACAAGAAAAACATAGAGAAATTGCAGGTTTTCATGAATAAGTGCCTCTGGATCATATAAAAAGTGTTCTGGCCAAATTCAATATCAAACAATAACTTGTGGTCAATATATGATATTTTATATCTTATCAGTCAGTATTCAGCATTTTATTTTCAACGTATTGAGAATTAAAATTTTCTCCAAATAATTTTGAGAAAGTACTTTGAAAAGAGAAAATTCTCTAAATAATCATTGCATCTCAGATTTCCAGATACGCATCAGGCCATATTATTGTAGATTGTAGATTTCAAGGGAACCGAGTGGGACAGGAGTAACCCCCAAGCCACCGCAGCCATTCTTGACTTATTGTAGCCTCCCCATGCTCCCATCTATAATATCCCCGTCCCAACCACAAAGCCGGAGAATTCCCTAAGGGAGTTGGACAACAGTTCCCGAAAACTTAGGGACCCATGTCCATCACAATTGCGGCGTCGAACACCCAGTGCCGAACAGTCGCAGTCCCCAGCCTATGCAGGCTGTACTTCACTCGGGCAGTGCCCCGTGAAGAAATTCGCAATAGTGCGAATCCGGCTCCTGCTCACCCCCAGCAACTCTGCGGTGAATCCGTTGGAGTACTCCGAAAGAAACACCTTCGCATGACGGCACCCTTTCGTGTCCCGCCAGTGACGGCCGCATTCCGCCTCGAGCAGGCAGGCAATTCTGGCCCCCACGGCGGAAGAAGGCAGACCGCAGAAAGGCAGCGGCTGCACAAAGTCAGCCCCTGATCCCCTCCGCGCCAGCCCATCGTCAATTTTGTTGCCCGCATGGCCACTCTGGCACGGCACCCAAATGCCTTTGTATAATAGGCAGCCCCTATTATACAAAGGCTATATAATAAAATTAAATATTTTATAGGAATTAAAAAAAAATTTTTTTAAATATATTTGAAATACATACTTGCATCTTCAAGCACATAAACAATCTTACAAGTGATGTGTTATAACGCAAACTACCTAACATAGACGCTTCATTAATACTTAATACTGTTTGTTTGTTCTTCGGTTCCAAACTTATAAATAAATTGAAAATTTTTCTCCTTACTTTAATGACTTAATTAAAAACTTTAAAGTGAGGTTCTTTCTTTTTTTAATAGTAAAGCGAGAATCAAGCAAATTAAAAATGAAATTATTCCCGTTTATTTTCCAATTCTAAATTTTCTTTTTATTACAACTTACAAAATTTATTCTTCTAACATTAAGTTAGTATATATAGGATATAGAATTTGAAGTAGAGAAAAATTTTAGATAAAGATCTTTCTATTAAAAATCTAAGTACAGACAATAAAAAATAGGAAATTTCAAAACTTTAAAGAAAAAACGTTGCAGGTGTGTGTAGTTGGGCATGTAAGAACACAAGAATGTTATGTACGTAGTGATGAGTTAAAGTACACAATTAAAAAAAAAATTTGTATTATAAAAAGTGTTAGATAACAGTTGATTAAAATAAGATTTTTTTGATTTTCATGTTGTTGTTGTCTTTTTCTCACGTTTAAAATGAGAAATTTTCTTCTCAAATTGTATTAAATTTTAGTAAATCTATGTAAGTATAAAAAAGAATGTTCGATCTTATAACATAATATACGAGTAGTTCTATGTAGTATAAAGTCCATAGATGGTACAATAATTTTAGTTTAATTTTAAATTCTTTTTAATATGAAATAAAATAAACTCAAATTTTAATATGCGTTTAAAAAAATGCTAAGCTTATACGTGACAATTAATGTAGTTATTAAAGTTGACTATAGGGTATTGAATAAAAAATATACGAAAAAATATATAAGTGCATATTTTCTGTTCATTTGTAAATTGTTCGGAATTATCAAATAAAAGAGTTTGATTACCAATTCTATGGTTTGTACAGAATCGTATGTATGTATGTGTATAGTTGGTAAATGAAGATTTGATTATTTTTTATTGCAAAAATCTTATAGCAAATCCAAAACACTGTAAAAATGATAAACTCTATAATGGTGAAAAACTCTTTGATGGTGAAAAAACTTATAATGGTGAAAAATTCTATTGTTGTGAAGAACCTTATAATGGTGAAAAATTGTGACATGTAGAGAACTTCTATAATATTGAAAGATTCTGTAGTGGTGAAAACTCAATAGTGGTGAAAAATTCTATAGAGGTGAAAAATATTATTTTAGTGAAAAATCTTATAATGGTGGAAAGTTCTGTGGAGATGAAAAATTTTACAATGCTATAAAACTTTGCAATGGTGAAAAATCCGACAGTGGTGGAAATCTCTTTAATGTTTATTTTAAAGTTTAATTCTTCATAATGTTGAATATCGTATGTTTCCTCTGCGTATAATTCAAAATAAGCAAAATTGTGTGAAATTATTTATCGTTCCCATTATTTAAATAATCAGATCCAAAGTTGTTGTATTTACATTACATATAACATGCAATAAATGTAGCAACGTTGTGCAAAATAAGTATGGTGTTATACTGTCGTTAAACTCGTTGATTTCGCCATATCTCGTAAAATTTTCGATTTCTTTATGAGAAAATAAAAATTTTTACTATAAATATTTTTTTTTTATTAAGAAAGAAATTTTAAATTTATAATGCTTAATTATAATTACACGCATCTATATATTTTTTAATGAATATTATATAAAATATAATAAAAATTAGAAAACCTTGAAAAGTAAAATGATAATAAATATGTATAACATACCTAGTATAAAAGTTACCTATAAATAACAAAATAATGAACGTAAACTTATCAGGGGAGACATGACAAGAAGAAAACAATTCCATAGAATTGATTTTTTCCAGAGCGATGACTTTTCTATATTCTTTTTTTTCGCCATTTTTATATTCTTAGACTATACAGATATACTTACTTATACTGGCTTATATGTACTTACGTTGTGAACTTATGATGATGATTGACTGACTATAATTTATAAAACTGACGAATTGTTTTCTTATGGTTGATTGAAGACTATAGGTTGGCTTGCATTCCAATGATTATACCGAAGTGTTGAAATTATTAAATTAAAATGTCGGACAATAAACTGGTGAATAAGAAAAAATAAATTGAAAATTATGAAACGTTTTAGAATTAAAAATGCAAAATAAAGAAAAAAAAAAGAAAAGAAACAAGAGAAGGCACGACTTGTTAGAATTTCAATTTATTTTGATAAATTATGCAATTTCATCTCTATTTATTTATAATACTTGCATATAATTTTCAACGCAATCTTATGTATATACGTATACGTAACGTATATAGAGGGCTAGTATGTAACATGAGATAAGATAAATTTTATGTTGATAAATAAAATTTACATAATAATGTTGATATGCTTTTATATAAACATATAAATACAGTTTATTATTTATATACATACATATATGTACATACTATTGTGGTTATTAAAATTTAAGAACGATTATACATATATTCTAAATAGGCGCATACTTAGATATAGTAAATTAAATTAAGAGGCTAAGATTTTCTTAAGAATTCAATGAATTTTCTTTTTTTTATACCTTTTACTTTTCCCGGCCATAAATTGAAATAACATTTTTGTGTATACATACATATATAATATATGCCAATATGTGCGTATGTTTATACCTACAAGTTACAGGTTAGAATCAAATATTAAGTTTACCTTGCGTTGTAATTAATCTGTACATCTGAACGAACACAAGTTGTTTACAATTATTAGAGTTTTTAATATTTCTTCGATTTGTAAATTTTATACAATTGAGTTATAAAGTTATTTCGAAAATTACCGCAATTTTAACATTAAACTCTGTAGGACTGTTGAAGGAGGAAATAAAAATTTTCGCTAGAAATTGGGCCTTAGTAACTGAACTTTTACAGAAAGTTAACCTAACAAAGGAAGTTTTAATTATCGAATTTGTTACAGTTTATTATTATAGTGCTGTTTTCTATGAAAACCGGATTCGGCCAAACTCTAAGGATTGTATTAAAATTTTGATCTAAAGTCTGAAATATATTAGTGAATTCTATTTATTCAACTAAATTCTGGAATTTCATTTCGAAAATATAAAATGCCGATCGGTTAAATGCTGACCATAGGCGCGATGTGTTATGTGTTGAAGGTTTTAATGTTATATAGTTGATAATTTTTTATTGCTTACGGTGTTCGCCTCTAAATAATATTAATTAATTTTTGTTCTAAAGTAAAAAACTAATGTTAGAAAAAAATTGCGACAATTAAAAAAAGAGAATTGGTTTCTTTCATGTTTTTTTTTTATTAAATTCTCTGATGGGTTACGGTTGATTTTTTCTTGTGTTATACATTATAGGATACATCATTATTATTATATTTTCTAACATGATATTGAAATGTAGATCATATGTATAATTATTTAATATATTCATAGATGGTTAGAAACGCAAATTGAAGCGTTTATTACGGAAATAAGAAGAAAAATATTCTTTTTTTTTTTTTGTTTTTATTCTGATATTGTAATACTGTGATTTTCCATTATTAAAAGTTAAGCTTTATAGTAAGTACTTATTGCTTGTTGTACTCAACATATTCATGCGCATCATGCACATATCTGTTATACGTGAAGACATGAGATTTTCATCAGTATAGAATATTGCAGTTATATTTGTTAGAGGATGGGAAATTACAGTAATTATTAATGAAAAAAAGAGTAAGAAAAATAAAAATTTTTCTTGTGCATTTTATTTGCACGTTATTCTTCAATTTTTTTATTATAAAAAAGGGTTCGATTAGAAAAATATTTGCATTATCTGTACACATTACATGTAATATTTAAAATAATTATTGTGTATTTCATTAAAATTTACAGTAATTTTATATTTTTATTTTTACATTTTTTTTTGTTATATAAAAGTAAAAAATGAATTTTATAAGAGAATTTTAAACTTGTTATATGCATTTTTTTTTTGTAATTTGATGAGCGTTGAGGTCTGCAATACATAAAATATTCAAAAACCGGAGGCATTTAAAGTCAAGAATTGATAATATCCTATTGTAATAAAATTATTGCAAACATTTATCACCATTTTATATTAGATATATACATTTGTTATACACTGTAGATTTAATCTTAAATTTATTGAGATTACTAGATTTTTATCATGAAAATTTTTAATCGTACTTTTGTATCATTAATGTATGATTTTCATATTATGTAATAAGTGAGTGATCTAAGAAATTGTGTTTTCGCGCGCATATACAAAATTGAGTTTGTAATAGAAAATTCATTAAATTGAATTAATTATTTAGAAAATTTTATTGTTCTTTTTTTTAAACTAAAAATCGTTTATGAAATTCCAATGTAATAATACAATGTTGACCGAATTTCTATAGAATGCCACGAGAACCAAAACTATGTAACATTTTTAGTAAAGCTATCAATCATTTTAATAAAATCTCGGGAGGCTTGGTAAAGGCAAGCTATAAAGATGAAAAAAAATAATGGACGTTTAAGCACTAGTTCATGTTATAATAATTAAATTGGTCTCCTTCATTTCATTTTAATATTAATTTTACTTAACTATAATACAGCAGCTCGTTTTAAGAATTTCTCGTCAGAATTCGAGGATGATATTGTCTAAAATTTAGTATACAATAAAATTTTTGCAAAAAAACTAGAAATATTTGTTCAAATATACATCAGATATAGTCCGTCTTCCTAAAGGAAAAGAAGTATATCAAAAATAATAAAAATGTAAAATCTTACGACTAGTTATACCTTGCGAGACGCTTTTGCATTACCCGGAAAATTACTAAAAATTATGAATTTTAAAGAATTTGTTGAATTATTTAATAAAAACATGTCCAATTAATATTAAATTAAAAATTTCAAATTAGAACTTTAAAATTTGGAAATTTCAAGATTTTCTATATGTATGTACATTATATTTAAATTAATAATATTAATAAAAAAAGTATGTTTTTTGAAATTCTTCCAAAAAAAAATTTAACAATTATTGTTTTGAAATAATAGAAAAAATTTAAGGAATTATTTCAAGGAAATCTAAAATTTGAAGGCTAAAGTTTTCTAATATAGCATTTAAAATTTCAAATTTCCTCTAAAGTGTGTTTGGTTATCTTAAATAAATCACACATTTTTGAATAAATTTTCTCAATTAAGAAAATTATTGTATTATATTATTGTATGCAAATTATAAATTTTAAAACCTTGAAGACTACTATATTATACACAGAAATTTATTAGAATTTCTTTTGTTACATCACAATTGGCAATATAATAAAGAACTATAATATAGAATGCAGCAAATGCGAACAGAATTAAGCGAATATTTAATTAAAGAATTTACCAAAATTATGTATAAAATTTTTTAAATGGAATAACACAAGGCTATACAATAGTGTCTATTATTTCAATAGTTTATAATAGATATATAAATATTTTAATTGTTACAGAAAAAACTGTGATAAATCGCAAAATTCAAAATTTTGTAATTTTAATTGAAATGTTATGTTATTAAATTAGTTAATTAGTTGATAAGTTACTAGATATTGAGCCTTAACTAGTCATAACGATTTCATATTCTAAGGGGAGATAGCAGTGACAATTGTCGCGGAATATCGAGAAACATATGGTTAAATCATATTCCACTTGTCGTTTTAATGTGACATATGGCGTAGTCAGGCGAAGTTTTCTGTCGAAAAGTACTCATCAATTGCAAGCAAGATTTTTTTTTTTTTTCCTTCTTTACTCCTAGGAGGAGTAAAGGGCTAGTGCATGATATCTATCATGCCGTAGTTTCTATAGTCATAGAGAGTTAGCTAGGTAGGTGACTAGCCTATTAGTAGTAGCCTATTAATAAGTATTTACTACAATAATCACATAACTGACGCAGCAATCAGAATAAAGCTATTTAAATAGTGGTTCGTACATTAATTTTTGTTCTACTCCACTGAGTTCAATATGCAGGAAACTAATAGTCATACAAGAATATTCCAAATTGACAGTGATTTTTATCGTAAATTAGTAATATTATAATGCTCCACGTATATGTATAACAAAAATTGCAACTTTATATCACTAAATTTTATATTATTACACTTTATATAATATAAATTATTAATTTTGTATTAAAAGTATGCTTAAGATTTCACATGTACAAAATCACTTCTTAGAGTCTTAACCGAGAAATAAATAATAAATTTAATTTCTCGGTTAAGACTTTTCAAATTGTTTTAATACTATCATTAAAATTATAACTATAGCAGTAATTTCAATCATCATTAATATTAAAATTATAAAAGTTTCCTTCTTTAAATGTTCCTCCTCCTGTGTATCTTCGATATAATAATCTACAGTTAAATTATTAATTATTAATGTTTGATTGATTTCAGTAGCGTGATTAGTAAAGTTATAAAAATAAGTTAAATTGAATAGCTGATCATCAAAATATTTGGGATTATTATACATTTCCATTCCATCGTAATCTTCAGTATCTTTTTCCTTTGGATTTTCTTCTTTAGTTCTTACATTAGTTGTACTCTTAGTTGACATTTCTTGATGTAAATTATTATTAATTTCTGATGATCTAACAAGATTAGCTATAATTAAATCATCATTACCAGAATGTGCTTGTTCATTTTTGATGTGTTCATTATCACAATATGAGGTTGAACAATTTGTTAAAAAACTTATAATTAGATCATCATTATTGATTGAAATTGATGATGGTAGTGAATTCACAAAATACAAATTAAAAACTATTAAAATAAAAAATAAATTATTTTGCATTTTCTTCAAAGTGTTTTTTTTTTTTAATTTTGAGCGAATAAACGTTAGAATTTGCTATTGTCACCTTCACACTAGTGAAAGCTTTAATATTTTATTTCCAAAATAAAAAATATTGTTATCATTATCATGAGCGTTCGTTTGAACTCTTGGACTTTTACAAATGAGTGCTTTATCAATTTTTAAAATTTATTATTTTTATGTTATTACAAGAGATTTTTTAAAGAGAGAGAGAGAAAGAAAGAGAGGGAAATGGTACTGTTACTGTCAAAAGTGTTGCTCTCTGAATACAGATCTTCTTTTTAGATAAATTACATTTGCCGTAATCAAACTCGTAAGGAGTATTAAACATAATCATACTTGTATGATATGGCAGGCATGATAATTCTGATAATATAAATAGAAGTATGATTGGGCTTGGTTTAGAGAGATAGATAGCTAAAATATAATCAAATAATTAATATTAATTATGAAAGAACATGCTGGTATAGTGGACAATAAGAAAATAGAGTATCGGGCCGATTTAATTTTTTAGATATAAGAAAGAGATGGAATCAATTTTGTTGGAATAAAAGAGAAATCAAACTCAGAACTTTGACAGTTTGAAAATTTCAAATGTTTTCTTACAAATTATGACTAAAAATTTTTTAGGCTATTAGTAATCGAAGATTGATCGGTTAAGTTTAACATTTTGCTCGAATTCATCAAGATGTACAATTTGAGGTGTTGTATGAGACACCTAGCACACATTACTATAAGTACTCTTGCAATTAAGAGGACATTTCAAAATAAAATGAATGAAAATCTGAAAAAATGATTGAATTGAAACCTGTACTTATCGATATAAAAAAATTTATTTTATTAAAATAACAATTTCTAATGAACATATCCGGTCTGTATATAATAAAAATAATTTTATGGTATATTAAAAAAATATAGTAAACGTGTTCGAAGGATATTTCAAAAACTTTGAATAAATTTTAATATGGAAATACAATTTTTATACAATTTGTAGTTTAATTGAGCAATAAAGGCGGTCTTTTTATACTCTTAAGGCTACAATAATATCATTTTCTTTTCGTTATCATTTCATATTATTACATTTTTTTTTTTTTGATTACTTCTTTGTCACTCACATATTTTTTTATGAATACCTTTGTACTTGTATAGAGAGTACTTAAGTATAAATTTAATTCTTTTGAAATTAAAATCTATGTATAACTAGCTACTACTTCAAGAATAATCTTTTCAGATTATAATATTGAAAAATAAGTAAAATAAGAAAGAAAAATGAGAGAAAATTCATTGTTTCTCATTATTAACGTCTTAAAAAAAGTAATCATTTTAAAAATGTACATAATATGGATCCCATTTGTATTATTATTATTGCAATACAGCAATTGTATATAAGAGAATATAATAATAAATAAGAAAAAAAAAAAGAGAAAAATTGTCCATTGAAACCTGAATCACAACTCTACTGATCTAATAGATCAGCAGCCAGACCAGTTATCTAATATTGAAATTTCGTGTAATTGAAAAGAAATGTGCTTGAATTTTCGCTGTGTAAGTTGTATAACAATACATCTATATAGAAAATGAATCTAGAATAAAGTTGAATCAAACCGATGGTTTGTAAAGTAGCACTGTGCCCTTGAATAAGTGAAAATAAATGTTTTCAAAAACAATTTATTACATTGTTAAATTACTTTCATTTATATACGAAAACATTTCAAATTATTGCATAAATTTAGGATGCCGTTAACTTTTTGGTTTTCTAGATATTTGGAAAAGTTTGTAGTTTTGGAAATATGAGACATCGAAAATTCGAATTTCATGAATTTTGAGTACTGACAATTTGGGAGGGAGTGGAGGTGGAACGAAATTTTCTAAGAAAATAAACCATTTAATAGGTTCTTAAACCTGTTAGTATTTTAGCTCGAGCTTTTGAAGGGGGAGGGGGGAGGCGGGATGAGTTAAATGAAAATTTTGTGTTACAGAAATAAGTTTCTCATAAAGCTCTATTTATACATACAATTTCTGTTGCCTATATCTTAAAGGTTGTTTAAAGCTTTGAAAACAGATGGACGGACAAACAGATGAACTCGCAAACGGACGGAATGACAGAGTGAAATTAATAAGTACTTTTTTCAATTTTGTTTTTTTGAAAAATGCTAAAAAGTAGGAACAAGAAAAATTACCAAAAACAATTACAAAATATTCAATGTTATATAGCGGCAGAAAGTGTATAGAATTCGTTTTGGTTTTAAAATTTTTTTAATTTAATTTTGAATTTTTAAAAGAGTATTTTACCTAGTAAGGTATCCATTATATTTCTTCAAAGGAAAGCAGCAATAAGATGAAGGAAAGCAGCACAAGAAAAACAACTTAAGAAAAGATTGGAGCTGTAATGCTTTTATTTTTTAAATTAATTCTTTTCAAATGTACTCGTAATTTAAAAATATAAGAGTATCTTAGTATATTGATTACTTTTATATTGTCATTTTTTGTTATACAATAATATAATGCATATATATATACATTTAAGGTATACATAAAGTTTTTTGGATTGCCAACTGTTTTACTTTAAGAAGGGTATAGGAATCACAAAGGAGGTAATTTCGTACGTTCATTTCTGAAGCAATAAATTAAAATTGTATAAAAGTCAGCTATAGGGAGTTGAGATATTGTAATATTTAAATTGGTATCGTGTTCAAATCTATAGTCAAGGCAAATTGGTCCGATTCTGAAAATTTTAGGTGGTCAATTTAGGTACTTCTCATTTCGATTGTAATTCTCATCCCCACCTACTTTAGCATTATATCTAAGCCCGTGACAAATTGCAAAACAGCAATCATCTCGTGTCGCGAGACTGGCATTGGGTTCATAAAGTACCTTGCGAAGCATTTACAGGAAGAACAAGTACACATTTTATATTTCTGAATTTCAAAAATTTTTTGCTTTCACGAAATGAACACAAATGGAAAGTGTTAAATTGTAAATTTTACTTGAGAATAAAAATTTTATGATTTTATTGTAGAATACTATTAAGAATCTTGTATATTAACATCAATCCATATAATAAAATTGCCCAAATGAATATTATAAATTAGTAATCTTCTTTTACTTAAAATTTTTAATGAAAATTATTTAATAATACGGCACTAAAAATTTTATTTAACACCAAAAGCATAGGTAATCATATATTTTTATAATGTGAGCTAGCAATTTGTGAAATATTGAAATGTACAGAGAATTTTTTGATGTTTATAAATCGCCATAATTCAAACCTGTACCGTTGGCAATAAAATTTATTTTGTTTTTATTAATATAAGAGTTTTGTTTTTTAAGAGACAAGAAAGTTAAAATTTACAAAAGTGAGTTGATTTTTTTTATAAAAGTATGTATACATACGAGTATAACAGATATTGATGTTGTATAATACTAGAATGCAGATGCTTTTTATTTTTTTATTATTCTTCATATTTTATGTATGTAGATATAGGTATTAAATATGGAAGAATAACTTAAAACTGGTTTAAATCTTCTTTTATTTTGCAAATATTTTCAATTCATGTGTGTATTATATGCAATTTTACATCCTTACATGTATATTATATTATTCTATGAATGTATGTACATTGATATGTATATTGATGTGAACTTATATATTAAAAACAATAAGAAAATTATAAGCACACTTATATATTTACCTAGTATTTATCAAAAGCTATCATACAAATCATGAATCTGGTAGGTTTTCACTTCAAAAATAGAAAATGAAAAGAAATTTTTTTATTGTAGTAACCTTTTTTTTTTTGTGTCCCAATGAATAATGTGGTTCGATTGAACCTCTTAAGAATCTCAGTAAAGTATAAAGAAATTTTCTTTTCATGCAGTATAAATAGGAAATTAATTCTAATTTTTCGTATACATACAATTATTGTATGTATGTATGTAGTTGGGGATATTATAATGGAACAATGCATCAAATATTCAATACTAAATGGGCTTTTCTTTTTTAATAAATTATAATTTAACAAACATAGAAATATGTGTAGTTATGTTAAATGAAGACACTCTATATGTATGGTAATATAAACAAGATTTTGTAAATTATTAAATGAATTTATGTAAGTATAATAAATTGATTATATTCAATAAAAATATTAAAAATATCTTATATATACATGTAAAGGTATGTATGTATGTGAGTATGTGGCATATTATAATTTCATTATTTTGTGATTATTCAAGTAAATTCTAATCAGATTTTATTTTATTAATTTAGTATATGACCATTAAAAATAGTTATAAATTATATTTAATGTGTAAACTTTAAGGCGCAATGAAATTGGGCCATAACTATCTTTCTATGATATCATACACGAGCCTTATGCTTATCCAAGGAATGAAGAAGGAAGAAAAACAATATTTAAAATGTGCCATTAACAAAATTTATTAATGTTTTAGTAACAAAAAAGTTCTACCTTTTAAAAATTTTAAAATAATTTGAAAACAATTATTTATTGCAAATTTTTTAGATTGTAAATTAATAGAAAAATATTTTATTTTCCAATATATTGCTGTGGAACCTCCTAGAAATATGTATTTGGTAAGTTTTGCCCATTAATTGCAAAGTATTTTCAAAGGGATCTCGCCCTCAAGCCCTTGGTATGCATTTATACGTGCATGTGTGTTTAATATGATTGATATATATATATATATTTCTGGTTTTTATAATTAAAGTTGTATAATAAATTATTCAAATGTTTCATTACACAATTATTTGCAATTTAATTACGAAAATTTATTTGAGAACCGCAAACTTATTAAATACTTCTAAATGTAATAAAATCATTATGCAAATTTCAATAAAACATATTTAATTAAAATTTGCATAATTTTAGGGGCCTGATTGTGTATTTTTTCTGTAATACAATTACATAATTGCATTTACATTAATGAATGACATTTGCATTAATAAATGACTCCTTTTAAATTGATTATATTTTTTCAGCTTTTAAAATTCAAATTATAACTTTGACTTTTTGCTCCAATTGTAATTATTTGTTACACGTATTAGAGTTAAAATAACTTATTAAATCAAAAAAATATTTTTAGACAAAAAAATTTGTAATAGTGAAATATTTTATAATACCTATGATAAAAATCAAAATATTGACAATATTTCAATTTTAATTGGTTTATTCAAAAATTTATAACGTTATACAGATTTTAATGATTAAACAAGAAGTCAAGATTATTTATATACATACATACATAAATTTAAATTATATAACAATAATTTTTATTTTTCTGTTTTATTCTAAACAAAAATTATACCCATTTTTAATGCTCTAAACGACAATATATAATATTGTATTCTCCGATGAATCACCCTGTATGTATGTTCTAAAAAATTTCATATGAAAAGAAAAAAAAAACTCATTTATTTTGTATTTATTTTTAATAGGTTAATTGATGACTTTACAAACTAATTTCATGTTATAAAAACTTCTTTATGATCACATTTAAATGCATACATATATATGAATTCATTTTCAATATACAAGTATAACAGAAAACTAATTTCGTAAACAATTCTTAAATAACAACTATATATATTCTATGCTATTCATAATTAAATTTAAGAGTACATAAAATTAATAATAATGATTGAAAAACCTTCAGCAACAGAACTTCAGATCCTATATAGGTCTTTTTGATTTTATAAAATTCTATTATTTATAAAAAGAATTTCTTTTATGGGTATCCACCAATATCTTGATTATTTTTCTTTGATTCTTTAAATAATTTTTAACGTTCCTTTTATAAATTGGTCCTGGTCAGTTTTACTCTTCTAATATTATATTATATAGTTTATATAATGTAGGTATACAAGATATATATACTTATATACTTATATAAGTATATATATCTTGTATACCTACAAGATATATAAGGTATACAAGATATAGATATATATCTTGTATACCTTATATATCTTGTAAGAACCAGAAATTGTAATAGAAACATAGAAGAAATTTTTTAAATAATTATCCCCAATATGTACGAGTACATAAAATTTGTATTTATTATAATATGTATATCTTATAAATATTATATGTATGTATATAGATAATTAATGGGTGTGTTTGTATAGAAAACAGAAATTATGTGTTATACAGTTGAGACAATTACAACATTGCAATAGAGCAATGGTATGCGATTTATAAGAGTTGTAATTGCTCGTTTTGTATAATGTCTGAGAAGATTTTATAATGCAAAAGCAAAGTTTTGAGTAGATAAAGAGTTTTTCGAGGGTATTAACTCCTTAAAACATAATTACTTCTGATGTTTAATAATGCCTTCTTCTATTACAAGATTATTTATATATTTCATATATAAATATGAAATATAATTATTACATTTGCTAGGGCTTCTCAGGAATGTAGGTCTCCGGAAGGAATTCTGGGCGAGGATGCTTGTTAAAAGATTCAGTAGATCTTTAAGATCACGCTGAATCAACACCCTAATCTTTACAGTTTATCATCTACTTATGATGGTGACACCTTCGTAGTTTTGGTATTTTGAAAACTTCCTTCAACTTATTAAAAGTATTTTTTATTTTTTTTTAAATAAATTTATTCTAGATTATATTCAGGATTGATTTATTGTATAATATTGTTTTGAACATTGAAATTTGTAATAAGAAGTAGATCTAATTAAAGAAAACTGAATTTTGTACTACTGATGAGCCCGGTCAATTGGAAAAATTAGATAACCTCAGTTTTCTTGATATAAGATCGCGTCTCATTTAAAAATTTTTTAAAATTTTTTTTTGGAGCCAATCAAATATGTTCATTTGCGTTTTTGATTTCACACGATAAGGCATGTGATTATGCTCATTTTTTAACTCTTATTTTCTATTATACACTCATTATATATGTATATAAGTTAGAGTCTAGACATTTTTATATCAAATGCATAGTAAATTTATTATACAGAATATTATCGTGAATTATAAAAACACATATATGTATGTATGTGCAGATATTATTAAAATTACTTTAATTTATTTTTGAAATTTAAAGAAACCAAAAGATCGACATACTTAATTTTAAAATACCATTGCAATTTATAATAGAATTTTTTCTTTTTTCAAATTTTTATTCTTATATTTTTGTTTATTAAATTTATATTATAATGTAATAAAATCGACAAGATTAATAAACTAATAAAAGTTGATGCCCTCCAAATATATTTAAAATAATATTGAGAATCAAGTGGAATTGAGTTGAAACGATTGATAGACTTTAATTAAATTTTAATAGATTTTGTTATTTTTTTCTAAATACCATTAAAAAAATGTACATAGATCTATATGTTGTTTGTTTGAATGTAATTTTATTATTTTATTTCTAATATACAAGTAGAGTAATTTAAAAATAATCCTATATAATTCCATTTTTGTATTTATACACTTAACAACAAATTTTTGATTTCTTAAGAATGCAATTTACTGAGGCATTAAAATGCTTGCAGGGAATAAAATGAATAAACAAATAAATAAAGAGTTGAATTCAAAACGTTTTTGGGGAAAATATTGCCAAATTAATTTTATAGAACAGATATATAATTTAATAAAAATAGTATAACAGATATATGTATATGTATGGGTATATATGGTGCAATTTGAATCATTTAAACCAATCATAAGATTGAAATATCAGAAATTAGTTTGGAATTGAAAAAATTCCAATATCACACACTCTAATCTTAATTTTTGAGAATGTCCAATTTATACAAACACAAATATATCAAAATTATACAAAGATTAGTCCAACTTATACATGCCTACATGCTCGTATACGTATTTGAATTTCTTTAACATAATTTCATAATAAATTCAAAATTTAAAGAAAATTTTATTTTACGAATTTGATGCATATATATTTTTGACATTAATACTGACAGAAGATCCGAGTACTCAAATATTCGACCCCCATTTATTATATATCATAATATTTTGAAATTAATAATTTTTTTGGTGCCCAATATATAAACCATAATATAGATAAGCCATCTATACATATAACAAAATATTAAAACTTAATAAAAATAATATTTATCATAAATTTATTATTGCCGAAAGCAACAAACATTTATACCAAAAATTTCTTTAATATTTAAATTTCATTGATATATATACACAATAATTATGGGCTCATATTTTAATTGAAATTTGTAGATATATTGAGATTTGTAGATACATGTTAAATTTATATTTTAATACGGGCTTGTAATTATATCCATAATTAATGTTTATTAAGAGTATATTATTTACAAATACACAAATACATATTATACCTGTTATACATATATATATATATACATATCAGTTTTTCTCTATTAATGTTTATAGTAAAAATTTAATTGATAACGATTAGATTTAATAGTTATCGCAGTAAAATCATTGCAATGTATATAGCGTAACACCTAAAAACTATTTAACTTACTATTTATATAATGTATATACTGTTATACTGGTATATTGCCAAAATGTATAGTTTTGCATTCTGTATGTATATAACAAGTTATAATGGTTAATTAACTCATAAAGCCCGTATTTTTTTTATAAAACATTCCTTTCAAATTATTATTATACAATTTGTGTGTTTTTTTTTCTTGTATAAAAGTTTTATTTTTTTATGAAATGGAATGATATAGTAAATTTTTAATTATTAATAATTAAATATGATTGATAGCTATAATTAATATTAAAAAAAAAATAATGTAATATTTTTTCTCTTTTTTCTTTTCAGGTAATTCAAACTTATGTATATAGGAAAATTGTTATACAGGTATTGTATAACAACTTGTAATTTCATATAAATGAAAATCTGATCTACAGTAGATCTGATGTTGGTTTGTACATGTACATGTTTAATATACATATACTTATACTCATATTATATAATTTTTCTATAAATATTAAAGAGATCATTTGTATATTTGTAGGTATAGTAAGTTAATTTATGTGAGTATTGAAATATGAAAATTAATGCAAGTTTATTAGACTTTTGTTTTTTTCCTTATATTTTTTTAAAGGTGGTGAATTTATTATGATTAACACGGTGTGAAAAATTGCTTAAATTAATATAAATAATAAAAATATAATATTATTTTATAATAAAATTGTATAGAGATTAAATTAAAGAAAAAACAAGCAGAAAATATAAAAAAAAAAATATATTTTTTTCCAGCTTAAGAATATTACATATAATATATGTTATACATTATGTATAGAAAACCTTATTTTATATAATATGAAATAAAGTGTGTAAATTGAGTAATCAGTAATATTACATACTTAATTATGACTAGTGTTAAATATTAACACTAAAATTCAATTAATTTTGTACATAAGTACGTTAGTATATTCTAAAATCTAATATACAAGTCATATACATATTAATAATTTAGAAGAGCAACAACACAACTCAAAAAATATACGTTTTCACTTCCAGAATTTTGATATATTATTCATAGTTGACTAAAATTAGTCCTAAATTTTTATCTAAGGTTATAAAATATTGGTATACTACTTAATTCTACAATATTATGAACAATATTTGAGTATTATTTTATTGAAGAAGTGTTTTATATTAAAGTTAATTATCAAATCATAATTGTCTTTCTTAAAATTTGACTTATGTCGGTCGTTGTTCTTGTAAATATATGATACATAAATTTTAAATGTTTAAGTCAATTTGATCGCGTTCATGTGTCCAATTTTCAAAAGCCACTTATTGGTGTTTATCCATACATATATATTCCGTGCGCTGCATAAAGACGCCTTATCAAATCTGATTTTCTTTTATGTTTCTTTTATGTACCTAAAATTATAATAACTGTTGGTCAATATTGTTAATTTAAATTTATATTATACTATCATCCGTGTTTAACAGGCAGTCCAATCTCTGGTTTGCACATATCTAGATGTTTAATTATTATTTTATAAGAATCTCATCCGTATCATCGTTGTGTTATCTTTTTGTCTTAACATTAAAATTATCTACGAAATTATCTGATTGTCTGATCCGTTTCGACTAGATATTTTGCAAGTTCAAAACTTTTGTGAACTCCAAACACATTTCTTTAATTTTATTGTTATTGGTCTTCTCGTTTAGTTTCGGAATATATCGAAAAAATTTCAATTTCTTTTGTACAACATGCATCATTTACCACTTAACATACCCTTTGGTAACAGAATCTCGTTTCAAAATAGATTTGCTTCTTTACTTAATTTCCGCATTAATTTTTTAATACTTAAATAAATGCATTTCTTTACCTTTATTAAAACATCATCACAGTTTTAAGAAGGCAATCTATAAGAAAAATTAAGGAAAAAAAATCAAATCGTATAATTTTTAAAAATGTTTAAGAATTTTCATTTTAAATTCCAATTAAATGAAATCTAATCAACATTATAAAAATAATGAGTGATAATGATACTTGTTATTTGTTAATTAAACAATGTTAAATAACTTAATCTGTAAAAATTTAATGTATGTATACATACATACCTATCTTCATCTTTAAAAATTGCAAGTTATAACATAGCAGTTTTATTTAAAGTTTATGGCAATAACATTAATGATTCTTTCGGATTATTCAACAATCTCTTGATTAGAATAATTAGAAATTTTCTTAATTTCATTGGATTCTTATGATTTTGAGCAAAAAAAAAAAAACGGGATGTAATCAAAGCTACCTACTCATATAAGTATGTTTAACAATAATATGAGAAAGTTTAATTTTAAGTATAATAGGATTCTCTTCTGATTTTGAATAAAACTAAATATTTCGGAAATATTTCAAATATTTTAATTTTGACAAATAATCCACTACTTGCACATTTTATAATTGTCATAATTATGATATTGTGAATTGATTTGGTGCTGTGTTGTGAGTAATGATTGAAAGATATTGTGAATAACTGAGTATGTTTATATCTCACATTCTCATTCCGATATCACTGTAGTAAGAATAATTTTCGGTGGTGAGTTAATAAAATAAATTAAAAATGAACAAAATATTATTAAAAACATGCTTGTAAATTATTATTGGCAGAGCCCCGAGCCCATGGTCTTCAACCAAATGTTTCCATCGATTGATTTTAAATATTTAAAATAATCACAGTAGTTTTTTATTTTTAAACTTTATTATACATAAACTGTAATTTCATTTTGTATAATTTTTCCATTTTGCTATTTCTGAGTATAATTTTATTGTAAAAAGAAAAATGAAAATTAATTACATGTGCAAAAGATAATAAAATTATTCAAAAAAAAAAAAAAAAACAAAAAAACCATCAAGTTGAAAATCCACTCAATTTTATTTAAAAAATTAAAAAAAAATTATATAAGATGAATTTTTACCAGGTTGATGGCTGCTGAATACATAGAATATACTAGTCAGTCAGGTTTATTATAAAAGATGTGAGAAGAATAAAATTTTGATTATATAATAATAAATGAAAACGGTTTTATTGATTGATGGAAACAGCAATATAATGTAAACAAACTGTTCCAGGGTTATGAATGTGATGAAGCTAAAGAAATTTTCATACACGGTGTACATGTGTACAAAGATGAATGAGAAAACAAAACAAACTGTGAATAGTTTGAAAATCATCACCTTTGATTGCACTCAAATGTCAAGAAGGTATTCGTTTCACTATATATAATATAATAAATGTTACTTTATACATAATTTGTTTTACAAAAGCAATTTTACCAGGGTATTATAGTGTATAGTTATAAGGTAAATTCTTTGGGAATTTATAAAAGTTCATAAAACTGTTACTCGGCTGTTATTATAAAATTAATTATTTTATACAAGAGATTGTTTAGTTTTCTCAATAAACAATTATATTGTTATTGAAGTTAATATTTTTTTTTTGTAATGTTTAAAAAACATGGTACTAGAGTTTGTTTTACCTTTTTGACGCAGCCGCCCGAAAAGTAAATTTAGACTTATTGGGCCCGTTGTGTAAGTACATTTCTTAAATGTTATTTAATATAAGCGGCAATTGTTGACGAGAAATTCAGTAAATGAGTGACTCAAGTTGAAATGAATCCTAAATAGCTAAGTTAAAATGAATACTAATTTTGGAACAAAGATGTATTAAACAATTTTCCATCATTTCAAGGTTTACATTTCAAACAAAATGCTTCCGTTGCTAAATTTGAAGTAAACTCAATAAGCTTTTCATTTGTAGATTTGTACAACCGGGGTAACAGTGCACCGCGACCACATATAAGGATCTATTGTTCCCTCTCCTGAGTATGAGGCCCGGAACACCGTCTGTTCTTCTATATGAGCGAGAGCGTCACATTCTGCCAAAAAGTGTACTGGGGTCTCCCCAAATTGTCTACAGAATCTGGAAGTATGTTTTCACTTTCCCAGCCCAGACTACTGAGGTGCCCCTTAAGTCTAAGCCTGACAAGACTCCGGTGAGAATTTTCACCTAATTCTTTCTCATTCCTATTATTAATCGGTTTTGATTATAATTTTCTGTGAGCTTCTAGGCCTGTAACAGCTCCAGAAGACTTCCCCCACCACTCTGACCGTCTCCTCTCTGATTTCTTTTTTAGTTTCAAATGAACAGTATCCGATTCCTTAATTTATTAAGTTTCTCAAGACAGCTTCATACTACCGCGAAGATTACTGAAAATGAATACAGCGCTCTGATGATAGCCCGACTACCCGATATAATAACAATTTCTTTCATGTAAATGAATTTCATTTAAAATATTAAAAACGGGAGTACAAGCTAATAACAACTTATTAGCTTATGATTAATTTCTATAATCATAGCAGAAAACCACTAAGTTTATGTCAATTAAATTAATTTCGCATTATTTGAATAAAATTTGAAATGAATGTTACCTTTTGTCAAATAAATTTATATACACATATTTATAATATTATTTATTAATGTGACATTTAAGATCTTGAAAATATTTTTACTCTTACTTATATAGGATAATTTAATTAAGAAATTTTTATGCTTAAGGCGAATAAATCTATTAAATAAAGTCAATTTTAATGATTTCAACTTAATTTAATTAAAAAAAAAATGATTTGCATTTAATTAAGTAATTAAAAAAAAAATACTTTTATATTTATCAAATTTTCAATTTATCAAGAAAATTTTTAGTGTTAGAAAGCGAAACTTAATTTTTTTTTAAAGTTGTATGTACATATATCAAAATGAGTCCAATCTATAGGTAATAAAAAAAAAATTTCAATAAAATTCAAACAAAATGTTTTGAAAATTGTAAATTATGTCAAGCCAAAATACATAAAATTAAATTATAAAACAAGTAAATTTAATATTATTTGACATTTTTCATTGCTATCGTATTTACTAGATGCTTATATAGAAAATAAATAGAGTGTCTATAGCTTTTAAACTAGAAATTATTTCTGGTATACAAAAAAATTATTATCTTTAAATCTTATTTAATTACAGGCAAAGTTTTTTTTTTTTATTTTACAGTTTTATTTGATCAAGATTCCATTTCAATTTATTTGTAATTTTTCCAATGCTTCATTTGAATTTTTATTTAATAACGGTTTAATATACGAAATGGCGAATCACAGCTCGGTTTCCTCGTTATTCATAGAGATTGCTACGGATAAAACGGTGATGTTAGATTCCTCTTTTCATGCTCAATCTGTTATTATAAACGAAATATATATATCTATGGCAGACTATGGTTAAAAGCACTTCAAGAATTTATTTTGGAAACTATTTTTTGGAAGGAAGCCTTATAATTATTTTGCATATTCGTAATAAATTTGTAAATATGTCAACCATATATGTACATAAATGAAGAATAAAATTTTACTTTGGATTATTGGACACTAAACTCTTTAACGTACTTTAATTAATATATTGATCGAGGTAGGAGTAATTTTTACACCACTCTCCTAATTTCTCCGGAAGTGTTTTACGTACGCACCTATAAATGATAATAAGAAAATTAACACAAAGTAAGAGAGCATAAAACAGTTTGAAGGTAAAGAGTGAGAGAGTAATATAAGAGAGCAATTACAAAAGAAAATGCGGAAGGTCTAAAAGTTACTATGTCCTACCTCAACAGTTGAAGGTTTTTTAATATGTATTTCTTAATTTCTAAGGTTTAATAATGAGCTACTATTGCGTACTCAGTATGAAAGTACTTGCCGTATTGTGTTCCCTTTTTCCCACCTACGAAACGACATAAATTGAATTAAATAATGACAATTTATGGTTCTCTTCCCATATAGTTACAGTTACTTCTGTGAGAAATCTGCAATGCTTTGCAGAAAATAATTTAAAATTTCAATTCGCAGTATAATAAAATGTAACTTGCAACAAATTTGATTTTGCAAATTTTATAAAATTAAGTTTTCAATAAGTTTTTCAAATGTAAAATAATTTTGATTTTGTATTAAAATTTTTTATTATATTGTGGCACCATGAATAATTTTACAATTTTCCAAATCAAAATTGTAAGCGTTTATTAGCTTAATTCACATTTAATATATACATTTTTTTATGTACATATGTATATCCCACATATTGTATACCTGATACGAAAGTGAAAGTTTACTAATCAATTTAAAAAACCGTGCGCCATCTATTGTCATCACTTTTTAATTTATAAGTGTTATACTATTTCTTTATGAATAAAATTGCATATTAAATGAAAATAAACTTTTATATTGAAGATAAATTGAAATATTTTGAAAGAAAAAAAGCTGGTAATTAAAACAAAAAATTAATTATAATATTATTTTTATACTGGGTGTATATCGTGCATAAATGTCTAATTTCATGTCAAAAACAAAAAAAAAATAGTTGAGATTTGCTTTTCTATACCAAAGTATAACTAAAATATAATGGTATATGTATGTAGTTGAGAAAATTTTTTATTTGCATAAGCGTATACGCCATACGCGTTATATCGCGTAGCGTGTATACTAGTGTGTAATATTTGTACTAAAGATTAGATTAATATTTATTTTTTTATTTATAATTATGTTTTAAAGAAACTTAATATTGTGGAAACTAGCAATTTATTGCAAATGATTTTATCTTTAGGAAATTTTGAAAAAATTAAAAATGTAAAATAAGATGCATATGTTAATGTATGTATGTATAAGTATATGTAAATAAATTGGAAACGCGAATATTTGAATATCAAGAAGTTGAACTCTACGAACATACAACATGTTTAGATAACATTTTGATTTTTTTTTAAATTTTACTATTAATTTTTATTCTTCTTCCACTGCATTACAGTCCTCTGTGGACCAAAGCTTCCTTCACTATCCTCTTCCAATTGTCTCGATCTTGTGCAGATGTTGTGTAGTTATTTATGTTCAATATTTTTAAATCTTCGACTACTGAATCTAACCACCTCAATCTAGGCCTGCCTCTAGCTCTAGTTCCGTGATCTTTTCTCTGCAATATTGTTTTGACCTTACTGCTTTCATTCATACGGATTACATGGCCCAGCCATCTTATCCTTTGCGATTTTACATATCTTGTAATTGTTTCAAATTTCATCATTTCTTCCAGCTCATGGTTGTATCTTATTCTGAAAGTTCCGTCCTCATTTCTCGTTGGTCCAAAAATCTTTCTCAATATTTTTCTTTCGAAAGTAGCTAACAGGTTCCAATCAGACATTTTAACGGTCCAACATTCGCATCCATAAGCAAGTACAGGTCTAATTAAAGTCTTGTATATTTGTAATTTACTATTTCTCGAGAGTAACCTAGATTTCATCAGCTTCAGGTTCATGTAATAACATTTGTTAGCTGCATTTATTCTCTCTTTGATAGCATTTGTAAAATCGTTTGTACTTGAAAAAACAACACCTAAGTACTTGAAATCTTGTACATTTTCAAACTCATAGCTTCCGATTTCTAAATTTCGAGAATTTCTTGAAGATCTGGTTTTGATGAAGTACTTTGTTTTTTCTTCATTTATGTTGAGGCCGATTTCTTTGGTATTTTTAACTAGTCTTGTGAAGATCTCCTTTATTTGCCTTTCATTTCTGGCGACAATAGCTATATCATCTGCGTAAGCACAAATTTGAAACGATTTTGTAAAAATACTTCCTCCATGATCGATTTCCCGGATGGCATAATGAAGCATCAGATTGAATATTAGGGAAGAGAGCGCATCCCCCTGTTTCACACCACATTCTATATTGAAAGGGGCCGTTAACTTTCCTTGGATTAAAACTTTTGCACTATTATTTTTCAAAGTCATGCATGTCAGTCTTATTAATTTTTCGGGGATACCTAATCTCTGCATCACTCCAAAAATCCTTTCTCTATGAATGCTATCGAACGCCCGTTGGAAATCAACAAAAAGACAGTGAACCTCTTTCGAATATTCGTTGAACTTTTCAAATATTTGGCTTAAGATGAAGCATTGATTTGTGGTTGATTTATTCTTTCGAAAACCACATTGGTATTCTGTTAAAATTTCTTCGGCTACATCGTTAATACGAACATACAGAATATTCGTAAAAATTTTATATGCTGTATTCAGTAGAGTAATTCCTCGATAATTTTTACAGTCTTTCTTGCATACAACATGTTTAGATAACATTTTGATTTTTTTTTAAATTTTACTATTAATTTTTATATTTTTTTAAATTAAATAATACATAATTGTATTTATTATTTATTTTGGTGACTCAATGTGTAATAAATTTTGCGGAATAGTATTGAACTTCTAATAATAATAGATTAAACGGCAAGAATAGGAATAATTCGAACACTTAAATGTAGTGAAAATTTAATTTTTGTAATAAGCTCCTATTACAAATTTTGAGCATTATCAATTGGTCTTCTTGTTATGCTACACCAGAGTTTCGTGGAAAAAGTCAGCAGATCTCTTCGCGTCTTACTATAAGATTACAACTACTAATTTTCCATTACAAGTTCTTTTGTAAAATGGAAGATTAGTGTTAAACTATTTCTTTTTTGTAAAATGAAGAATAAAATAGTAAGCTGTAACAGTAAGGCCTGCAACAATAAAAATATTATTTCAAGTTTATTGGCAGAGTCTTTTAAGAAAGCCGCTTCTTTATTCCTGTCAATATTTGAAGAGAAATATATAAAGAATGTAATTTTTGAGCGGGCAAGAAAGAGAAAGAATATAAAAGCAATTGTTACCATACCATACTACTGCAAATATTTTGTACACAGACTGAATGACACTAAAATACGTGATATTTTCAGAAAAATTTTAAAAACATTAAAAGAATTCCTAAAATTGTATTTAAAATTCCCGTTATTTTCCCAATTAAATATACTTATTTTGATTTTTATATTCGTATATCATGTATTAACATAGATTTATCAAAAAATTTTTAATAAGTATGGCTCGATTTTGAAAATTACAAACCAATCCGATATTTCTATAATTTCTTATTTTAATTACAAAGCTTCGCATATCACAAAGAATTTAGCCTAGTAACTAAGTAATAAAAAAATGACGCACCCATCATCAGATATAGTACTTTAGTTTATGCAATAATTGCATGTCTACACTATGTACAATGTTATGTATTTTATTTAGAAGCATGAATATTTATGCTTTATTAATTTTACAAAAATTATGCATTAAAAAATTCTATATCAAACCAAAAAATAAGTTGTAAGTGCACAATATGTGTAATTTAAACAATTTACTTTATTACTCTTAGTTCATATACTATGACTCTATTTAACCAAGATCTCTGATTAACAGTTACTTTTCAAATTGTATACTTAATTGTGTAATGTGAAACGTATGTGATATGAACTATTTTCTTAAGATAAAAATCGGTACACCTCTATCTTAATGTTTATAGTGTTAGTATTGTAAATGCATGTGCATGCTATTGATTTTTTATGCTACTAAGTTTTAATTAGAGAGTGGAAAACTTCAAGACTCTATAGATGTATATGTATAGTATAGAGATAGCAAATAACTTCACATTATATTAATGGCATTATCAAGATTTTAAATTTAATAAAGAAGTTTTAATAAATACGGAAAATATTTTTTATTTTTTTCTAAAAAAAATTGTGTTTTAATAAGCGGTTTCAGTTCGTTACAGTTTAATTTTTTCGATCTTTTTTTTGTTATTTATATAATGTTTTAATTATTATCAGTGATTTTTTATATTTCATTTCATTGAAAATAATCAAGTTTTTCACTTTCATTTTAATTAAATTAAGACATTAAAAACTCCTTAATGAAAGTATATATACATATTATATATATATATATTGATTAATATAATTACAAGCTTTTTAATCGCGTACATTATTTTAATTGAAAATAATAAGAAAATCAAATAAAAATTGCAATAAAATTGGAAATTATCACTTAAAATAATGATCACAGCAATTGTAACTGCAAATTAAAAGAAGGTTTTAAATAGCTTTATTAGCCAACTTTTGCGAAAATGTATTAAAATTATTATAAAATAAATTTAATTTCTTGCTGAAGGAAAAATATTGTGGAAACAACTTACTTAATCTAAAAATTTCATATAATTGAAAAAAAAAAGCAATCCGCCAAATTACGTTTTACATTTTTGATGTATAGATGTCGTCCGCAGTACAAAATATTTCATGCGTCATCTCTCAAAATATTTCAAACAAGGTGGAAAAAAGTCTGAGAGTGCAAAATTCATATCATGATTTATGTATCTTACATTATCACATTCCTTTGTACTCTAATTTACTCTCAGTTACCTTAAATCAAATACATATTTGATAAATGAGAAAACACTTGATTTCCCCAACCATAAGTCATTATGAAGTGACTTAGAAGTCACCTGACTTTGAATTATGAGAAAAATGACTCAAATAAAAAGTTTGATTACTAAAATAAAAATACTAAAATAAAGTGTGAATATATAGTACGAGTACCTGTATTTAAATTTGACACAATTCAAAGCTTTAAAAATATTTTGTTGTTATTATTGTGATTAGTTCTGTGTTGCATAAAAAGTTAACGATTGAATGATTTACAAGAATTTTAATTTTATTACTGTTTGTCATCTAAACTGATTTATTAAATAAATTTGACTTTTATGTGCCAATTATATTAAAAATAAAGAAAAGAAAAAAATAAATTTTTTGTTTAAACTTAATTGTCATATTGTTCTTTCAAAAATGTCATGCATAATTAAAATCAATATTTGTTTGTCAACAAAATAACATGAAATATAAAATAATTTTATTAATTTCAACAATTTAATGGTATAATTCTACTTTAATGGTAAGAATGTAGAATAATTTTTTATAGAATTTTTTACTTGTGTCTTTATGATTTTGAATTCGCAATTATAATGGTTTTTGAATTATTTTGTTAAGTTTAAGTCATTTTATATGCGTCGTTTATATTTTCGCCTCTACTATATCTACTTAAATATTTTATTAATATAAGTTGTTTTTTAAGGCCGCTACTGATTACCACGATCGTGATTTGCTAAACTGTACGATAGGAGAGAACGTTCGGTAAACTTCGTTGCCTTGTGTGGATATTAATCGCTTTTTGAATTATTTTATATATGTACATATCTGGACAATCTGTTTACACTACGCCTTCGCCCCTTACATCTTTGCATAGAACAGATTAGAAGGAATGTTTCTTAAAGCAGTTAGAGGTATTTAAATACTTGTCGTATCTGCCATTAATGTATTTAATTCTTCTGTATCCACTGGTTGCTATAGTTACATTTTGTCGCTATATTCTTGTTGTAATCTTTTCCGCGCCCGCTGAAATGAATTGCTCATTAAAATTCTCACTCTAGTAGTATAAACATATGAATTATATATTACTCGGAATCAAATAGTTTTTCATATATCCTATAGATGTTAAATTCAATTTTCAATGGAATCTCTGTATAACCTCCACATACTCCAAATTTTCTTATGAATTAAAATTGCAAATTTTATTAAAATTAAAAAATTTCTAATGATGTTTTAATATTAAATTATTCAAATATAGAATCTTTTAAAAATTTAAAGTGCTTACACAAAAGAGTAAAAAAATATATACTCGTATTAGTTAACAAATTAATAGCAATAATAAAGCCATACTTAAAGTATTATCTGCAAAAATTATACAAGTGCACTTTAAAGGCTTCCTATTAATTTTGTTTTTTAATCTGATCAAAAGACTCAATGCCATTGACTTTATGGACCAAAAAAGAAATAAAATCATAGTAGAATATGAGTAAGTAAATAACTTCAAACATACGCACATGATGAAAAGTTAGGTGGACAAATATATACTTGTATAATTAATCAATTGCATTTGAACACTATTTGAAAGTATAAGTAATTTGATTCTATTCGGTTTATTTTTTTGGATCTTTATATTTATAATGATTACATTAATACAAACGGGTGGGAAGAAAATGAAGTACGAATACAACTGAAATATAAGTAGATTTTAATTCGGCCACTAAAAATCGTGATCTTACAACATGTCAGTATATGCCTGCTTGTTTAAGATCGAAATTTAATCTAACACTAAAAGAAATACTGTGATTCTCTTGTGAAAGGAACAATTATTTTTAGTTTAACTATGTCTAATATAATATAATAAAAATTTTGAATAATAATTTTCAGGGTTAACTGTAAAATTCAAGTATGTGTATTATAATGTTCTAGTGCTTCTAGTTATTTGCAGTTTGTTATGATTCATACGTATGTACATACGTATTTGGAAGAACGAAAAGCGTTTGGGAGAGCGTAAAAGCGTTTCTGAAAATTTGTAAATAACGCCGGTATATAAGTAAAGAACACTGTGGGAATGTATAGTACTTATTAAACAAGAACGGAAGTATCATTGCAAAACTGGTGGGATTTTTCGTATGAATAACATTTTAGGAATAGAAATATTTCGAGTAAGACAGATTCTTAAGTTTGAAGACACACATGCCGTTTTTGTGCCTATGAAAATATTACTATAGACAAAATGAATAACAAACTGAAAGAATTTTGTGTATAATTCATAAACACCGGTAGCTAAGACTTTACTTGTTTTACATGACAATGCTATTTATAAATACAATACAAGTAAAAGAGCATTTATAAATTGTCCATATACGATTTGCTCATATGCATAAACACACATATAATGTACATTAATAATGTAATTATATTGAGAATAGTAATTTAAATAATAAACGTTTACATAATCGTTGAATGGTTCGTCCAAAATGTGCAATTTTTGTAATAAAAATTTGTTGTAGTCAGCGTATAATTGAATGTGAACTTATATTTCTTGCAACGAAATGTACATAAGTACAATACAAAATATTTAAAATGCACCAACGCCACATTATAAATTCTAAAACGTGGGATGATTTCTGGAAACAATAGCAAAAAAACAACGTACAAAAGATTTCAAATTGCTTTTTTGAATAACAAAATTATTGTAGTTCCCTCAACGAATTTCGTAATATAGGTACGTTACATACATATATATATATATGTATATATGTTATATATATATGTATACATGTCTATGAATATTTTTCCTTCAATTTCTTTGGAATGCGTTAAACTTGTTACCAAATTCTTATATTATACATTTTTTTTTTTATAAAAAGCAAAAAGAAAAATTCAATTTCTGGATTTTATGAGTACCGTACCTAGTATGTACCTACTGTTTTTCTACATTGGAGTTTTGTAACTTTTGCCAATTTACATTTTTCAAGAGTATCAAGTTTTTATTATAGAGTTTTTATACAAATTTTAAAATATGCAATTTAAAAATTTCATTAATCTTCTTGATAATTTTGTTTTATCTTTTTTTTTTCTTTTTTCTTGTATAAGTATGTTCTGTATGTTTTGTTGTCAAATTTAGGAAATACATATTGCATTTCCTGTTTGATTTATTCAAAAGAATGTTAAAATATACATATACCTAATATTTTGTAAGATCTCTATATGAGCTGTTAAAAAGTTTTAAAATTTTTTATTGCAAAATATTAGAGAACTTCGTGTCTCTTAAGATGGCAATAATATCAAGCAAATGTAGACTTGTTAGCATTAAAATATTTTTCAAAGTAGCTTTTATTATAACTTTTAAGTCAGTAATAAGGCTGAAATATTACATCGGGCTTTATTAAAGGTAACTGGCTAGGAAAATATTTAAATAATGATTTAATTTGTTATCAATTGCATATTTATAGGGGTAAAATTTTTCAAAATTCATGATGTGACATTACAAAAAATAAATTTATTGCATTTTGGATCAAACGTCACAGTACACTTTCGTGAATGGTATAGATGGTTCCGTCATAGCTCTAATGATAGTTCTTCTGAAAATGCCATCACCTGTAATTTTTTGAATTTGTAGTGTTTTTTTAGCACGTCTACTCCTACTATACAAAGAGGGTTTCTTGCGCAAAAGGAAAATTGAGAATTGTTCATTACTAACTCAAATTTCATAAGCGAGGGCGTCATTTAAAGGATAACGGGAAGATATTTGACACTATTTGGTAAATCTATCTCTTTTCTAACAAAGGACGATTATAGATAGACAGTTATAGATTGTCTGTTGCCGAAAATCCAAAACTATTTCATGCGTACCTTTGATGACGTTTATTAATTCATCTCCTAAGGCCTGACAATTAAAGTCCATTCCATGCAGGTCGGCCCAGACAGCCCATTCACTAACAGGTATAAAATAAGTGGTGATATGACGTACACGACAAGAAATATCAAATTTTATTTGAAATCATTGAAGAGGTTGTTCTTTAATATTTACAGTTATTTTACTCTTGATTTTATTTAGTTCTTATACAATTAATTTTTACAAAAGTCTCTTTATATTACACACTTATACATTTTGCATTTCTATACGAAAATTTAAATTATTCCACCAAACCTATAATTAACAAATTAAGTATGTATATGTATATATTTATATGGAAATTATTTAAAAATTTTATAATTAAACAAAAATAATTGTATATTTTCTCATAAAACAAACTTCTGCATTTTCTTTATATTATTTCGAATTGCAATCCCATAAATTTAAAGGCGTTTCTTATATATTAATAACCTTTTAAACACTTCATGACTTTTTAAAATATTTAAGATAAAAATCTTTGTATAACATAATTGGTATAACATACATACATTAAACTGAATATACATAATTTATATACGTGGTAAATGTATTTATATTTTTAAAAATATAGAAAATAACATGAATACTTTAATTAAAATTTAATTTGTTCATAATCCCAACTTGTTTATTAACTAATTAAATTCCTATATTTCATTTTTAAATGTATATGTATATATGTTTTTTTGTTAAGAATATAATTAATCTAATAAGAAAATCATTTACAAGCTATTAAGCATTTAATAAATCATTTAATACGTTATAAGTACACAAATGCATGTATTAAATTCATATAATATGGGATTGTAAGAAAACTAATGAGAAAATTAAAAAAAATTTCTTCTATATAAGCAAGTGCATTCAATAATATTTATATTTCAATTTTTAAATCACGCAAATATTAAGTAAAAATACACATACCAAATAACATTTATAACATTCGCAAAAAAATAACATTTATAACATTCGAAATATTTAAAGGTCTACCAACCTTCCTTCCCTGTGGGTTCGAATCTGCAGCCTGGGTTTAGTATTATTTAACCTCTGTATCGTGTGTTTCAGCTATCTCCCCCTCTCTGTTTTTAATAGCTATGTTCATTGTTTGTTATTGCTCTAGGCCAGAATACTCCACATATTAGCAGCCGTACACACAACACAGACACAGATCACAACAGTTCTGATGTAGCAACGATTGTTTTCTTATAGTTATCATGTACCAAAGCATGTGCAAAATATCAAAAATACTGGCTCAGAATTTTTTGGTGAGAGAATAAAGCCGCGAAAGGCAGGCAAGCCTGGCCCCCACAGCGGAAGAAGGCAGACCGCAGAAAGGCAGCGGCTGCACAAAGTCAGCCACAGATCCCCTCCGCGCCAGCTCATCGGCAATTTCGTTGCCCGCATGGCCACTATGGCCCGGCACCCAAATGACTGTGACTCTGTTCTCCGATGCCAATTCCATAAGTGCAGCAAGGCAGCCCCAGACCAGCTTGGATGTAATCTGAGCTGAACGAAGCGCCAGCAGTGCAGCCCTGCTGTCCGAGAACACAAATATTGCGCGTTTTCCAAACCCCCTTTCTAAATTGATTCTCAGGCAGATCACTATTGCATGTATTTCGGCCTGGAGCACCGTGCAATACGGGTCAAGAGTTGCATATACACGTGTGTCCGGGCGGACACCGTATGCACCAGAACCCACAGCCGTCCGCATACCACACGCTCGAACCCGACTCAAGTACCGGCCCACCCCGATAACACGTTCATCGATCGGGAAACAGAGCCCTGTACTTGTGGTCGAAGTTGTACCGCTGCAGACAGGCATCCGACATGGCTATTCTCAGAATCGGATCGCTCTCAATGAAGTCTCTGTGAGTCCTGTGGGCCAACTTTAGCCCTGCCTTGTCCTCGCCAGGGAGGAGTCGGTAAGTCACTAGCCGAGCTTGCTTCAATATATGGAGGTGCAGTAGCGGCAACCCGAGCCTGCTGAGCCTTACGGCACCATACAATCGACGCATAGGTGACGATGGCTCTAGCAAGGGCCGTATATAGCCACAGTGCTATCCTGGGACTGATTCCCCAGGTCACCCCGATGAAGCTGCGACACGTCCACAAGGCCGCCGTAGCCCTCTCGATAACTCTATCTATATAGGCATTCCAGGAGAGACGATCATCCAGGGTTACCCCCAGATACTTCACCTCCCTAGAGTAACTAATACGTTCACCAAACAGAATTGGGCTCGTTGATCTGTCCCTGCTTCTGCGTCTGGTGAAGGCGACCAAAGTGCTCTTGCTTGGATTTATATTTAACCCAACGCCTTCGCACCACCTCTCCACAACACGTAAATTTTGCTGTAGAAGATCAGAAATAGTATAAATATACTATTATACAGAATAGTATAAATAGATAATAAAGAGAATTATTTTTTGGTGAGAGAAAAAGAATAATTATACAAAAATTAATATGAAATTTGACACTTCGATAAACAATATTAAAAAAATGAGAGTAATGTGCCTATTCTTGTAAGCAGCTTGGAAATTTCACTGATGAAAACAGTTTTTATAAAAGTTTTATTTACAAGAGAGTTTTATTACAAAATAACTTTCTAAATATGTGATAAAAGACGTGTGTTGTTGTATATCTGATAAGTAGATACATTACTGTATATGATGCGTAGTAATATTTTTATCGCCAAGTAAAAATAAATTAAAATTATTGAAACGTTTTTCTAGGTCAATACTAGAAAAAAACTAAATTTAATTTCAATATAATCACACTTAATGATAATCCGAACAATTAAAAATCAGAGCAGAGGATGCCATTATACCGGAAAATATTAAGAGAAAATAATTTTTAATGATATTATGTATAGGTAAGTGAAAAACTCTAAATATAAAGTTTATAATTTATTAACTTATTCATTAATTCCAAAAAATATTGTTATAATTCAATCTATAAAAAAATCGCATCAATTTCATTCTATGCAAATAGATTCAAGTAATCTCATATAAATACGAGTGAGATATAAAAAAAATGAGCAAAATTGTTAATTTTCAAGCCCAATTAAGGCAATTCTTAATATCCATGAAATCACATTATTTTTATGTATAACAGTTTTTTTTTTCAATCAAAAGACCTACCTCTATATCGGTTTCAGTGATTAAAATTTATACTTTTTCCCCCCAATTTTTTTGTTTTTACTTTTATTACTATTAAATGTAATTTAATTAATTAGTCGCGTATTTGCACACATGTTTTACCTGATTATATTGCAAATTAATATAAGATTTTCACCTAAATCGCATATAAGAGTGCATAAGTGTATAACATACTTGCAATCAAATACATATACGTACGTATAAAAAATTTTGTTATTTTTTGTTTAAACTTAATCCTCCTCTATATATTTTTCAATTAGTGCACGATTTTTTCAAAATCAATAAAATTCAATTGAATGTTATTTAAACGCCTAGCTCTACAATATAATAGAAGAAGTATAAGAAATGAAAAAAAAAGTTGAAAAATTGCTAATATTATAAAATAGTAAAAACATTGGTAACGAAACGCTGTTTGTATATAGTATGGCCAAACCTCATGTGTCAAGAATCGGTTTCTTATCGTATATATTACTGTTTCATGTACAGACATTAATATTAGGTTATCTACACACATTATAATATGTTAGTATGAATACGAGATATCTTTTATAGCATACACAATATTTTTTCTTTAATCGTGCATATAAGACGTTTTATGTTTATTTTAAAAGTTTTAACATTTCTTAAAAGTCATTCAAAATCGTTGCTATTTCAAAAAATGTTTACAGTTTTTTTTTAAATTAGTCAAATCAATAGGATATACAAGAAATTTTGAAATGGATCTAATGTTCATATGTGATTCTGAATCTAATTTTTTAATTCACGTAAACGATCTTAACGTGTTAAGGTGAGTGAAAACATTGAAATTTCAGTGAAAACAGCCTCATAGCACACCTTAGAAAATATATTCGTATGTAGCGCAATGTCATTTATATGTCACTGCCAAAGACGGCAATTTATTTTGCAATAGAATATCTCATTGTTAATTATTTCTCCTAGTTTTCATACATTTATTTGCCAAAGCATTGAGTTAAGTGAGTTCTTTAATATAGCTTTGAATTTGTAACTTGTTCTAGTCTAAGTGAATTAAAATAAATTTTGGTTATTTGTAATATTAATTTACGTAATTAAAGTGCTCCATCCGCGTACTTTATGTTATAACTGAGTAAAGTAACACTTATAAAATGCTGCTTTAAAGTTTCATAACTCGTTATATAAATCTTGAAAATGTTGCATATTATTTGCAATTGAAAGTGAGAATCTGTCAACATGACGCTTGATACTTGATATCTACGTATTATGGCGCATAATTAAATTGTATTTTTGGTTCAGTATTACGAATGGATTGAAAATAATTTATAATACGTTTTGTTGTTAGAATATGTAAACGAGCATTAAAAATACAGTACAAGACACCATAGGAGTGCAAAAATATTGTTGAAATTTCACATTTAAATAAATTGTTATACATATACATACAATTATACATAGTTTTTATATGTAAAACCTCTTTAATTTTGATGAGAAATAACGCCTTTTGTTTTTATTAATTTTCAATTTTCTTAGATTTTTTTTTTTGGATTTTTGTATAAAATTCATGGTTTTTATAACTAAGTATGTGAGCTAATTTAAATGGTAATTTTTAATGTTAAAACTCATACAACGCATACGTAAATATGCGATAATTAAAATACGTGCGAGTAAGATGTGTGTATATTGACAATGTTTTAATGAGATTAACATATTATAATGAAATTGTTGGATATCGTAGATAGATATGGAATTTGTAAATGGTATATTATAAAATGGGATATATAAAATTGTTACTCTGCTTTGCCGAACTCTCGAAAGTCTCTGTGTTAGATGATCGATGGAGTAATACCTAAAAAATATACATACTAAAGTTGAATATAAATTTAATTTCAAATTAATTTTGACTTTTAAAAATTTTTATTGCTATCGCACAATAAAATTAATCAGCCTTATATTTATAATTGTGTGATTTGCAGCTCCGCAATTAAATTCAATGACTGCAGCAGCGACCATATGCAATATCCATATTTCTATTACATGCTTTAAATAGTTTATATAATGTAAAACAAGTTCCTTCATCCTGTAAACCATTACGTTTATAACAGCTTGATGTATATAATGTTTTTGAACCGACAAAATAACTAGATTTGCAACATCTCTAAAATTCATAATATATAGAAATTAAAATATGTACATATGTATGTATGTATTGAAAATTGAAAATTATATCCTGTGTTCATTACCTCCATATTGATTTTGTTTTAATGCTTTTAATATTCTAAGCCTCCAACTAATTTTATGTGTTGGCGCTTACTGGAACAAACAACTAGTGTGATACGGATGTGTGTTGCTTAAAATTGTATACACGGCAGTTTATAATTGAAAAACAATTTAAAAATTACAAAAATTTTTTATTTAAATAAAATTTTGATAATTTTTTATTCGAAAAAAAATTTTGAATTTAATATAATGACATTTCCAAACTTGATTATTAAAACAAATTAATTAACAATAAAATTTTTAGGTGTCAGTTTACACACAAAATTTGATCCCAGATTAAATTGTAGATTTAGTCTGATGATGTATATTCCTGTTTGGTCAAGTTATTGAAATCACTGTGCCTTTCAAATATTTTAGAGTAATTGCTGTAACATATTGTTTTAATTGCAATTGGAAATAACAAAATTTTTAGATTTAAGTTTTGTTCAGTTTGCAATAGTTTTTGACAGTTTATTTTTTGTTCGGTTATAACGATCCGAAGGTGGTAGCTTTTACTTTTGCAACTAAGAACAAATTGTTTATATGTTTTGTAAGCATTTCAGCACAATTTTTCTAAAATTTTCAAATAGGGGAGCTTTGCTATAATTAACTATAAAATGACATTTATATCTGTCAATGTCATAAATATTTTAGCACTTTCTTAGCTGTCAAATTTATTTTACCATGGTGAATATTTACAATTATATAAATTACTTATCATTAAAATAATAGGAAAATGTTAATAAACAAAAAAAAAAAAACGAGAAGGAAATAACTGCAAAAGAAATTTATTTTTAATGATTATCGTGTTGATTAACGATTTTAATCTGATTAATGTTTAATCAACGGAATTTTTTAATTACATACCATCATGGTTAATTTGTGCGTACAATTACAATCATTTTTAATCGTTTCTCATTATATCGACACTATTTAAAATTTTTATATAAGAATGAAGCTTAATAACTCAAAGCTTAATGGTCTTTTATCTAAATATTTTTAAAATAATCGAGTAATTTACTTTGAATATTCCAAAGTTACAAGATTATGTGTAGAGATATGAAGTGGAAATACTGACCTTGTAAAGAATGTATGAAATATTTTGCATTCGCGGTTTTAAATATTCTTATTACATTATAAGAATGTTGAACACATTTCAATAATTTATTATAATTTTTATAATTATAAATGCTCTAATTCTTACATAAATAAATATTATGTTATTATGACTTGTGTAAACATACATACTTGCGTAAATTAAACCAGAACTTGTAGCGACTAATAAAATGTAATGGAAATTTATTAAGAATTTTTCAGTATTATTTCGTAGAAAGCATATACAAATACGAAATTACGAGTATATTACTAGTTGTTACTTTTGTAAGAGACCTGCTATTAAGAACTTGCAAATAATCAACTATACCATCTTATAGGAACTTTTTGTTTTTTGCAAAATATGTACCTGTGTTAAACATTAAGATGATTGCATATTGTGTGTGCATATCACGTGTGTGTATGTTTATGTATGTTTAGTGTTAACCTGCGCATTCTTTTACATATTAAAATTAAATGTTAAGTGCAATTTAACCGTTACATTTATTTTACTGATTTTCAAGTAAATTATATATCCATACATATTCTCATGTTAAAGAAGAAAAGGAAAATGCAGAAAAAAAACAGCAGAACTAATAAACAAAATAAACAACTACACTAAAACTAAGAGGAAGTTTAACGAAAATTGAAGCGTTTAAAGTTTTCTGATTTCTTTTCTTCTTTTAAACTCGTAAGTTTTTAGCAATCAAATGCAATAAAATTGTTATTTTATAAATTGTTAGACTGAACCATGTATAGGAAAAAACATATACATAGTGCCGTGATTTTGCTACAAATAGACTCAAAGAAGAATAGAAAATGAAAAAAACTTAAAAGAAAAATTGCTAAAACAGTGTAAAGATTTTCATTATAGCGCGAAAAAATACTTTTCTTATAGGACAAAAAAAGGAGTTTGTTTTGTATTGGTGTTTTATTAACAAAAAAACAATTGCACTGTAAAAAAAAACACAAAAAATAAATAAAATTTATAATTCTTTAAATAAACATGCTAGGACTTACCTAATCACTGTTCGTTCTGCCATTTGTGGAAAGTATGATGATTTATATTTGCAGTTCTTAAGATTTACAACTGAAATTGAAAATCTCGAATTATATGGAAGGTATTTACTACAGTACTCAATTGATCAGACCTCCCCTTCATTGAAGTTTAATGCCTATGAGTGTTTTTTTCTTTTATTATCATAGTTCTCATCTCTTCTTCCGTTAACCGTACGTTTGGATCTTTTCCTCCCAAGATCGCAAATATTTCGAAAATTAAAAATAATTGTCAAGTTAATAAATATTTAGAACGTACGGATTGAAACAATAAATTTTTGTATTTCTGGAACTGTCAACAACAGAAAAGAGCTAAGCAATTATATATTTTGTTTCAAAATAATTTTTGTGAAATATTCCCGTTATTTAATTAATATGGCGTTATAAACAATTTGTACAACTAAATTGTTTTTCAAAATAGATTTTATTTTTCTTAGCAGGCAAATCACGATCAACTTGGAAAATTTTTTGCATGTATGAATGGGTGTACGTGTGCATATGAAAATGTTTCATATTATTTTTTAGTTTTGTTATTTTCTCTAATATATTTCAAATGGAAAAGAAACATTGTATTCATGTTCTTGTAGTATTTTTCATTTTATATTTTTCAATTTTTTTTAACTTTGATTGAGATAAAAATTCTATTCGGAAAAATTCGATATAGAAAAAAACAAAATTTTTTTAATGCTAAAACCGGTATATTCGCTATTATATAGAATTAGAATTAAAAATAAATTAAACTTTTTGCATTCTATTTTAGCATAAAGAAAATCTATACTCTATAGCAATAACGTTGTTTAGCATAGCAATACTGTAAGTCTCTCACAGTGATGGAACCGAAAATTTTTGATTGTAATCTATTGAATTATTATGATTATACGGCGATTTAAATATATGCAATAATAATAAAGTAATTTTGATTTTTGTTTTATGTTAAAGTTGAATATAATTTAAAAAATTTTATGAATTGATGGCGGTGGAGGTGAATTTAAAAAAAAAATATTTACATGAATATATTTATTTTTTATTTATTAATTTAAAATTGTATAATAGAAATTGAAAAATACCTCGATATAATGTTTTTTTCCGTTTTAAGATGTGTAAAACAAATATTTAAACCTGAGCTAAAAAGGTAATAATAATTACCTCTTGTGACATTTTCGTTACAAGAGCAAAAAAAAAAAAACATATTTTAGTGATAAAAAAATTTACGATAAAATATTATCGTAAATTTTACGATATCATAATATCGTAATATTTAATATTATTTGGGTATTATACCGTAAAGTATAATGTCGTTTGGAAATTTGATTTAATAGTGAAAGAAACTTGCGATAAAGTATTGTCGTAAATTTTACGATATTAATAAATAATATCGCAAAATTATTTCATTTGGACTTTTCAAAAATTTTTTGTAACAACATTTAAAATTAACAGAGTTCAACAGTTAATACTATTAAAATAATATGTCTAAATTAAATATCACAAGTTCTTCATTACATATCACACAAAATCAAATACAAACGATATATAGTAGCTAAAATTAAAAGATTGTTTAAGGAAATTGAATTTATTATTATTACTAAATCTGCAAATTTCCAAAAAAAAAGATGAGTTTATTTGCAAAATTTTATTCAATTTAGATAGCAGAGTGAAAGAACTTATCATGTGTTCCATCTCTATAAGCAAAATAAAAAAAAAATTATACAAATTTGTACATGCAAGCACATTTATATTGCCATTATATTTAGTCCAATATGCTTTTTTGTTTTCTTTCAAATCTTCATTATACCAACCTATCACGTTTGTATAATTTTTTTCTGTGATCTTTAATATCTTTAGGTAATTTAGTATAAAACAGTGGAAAAGTTAGAAACGGTAGATTCTTGTTTTTATTGTACAAACTGTGACAATTTTATATTTTAACATATTTATAAAAAAAAAAAAATTTTAAGTGAGGTTAAGGTAAGTTTTAAATGACAGCATATTAATGTTGTCTTTGAAAATTTTCTTTTTTTTATTTTGTTTACTAAAACTGTATGTATAATTGTACAAACGTTTTTGTCTTCTCTTTATTTTGCATTTATTTGACGATTGTATCCGAAGAAAGTTGAATTCATACATACATACATGAATTTATATAAAAATTTAATTCCTGTATTTCTAGGTTAATTATATTATTCTCACTCTCATTAATGTTATCCGCTTTAAATGTTTTATAAAATATATGTATATGTATATACAAAATATGTACGAGAATACAATCCCGTTAATTTCATATGTGTAAAATTAAACTAAAAGTTAACACTTTAATGTTATATTTTTGATTTAATTTAAAAACTAATTTGTAATATTTTTTACGATTAAATTAGTTGATGTTTTTCATTAAGATTTTCCTGCAGCATATGCAATTATACACGAATGTGTATTGCAATTATTATAATTTTTTTTCTGTAATATACGCAGCATCTAACGGAATTTAACGTTTAAGCTAAATGAATATTTCCGATTCACATATTGCTATTGATTTGATATTTTAAGAAGAAAAAAAAAATATTAAAAAAATTTAAATAATATGTAAATAAAATTAAATTTTTCACCGCATATATATCAGTCATAACTACCTTAATTATTTCAACATGTATATGAATTAGTGGTGAATAAATGGTGTTGGTTTTAAATGTGTTATTATGCTCAAAATTATATAGTTATAAAAGAATTTTTGAAATTTTTAAAATTTATTAGTGATCGAACAAAGAGAATTAATAAAATTCTCATATTTTCTTTAACATAGTTGCCAACTTAATAAATTCATGGTTTGAATTCTTTAATTCACCTCAAGTTAAATTTATATTATTTTAAAATATCAAGGGAACTTTTCGTTAATAATTAACAAACATTTTTCTAGTTATGACATCCAAAATTTTCATGGTTATGAAGCTTTATTCGAAAATTATGTAAGCGTGTTCCAACTCCAAAATTGCAACTGAAGAAAAAATTTATTAAAAAATGCTGAATGTTGTCAACTCTGACTTATTTTCTACATCTTTTAAATTTATATGAATACACAATAAAAATATAACACTTTTTCGCATATTGTTATACTCATTCAAAAAATTTACTTGTTTTTATTTATAAAATTTTTAAAAAAATTTTCAGTACCTATTAACGGTATTCTTTGCTTTTTAAAAAAAATAACAAAAACCTTCACAAATGTCAGAGAAAAACTTAAAAATTTATTGAAATTATCATGAGCTCTTAATATCACATAAAAGATATACAAATGAAATTAAGTAGTACCAAAAATTAAAATGAAACCATCAGAGAAAAAAACCAAAGAAAAAAAAAAATGAAAACAACACCTTTTTATTATGAAAATTTTTTTTATAAAAACTTATTTTAAAATTTAAATAGCTATAATAAAAAAATTAAAAGTGTATACAAAAGAAAAAGGGCGAAAAAAAAATCGACAAAATTTGAGTAAAAAAAACGTCCAAAATTAAAATGTACTGCTCTAAACCATATAATTTGCGTATTAAAAGAAGAAAAAAAATGGAGGAGAAAAAAAATTTTTTTTTCTTCTTAAAATATAAAAGGCGACCTTTTATTTTCTTCACCCAAAAAAAAAAAAAGCAAAAATCAGATTAAAATTTTTTTTTTTTATAAATTCATTTTCAGATTGATGAGAAAAATCTTGGTAAAATTTTTTTAAATATAAAATATTTTTAAACTTATTAACTTGATTTTATGAACCTACATTGTAAAAAAAAAATTTTTTCTTTTTTAAATATGCCATTCAATTGAAATGATAAATCTTTTGATTTATAATAATTATCATTACAAATATTTCCAACTTAATAATTATTATTATTATTTTGAAATTCAAGATAAGAAATCCTATAATAAATAGTTATTTTAATATTTTTTTTCCTTTTTCAAAATGTCAGTTTAAAAAAATAATTATGCCACCGAAAATTATTTAAAACAGTGTGCCTCAATATCTAATTATTTACAGTCTAATTGTGTAGTTCGTTTTTTACTCACAAGGTGAAAAAAAGTGAATAATTTTTAAGTCAGAAAAATACTCGTATACCAAATTCAGTCAACTAACCATTCAATTGCTTTGAATATAATGAGTTCAGTCAATATTTTAAAATATATAAAAGGTAGCTGATAGTGGGAGATACGCGATTAAAATTTACTATAATATAAAAATATATTGGATCGCGAACCCTGCTTTAGGTCGCCAATGGCAACGACCCTGCGGATTTTGAATGGCCCGAAGAGGCGGGTTAAGATCGACCACTACAACAATTGCCTAGGCCTTTATCACTTCAAAAAATTTATATCTCCCTTGGGACCGTGGTGGCGGGACCTTGTCGCATTTGGTTCTCCAGATTTGAGGCTATTGGTTGATGCTTTCACTTTGTTATATCTCATTTTCTGTACCAAATTAAATTTATTTCTAAGCATAAAATAATTAAAACAAAGTTTATCACATTTAATAATTAATTTAATTTTAGATCTTTTTCAAAATAACAGTTTTGAAGCCACTGTTATATTGTTATATTGCAAAATAAAAGTTTTATTCAATTTAAATTGTTCTTATCTTGATCTATTATTTAATTTACTATACGGGTTATCTTGATGTGAAATGTGAAAAATATTAAAAAAAAAAATGTATTTTATCATTTTAATAAAAATCTTTTTTTTTTTTCGAAATGTCATAAAAATTATGTTAAGCAATAACGTATTTACATACATATACAAATTCATTAATTTAAATGTGAATGTATGTATTCGGAATAAGAAATTTCTGTCTTTCATTTGCTATTTAAATTAAATTTTCTCTAATAATTTAATAATTATTGTTTATCAAGGTAAAATAAGAAATAATAATAATTGTCTTGTTACTGTCTTGTTAATGTCTAGTATAACAAAATTTCAGAAATTTACTATAGATAAAGATTTATAAATTATTGTTATTGTTAGTTATTGGATTCCTGTAATCTTCTTATGCAAATATGGAACACAATTATTTGTATATATGTATATTTAATTTTTCGTATATAAAGGGCTTGTTTAATTATATAAAATGTAGTGTATATGTATTGTATTAATAAAATTTGTTAGAAATTTTAAAAATTAATAATGAAGCTTTATCCACCGTTAACAGATTCGGAGCGAATATCTTCCGCAAAAAAATGTTCTATTCTTTAAGAGGAGTTTAAAAACAACAGCCTAGCTAGTATACATGGTTATACATCGTTACAACATACCACAGCCTCATCAATCCGGATGATATTTTTTTCCTGTCCTCCTTTAAATAATTATAATTTACTACTATTTTTTACATTTTCTTTTTGAAATGGCATTTATATGGTATCAATTTAGACATAATGTATAACTATAAAGGCGTGTCTCGTAAATAAAAATCATACATATTAACTGAATAAATTCTAAGTTAAGATTTAGGCATAGAAAACTTCAATTCTAATTTACTTAGTTGTTTTATTAAGAATCGTGTTATTTAAATCACTATTTAAAGTAAATTTTTAATGAAATAATTTCATAAAATTATAGATGCAGATATCTTTAACTTTTCATCAAAAATATAAGAAGACCTAATTTTATTTTGAAAATTAGAAATCAATGCGCCAGTAATAAAACGCTACATCAACAAATATTACTGTTATACTGTTATATTATGAATTTTTCATATACATATTTAAATAAAATTTCTTATAAATAATTAAATAAAAGCATCATACATTCAATAAAATTTAATTATTTCCTATTATCATAAAATCATAATAACTCAATTCATATTAAAATGGTGTCATAGTTTTATACATTGTTTATATACATACATATATGTATGTGTATATCTACAAAGTGTTTTCCTTTATATTTTCAGTATTATTATTGTGAATACTCCATTTCATGTAATTGTAAATGAAAATATATATATTATTTATATATTTACATTACATACAGGCTGATTCAGCAACAAATCAGGTAACAAAAAATTGAAAAAATGAGAAAATTAGAACTTTCTTAAAGTTCTAAGGCTTATATTTCCGAAAAAATTAAATAAGCTCTCTATTAGCCCTTTCCAAAATTGTTTATTTTAAGCTTCCGTCTTTGCAATGGAAGTTATAGATAAAAAATTTAGGAATGTTAAAATTTTGTCAAGTTTTTTTTAATATGCCTATTTTTCGGAAACAGTTTCTATTCGTTTTCACCCGTTTATTCGATAGAATACGATAGGCTCGTAACTGTTGCCGAATCACACTGTTTATATGTATATTTATATTTATAAAAAACAAGTTTAATAGTAATCACGTACTTTTTAATTTACCTTAAATATAAAGAAAAACTAAAAAAGAAGCAGCAAATAAAAAAAAAAAAAACTATTCATTATTGGCATGCCGCACCTATTACTCAAAATGGTAATTGTCTATTTTCTACTACTCTAATAATGCACACACATATTTCATATTTTACAATACGTTTGTACCAAATATGAATTTCTATAATAATATTTCAAATATCGTGTAAAAAGATCATTCTTCATCTTTAACTTAAAACTAGGTTTAAAATTATAGGTAAAAATTATGGAAGAAAGAAAAAAAAAATAAAAAATCTCTTTTTCACCTTTTTCGTGTGCAGAAAGTTATTTATATACCTGTCTAATAAATTTATAATTATTTTATTTATCTTCATCTCTAACAAATGATAAAAAATGAAAAAAAATAAGTTTTTTTTTATATTTATTTGGGTTTTTTACTATTTGTTATTTTTTATAGTTTAACGCGTTTTTTTTGTTTGCGTTCTCTTCCATGCTTCCAAAAATATTCGACTGCAACATTTAAGCACCAAAATACTATGCGATAACTTTCTCTTCTCGAAATCATATTCATTAAAAGAAATACGAGAAAAAATATAGTTGATCATATTAACTATGTGACGCTTGTAGAAACTTATTTCCCTAAGGCTAAATGAAAGATTGGCAGCACTCACACTGATCACAAAAAACACTTAGAATCGCTCTATCTCTTCTAGTTTAGCCAGAAAACGCGATTAAAGTTTTGCAAAAGATTTTTTAAATATCTCCAAAAATATTTTTGCTACAGCCTATTATCATATATTGGCAGAATCTGTGAACTCCCAGTGATCACAAAAAACACTTAGAATCGCTCTATCCCTTTTAGTTTAGCCAGAAAACGCGTTTAAAGTTTTTCAAAACATTTTTTTAAATATCTCCAAAACTATTTTTGCTACAGCCTATTATCATACATTGGCGGAAGCTGTGGATTCCCAGTGATCCCAGATTCCCAGAAAACGCGATTAAAGTTTTGCAAAAGATTTTTTAAATATATCCAAAAATATTTTTGCTACAGCCTATTATCATATATTGGCAGAATCTGTGGACTCCCAGTGATAAAAAAAAACACTTGAATCGCTCTATCTCTTCTAGTTTATCCAGAAAACGCGATTAAAGTTTTGCAAAAATTTTTTTAAATATCTCCAAAAATATTTTTGCTACAGCCTATTATCATATATTGGCAGAATCTGTGAACTCCCAGTGATAAAAAAAAACACTTGAATCGCTCTATCTCTTCTAGTTTATCCAGAAAACGCGATTAAAGTTTTGCAAAAAATTTTTTAAATATCTCCAAAAATATTTTTGCTACAGCCTATTATCATATATTGGCAGAATCTGTGAACTCCCAGTGATAAAAAAAAACACTTGAATCGCTCTATCTCTTCTAGTTTATCCAGAAAACGCGATTAAAGTTTTGCAAAAAATTTTTTAAATATCTCCAAAAATATTTTTGCTACAGCCTATTATCATATATTGGCAGAATCTGTGAACTCCCAGTGATCACAAAAAACACTTAGAATCGCTCTATCCCTTCTAGTTTAGCCAGAAAACGCGATTAAAGTTTTGCAAAACATTTTTCAAATATCTCCAAAAATATTTTTGCTACAGCCTATTATCATATATTGGCAGAATCTGTGAACTCCCAGTGATAAAAAAAAACACTTGAATCGCTCTATCTCTTCTAGTTTATCCAGAAAACGCGATTAAAGTTTTGCAAAAAATTTTTTAAATATCTCCAAAAATATTTTTGCTACAGCCTATTATCATATATTGGCAGAATCTGTGAACTCCCAGTGATCACAAAAAACACTTAGAATCGCTCTATCTCTTCTAGTTTAGCCAGAAAACGCGTTGAAAGTTTTTCAAAACATTTTTTTAAATATCTGCAAAACTATTTTTGCTACAGCCTATTATCATATATTGGCAGAATCTGTGGATTCCCAGTGATCACAGAAAACACTTAAAATCGCTGAAATGTATCGAAATGAATTAGACTAAACGCTCTTTTTAAGAGTTTGTAATCTCTTATTCCATTATATTACTCTTTTAATTGTGTTCTTTTTACTATCAAATCCGCAAGTAGTTTACAAATGCCCGCAAGTAGTTTTGTAAAAGTCCGAACTCTTTAGAGCAGTTTGCAAATGGAACAGTACGATAACCATTCTACATTAATTATGTTTCAAATATTTGATGTTTATTTCCAATATATAAACGTGTGCGAAGCCATCTTCTGGAATAAATGTTTAAGTTCTTCTTTTGACTATTTTTTGTAAATTTGTATACGACTTTTAAGTGGTATCTATACGACAAAAAACAAATAATTTAGACGAGAAACTTCATTATAGTTCAAAAATTAGTAAAATTAGTTACTTTATTTGAATTAAAATTTTCAAATATAATTCATAAAATATTTTATTGGAATTCGTAGAGACAAACAACAACTTAAAATTACAAAATAAATAACATGCGTTTAAGAATGACAAAATATTTAAATTTTAAAGGAAAATTAAACAAAATTTTTCAGGTCACGTTTGACAAGCAAAAAACAAAAAAACAGAATATGAAAGAAATCTGAAAAACTTTTATTTTGATAAATGCTCAAATGTTGACACGAACTTTCTATATGCACATATCCATACATAACAGAACTAAAATATGAAGCACGCAATGCAGTCTAAAAAAAACCTAATATGTTGAAAGTTACAAATCAAACCAAACACAAGGTTTTTTTTTTTCGTCTTTCAACTTTGTTTTATAACTTTTTTGATTGATTGATTGCTTTTCTTTAACTGTCTTGCTCTACATATTCATTTTGTTTAGTTTTCTTGTTTTTTTTTCTTTTCACATTCATGCACTATTTATTATTATTTTAATTTAATTTAGTGGTGATTTTCAAATTAAAAAATAAAAATCAAATAGTTTAATACCTTATTATCAGATAATAATTAAAAAGCTACCAGTTTTTATCTCTTTCTCTCTCTGTATACATATATATGCATGAATATATCATTATTATTATAAAATTTATCGAAATCATTTCCTTATAATCTAATTCACATTAATATTAACTTAGATGATTTGTTTATTAATAATATTATACGAGCATGTAAATATGTACAACGAATAAGAAGAAAATGTCGGGCTCTATAACTTAAATATTATTACCGATACGCTAATTAATTGTCAGTTACGTGAACAGAATTAATTATAAACACTGGTATGCGTGAAATAAATAAAACTACATATGTACATATAGTTTTTTTTTACTATAGTACTATTAATGTTAGTCTTATACTTGTATGATAACGTGTATGATGTATGATACTTGCATTATAGTGATATACAATGTACTAATATAAAGTAAAAAACTTGAGTAAAACTTATAACTTATTAGATTTTAAAATTTTCTTCCATTTTCTTTTCTTCGGAATGTATAAAGAGTACATTAGAAATTAACATGGTTTAAATTTTTTATGGAAGACAGTTTTTGTTATACAATCAATTATTAATCGTGTCTTGTTTTTGTGCAATTTGTGGATTGACAAATATAAATAGCATATATTTGAAAAATTTCAGTTGTTAACCAGTTATAATGACAATTCAATTATAATTGATATAACAAAATTTTTACATTTTAGAAAGACAAGTGACATATGTATATGTATTATTGTCAAAATATGCTTGCCTCATCACTAAAATTTCTTTGTGTCAAAAAATCACCATCTGGTTTTTGTAAATCGTAACTATTAATGGTTTTACCATAATATGTAGACTTCTACACCGTCATTTCTTTATTCTGGATATCTACAAACAAACAGAAACCATTTTTAAGTAAAAATAAAAACACAAATGACAGCAAATTTAAAAAAGTTTGATTTTTAACACATGATAAAAAAATTTTTGTAGACAATATGTCAAAACTGAAACCATCATAATACTGTTAAATCATACTCGTAATAATATGCTGTCAAAGTCTCTTTTTTGAAATGAGTGTGTTTGAATACTGAAAAGAGGCAAAAAGATCGAACAATAACATAATTTTTTTTATTTATTTTTAGATCTTAAAGTCTTTTCTATTTTAGATTTAAAAATTCAGATGCAAAAATTTGATTAATCATATAGATGAAAAGAATACTAAAAAAAAATCAAAAATCATTTGGGATCTAAAATTCAATTGATTATTGTAATGAGATCAACTAATACTTAATTCAAATTTAAATGAAACTAAAATAAGTAAAATTAATCCAAAATTTATTTATAATTATTTCTTGACAGTATTTGTTTTTTATAAAATTGTCAAAATTCCAAACAGGTTTTTGATTTTTTGTTTAAGTTACTGAACAAAGCTTTTTAAATAAAGTTGAAAGGAAATAATCTCGATAATTTTAATTGTAACAAAGTTCAATTGTTGTTGTTTTTTGTTCTGATATACATTTATGCCAATACTGGTTAGAGTTTTATCAATGTAAAATGTGTATATGAATAATTTCTGAGTCTTCTAAAAAATTTTTCCCGTATTGTAAAATTAATAATTAAGGTAAATTTAAAATGAAGCCTTGAAACAAATTATACGTATATGTTTCGGTTGTAACTAAATATAGACTTACATAGATGTAGAATTTTATACTATTTACGAAGGTTAAACCAACTTAAGATTTAATTATGACGGAATATCAATAATTATAGTTGATATAAACCAAAATTTTTAAGTTGAATCTATGTAATATAGGGCATATTGTTATGTCATTTCAAGGCTGCTTCATAGAATCTAAATTAATGACATCATATTTGTTTTGTTTGTATAAGTTGAAGAACATAATTAAAATTGTTTTCTTAGATTTTACTAAATTTTCTGAATATTGTTGTAATTAACTATTAAATATTGTAAAAACTGGGTGGAAATACAAGAAATATCAGAAAATTTTAAATAACTTCAGAAATAATTTGATATTTTTTAATTTTTAATTTTTCAAAACTTTGACGCCAAAATTAGTAATTTTTCGATGAAAAAAAATTTTAAATGGCCAAAACTTTCACTCAAAGAAATTTAATTTAATTTAAAAAATTCAAAAATTTATAACAAAAGTGTTATATTTATTATAAAACTTTTATATTGAAATCTTACCATTTTTGTCCTCAAAATAATCAAAATTTAATTTTGAAACCTAATAATAATACTTTAGAATTTATTTTTTTTTAAATTGATTCTCTCCTTATAAAAAAATACGGTCTAAATCTGTGTTTTTTACGATAAAAAATAATTTGTGTCAAAAATTTAAAATTCTATATTTAATTGTTATACGAAATTTATTCAAATGGCATTTCTTTTGTGGAAATTTGTCTTTGAAAAATTAGATTTTGCCAAAATACACTTAATAAGAAGGCAGAAAACTAATAAAAAAAATGAGAACCTATTAAAAATATCACATCGCTGTCATAAATTCGATTAAGTTATGAAAATTTTATGGTTACAAAAAATTTTTTATTCAGAAAACAAAAAAATTCACCTTCTTTTCAGAAAATCTTGTTGTTTTCTTTTGAGTTTAAATTCATTCATAAAAATCTTTAAGTTGTTGTTATTGATAAAATTTACTTTTTTTCTTTTTTTTATGGCTAATATTTTGAGTTTTTTTGTTTTCTGATTTTAATTCACCAAAAAAAAAAATAAGAAAACTTAAACGAATTACAATAAGCCTCTCCCACCTAATAATAATAACAATGGAAAGTGTGAATGCAATTTGAAATGTAAAATTTAAAAAAAAAGAGATTTGCAGACCATATTATAGATTTCACTTGTTTTTCGATTTGAATGCTGCAATACACACGCTATAAAATATTCATCTACATTTTGAAGTAACAAATTGAACTACGGCTCATATTCGAGCCGTATACGTACCCCCAATTATTATGCTTTTAAAAATTTTATCATAAATAAAAAGCTGATTTCATCTACCTTTTTCTTTTTCGACCATTGCGGCCGTTTGTAATTTTCATACGTGCGCGAACGACGCTCTCCTTCGAAATATTTGATCTTCAGCGGGTATTTGCCTTTGTATTTATCGAATGAATTATTTGACTTCTTTCAGATTAAACCGAAAAAGCTTGCACTCCGCCCTACCTTGTTGTTTTTTGTTGATTTACGGAGGGATACGTATATCAGCCAATTGTTTTAAATAATAATTAATCAGAGGAAGTGGTTGGTCGTTGACCCACTCTCCTTTCTCCTTAATTTCCTCACAACCAAATTTCAAATGCATACAAAAGCCGTCCTCGATATCTCAAGGCGAAACTCAACTCTATTAAATCAAGTTTTTGCGAAAAATTGTTGATGTTAATATTGTATTATAGTTTTGAAAGACCTCACATTTTACAAGCTCCTGTACTTATCAACTTTTTAACAATTAAGTTAATATTTTATTTTATAGGAATAAAATGTGCTTTGCACAAATCATTTAATTTAATCCTTAACGTATTATTCAATAATATTTATTTTTTATTAACATCGAATTACCATAAAAATACGAAAAAAAAAATTTCGTGTTAATCCCATATTGAAAGCTGCTATTTCAAAACATTTTCATTCAGTAAATTCTACACGATTTCTTAATATACTATATAAGACGACGATGGTACATTTTAAATCCATAAAAAGAAATCGAATTTAGTATATAGGATTGAATATTTTAGTTAAATGTGTTTTGTCCAATATAAAAATTTAAATTGTTAACTTGTCCAACTTGATATATATACAACCATCTTTATAAAATGTACATAAAACATGGGATGGTGTAGCCGTGTAGGTACTTAATGTTGAGCGATTAGTATTTCTCTTCCTTGGTGGTCTAATTAGAGTTTTTTGGATGGATTAATGTTTTGGATAGTCTTTTTCGGTCAGCATACATTCTTATGGTAGTTGTTGTTTTTTTTTTAACTATAATATTGTTTTTGGACTGATGGAGCCCCCTTTATATTCATTTGTATAAAAGTATTTGTTATAGTGTAGCCGCATCGGTCATTCTCTCTTTTATTTAATTTCTCTTTAAAATCGTATTAAAATGACATTCATTGATGTTCACAAATTGATTTCAGATTGATTTTGCGAAAACAATTTTCCAATTATTTATGTGCACTTAATTTAATTTGCATACGAGTCATTGTTAATAAAAGTCTATTGAAAACTTTTATAATACAAGAGGTTTTTTATTTGGTTGTGGTGGCTTATCTTTGATAAAGATCAGCAGCCAACAGACAGAAATTATAAAAATAAAAAAGAAATTTATTGTTTTATAGTTGAAGAAAAAAAATTTTTTTTATTGAAAATTTAAAGGGATACTTTAAAGGTGCAACTCTTGTTTTATAAAGTTTATATAAAGTTTAAGGTTTAGGTCAAATTTGTAGGAGTTGAAATTTTTCGATATTATAGTACAATTGCATAATTATAATAAAATTAGAAATTTGTATTTTTATTCACTAAATAATTGGAAAAACTATAATATTAATAACGTTGTAAAAATTTAAATTATCGCATCACGTCTGATATCACGTCTGAAGCGGTATCTCGAAAAATTCGGGTACCGAGTGAATGTTGATTAATAGCACCTTTCTTGCTGGTGGGGAACTCGTTTTTCCCTGTTGATTAACTCCTAATCTCTTTTCTCAATTTCACTACACAACCCGGCGGTGCGGCCACAGAACGGTCGTATTTTTGCTAACTCACTAAGTGAACAAAGGCATCCAACATTCTAATAAAAATATCTTGTCGCTATATCCTGTAGCCAATAAACATTTTCCACAGTAAAGTACGCGAACATATCAATTGCGTGCACCTTCGCCTCGAGCATCGACCTCCGTGAGTGTAACTTTATATATGCAGATACATGTAAGTCTCTACAACTTATTAGGCCTCTCCCAGTAGTATTGAGGGTGTCACTTTCGCCTCTTTCACCGCTGCAGCTCTTGCAGTCAGCAGGTTATACATCCATAACGAGGTCGCGTTATCTACACCTTTGCTCCCACATTCTCAGCATCATGCCTATCTCATCAAAGGCGTCCGCTATATTTTTGAATGCGTACAGTTCTACCTCTTCAGTCCGAATGTTCTCCTCTCGTCAGTCGATACAAAACGCTTTCTCTAATTTAATTGTTATTATGAGGTTTCTCTACTAACAGCACTGTCATTCTAATATAATTATCAACTACTCTTTTCTTATAGCATTCGTGAACATTATTCGCCTATTTTATAGATTACGAGTATGAGAACACTGGTTACTGCAACAACCGGCTTGAAAATTTTACTTACTTAAAAAATAAATTCATGTACGTTTGTTTAATTGATATTTTTAAATAATTAGAAATAAATTAAGACATTTTCATACTTTTATTCTTTTGATTTCGAATTTTATTTGTTAACACGTGCAACTTCACAATAGGTTTTCATACCTTTGAAAGTGTCTATATCTTAAGCTTCAACATATGTTTAACATGTAAAAATATTTCAAAACATAAAATTATAAATGTATAGGTGTGGTATTGCAATTTAAAGGTATGAATTGTTTTGCATTTTGGAGCAAAAATTTAATATAGGATTTGAATTAAAACTATCAAACGATCATAAAGTTAAGGGTCGGCCGGCATAGTACTCGTAAATGAAACCTTTGAATATTAAATTTTTTTTCTTGTAAAATATAGTTTGTTGTTAATGTTAGACATAATTTTCTCTATTTTTAGTCCATATTTAATCAAATTTATAAATAAATGTTGCAGTTGATTTAACGTTCATTTTGAAAATAAAGTAAGAAATTAATTACTGAACTAATAGTTAGAGAATTATAGAATACAACATCGAGGATTCAAAGATTTTTTCATCAAGAAAAGATCAAAGACGAATCGAACTACAAATTCTACTCAGTTATAGTCGATTGTACCCGCTCAACTGAAAGCATTTCAAAATTCAATTAATTTTAAGTGCATGTCCCAGTAAATTCATTTATTTACTAGCATGCGAAATAATAATATTTGCACAATTATTTATTTAAAATCCACATATACATCTTATAGAAACTTTTATTCTTTTAACTTATTAACCTTTTTTTTTTAATTTTCACTTATTTTCTCCAAATACTTTTAATTATATTCATTATTTTTGCCATACATTTTCATAAGAGTCAAATTATGACTTTCTGTCAGCAGTTATTATAAAATATTATAAATTTTAACGAATTAGCATGCCAAAAAAACTTCTAATACATGAAATGTCAAATAAATAACGCGCGAAACTTCAAATACTATAACGAGCGAATATTATATAAATTGGACACTGTTCGTGCGGACACCTACGGAAAATAATTAAAATAAAAAAAAATTAATAGTGGGATCATAGAAAATAGTTTTCTATTAAACAGAGAAGCACAAGTTATTCTTAATAAATGAATATTTTTTAATGAAAAAAAAAATCTGTCAAAAGAAACGATTACTAGAGGGGGGAATATTAAAAAGAATGAAAGTAAATAGATAAGAGGAGTGAAAGAAAATCGATTAATTGAAAAAGATATAAATTTTAATAAAAATTCTTTTTATATATCGACAATTAATATAGAACTGTAGTAATATAAAAGTTTCAACTACTAACATTAAAATTATATCGATTAGCAAAGATTAAGTATTGCCGTTTTGTTAGAGTCACAAAATATTAAAATAACTGAAATTTAAGTGATATTTTTAAGTAATTGAGGTGTCACTTACTTTTCAATATCGTTAAGTAATTCTGAGGGTCACTTACTTTTCAATATATTTTAGTATCTACTAAATCTAATCGTAGCAGTATTATATTTTCAAATAAATGTCCACAGTAGTATCATATCGGCTATGTTCTAAGATACATTTATCATTTACAACAATTTGAAATTTAAAAACATATTTTATGAATTACAACATTTAATTTTATGATAAAAAAAATTTCAATAGGTGATAAGTAAATAAAAACTTCCAAATAAGCTGTTGAAGCCGAACTAGAAAACGTAAAGTGACGGAAATCACGATGGTAACACTCACATTTGTCAAAATTTAGCATATCAATGTAATGAATTAAAAAAGGTATTCATTCTTGAACTGACGGGTATACTGCATTACTGTATAGGATATTATATCGCAGTATTGTGGGCGGAGGCTTACACGTGTAGGGTGACCAAAACAATGTGATATATACCCCTATCAGGGGTAAACGGAGGACGAGGTTGCTGTTAAGGTATGGTAGGGCTGATCTCAGCACACTGGTGGGGGTGCTGACGGGGCATTGCCTTGTCGCTACGACTGATATATATCGTGGATATCGGGATGTGGCGGAGGTGGAGGATGTGCAGCATGTTCTTTGTGCGTTTTTAATGTGGAAGAGAAAACGTGTCTTGGGTGCTTATTTTTATGATGGCCTGGGGAATCTACTTGGGGTGTCTCTCGCGCGGCTTTTGGGCTTCGCCAGGGAAGTTGGTTGGTTTGGATAGAGGGTCTGGCGGGTCGGATTGCTTGGAGGTTGTTGGGGGTTGGTTTTTTATTGGGGTTGCCGATGGGTTTTTTCTGTTGACCTAGTGCAGGGGCTTCACGCGGGTGTAGGGGTGGAGCCAACTCTCTTGCTACTGCTACTACTACCATATCGCGGTAATATTGTTTTGTTGATCCTAGATGTTAAAAGTTAAGATCTCGTTCTGATTTTTATATTGTATTTTTTAAATACAGATATATATACCTATATATTAATTGTTTTAAATGAGAAAAAATAATAAATTAGAAGTAGAAAATTTAAAAAATAATAAAAATATTTCGCAAAAAAAATCCTTAGCAAATATGAACAGAAAATGAGCAAAGCCTAAGATTATAGTTTACATACATAAATGTGTATAGAAAAAAAAATATTTTCAGTATATTTTATGCCGCGTATAAACCAGGAATGTCTAAAACAAAATATGAACATTGAAATCCTAATAAATGGTTACATTCAATGGATAACCAAATGATGGTAATAAATTTTCTCTTTGTAAAATTTCGCATGTGGAATGCTACATGCCTTGTTTCTTCTGTTTTTTATTATACTTTTGACTTATTTTGTTATATATTTTTAATATTTTTTTTAACAGTATTTTTTTTTTTATTTAATCTCACAGTTATAGATTAAAATATGTTTGTAACAAGCTATTTTTGCAGTCAACTGCGGTCTACGTTAATATTTTTTTTATATAAAAACGAAAATAAAGGAAACTTTTTATTTTATTATGGTATAATGATCTTATTTTTAAGTTAATAATAAATATAGAACCGAACAAAATAATAAAAAAGGAAATATTTTCTAAAACTACTCAAGATTTATGGAACAAAAAGAATTGTGTAGAATTGGTGTCTAGAGTCAAATTAAATAAATAAGGAAATGCTTATTACGACTAAGAGTTTAAATATGAAAATCACAATGGGATTGTGTGTATGTATATAAGGGAAGACCATTTCTTAACAATTTCTAAAGTTATGAATTTTTATATGTATTGGAATTCTGGTGGTTTAGTATGTTATATATACAGAAAAGTAAAGTTAAACTTTCTAATTCTTTAAAAATTTAGAAAAATAGTAACCAATTACGTTTTTAAAGCTATTGAATAGCAATAATGCAATTAAATTTAATAATATTTCAAATATAGTATAACAAAATTTATAACCAAAATTTTTTAATCACATTTTCTAGAAATGAACTAAATACTTGTTTTAACCAAGAAAAAAGAACAGGGGACACGGCTGCGGCGTCCCTTTTTTATCAGAACAGAATGTAAAAAAAAAAGCAAGAAAAACTTTTTCAGTAAAATTAACTGTGAAGCCAAATAATTTGAGAAAGAGGGCGAAAATTTGAAAAAACTATATTTTGGTTCGCCTGGATTCCCACACCATACTTTAGGAATACTGTCGAATCTCGTATATTTGGCATATATATTCTAATGTTTAATTCCAAGACGCTGACATAACTCATTACAGACAGAGGACGTCCAACTTCTGAAATTTTTTTAGATGTTGCGGAAACTCGTTCTAATGAACATTTGTTATTAACTTTTAAATTTAATAACTGTTTGAGGATTTAATCAAAAATATTAAAGGGTTCCGATAGTTTGCCGATTTTCTTAAAAAGACTTTTTTTTTAATCTTTCACCTTTGAAATATGTTGTTTTATTTGTTTATATTATATACATTTGTAAACTTCCTCACAAAAACATTTTTTGTACATATACATTCAAACATATTTCATTATTATTTTATGCGTTTAGATTACCTTACGGTCATTTTATTTTTTATATTTATTTGATTATTTTTCAAATTACAGCACATATTCCTATATACAAACACACATACATATATATATTTTAAACCACATATAACAATTTATTTTTATATTACGTCCGTCTAATTTTAAAATTAATTGGTTCTGTATTAAAACTTAAAGTACATAAAAAACAAAAAATATACGTGTCCGTTCCGTCGTCTACAATTCTACATGAATAATAATGGTAGCTTATAAAATTATTGTCATTGTTATAATTTGTAAAATTGTATAGGAACATTATAAAAAACATGAATGAGCGACCTATTTTACGATATTTTCATACTCGTATATGTACGTGTTCAATAGGTGTATATTTGTAATTGAGATTAGTTTAAAAGTTAATCTTATTCATATGATGTTATATCAGAGTATATTAGTATAATTGTCTACCTACTGTAATTGAGAAAAAAGAAAAAATATGAGATTGAAGTTGAAAATAATAGTAATACTACTACAAATTGGTGAAGTAGTTGAGCATGAATGCTATTATAATTTTTATATTTGTAAAGACAACAAATTTTAGTAGTTACATTCCACACTAATTTAGCATTTACCCTATTATATTAAAACTTTCCGAAAAAAAAATTTCTGTACTCTTCAAGAGATGGCGTATTTGTTATTATTGCAATACTTCATCCTATTCTTTTCTTTTCTTTAAATGTGACATGTATGTGTAACAATTATCATGTCAATACTGCGTATATATGTACTTAAATAGTTCAATGTTATCTGTTCTACCCCACAGTATAATAATTACATATGTTTAATACATACCTATAATTAATATTTCATTGCCATATAATTTTTTGTTCAATATATCGTAATTATGTACATGAAATAATTTAAAATTATTATTGATTTTAAAAATATTTTATTGTATACATTTTGATAAAAACTAGAATTTTAAAATTTTCATTCGATGATGACATTTTTTTTTCTCCTGCCCTTTACTATGCATTTCAATTCTCATTTTTTTTGTTTTTATTCAATTTTGTAATTAATTGTTATATTGAATGTTTGTTTTATTTTTAATTTTTTAATTTTACAATATTCTTATACAATATTTATTGAGATATATTCTTTCGAACATCATACAATTATCATTAATAACTAAATATACAATATTATTATTATATACCATATATATAATACATTTTGTTGCAACATATGCATACCGCCGATATTATACTTCAAAATTTATATACATATAGAAAATGTAGGTATAATAAAACGAATGAATACGGCTTATATAATTGTTGTATTTATCTTGTATAAGAGAATCTGCACTTTTTGTTTTTAAGTTTACGTATCACAATTAAATTTTATGTAAGATGAGAGAATACGCACAAAAACTTAATACAAAGATCATGCGGCAAATACGAACATTATACTCATTGTATGCGCTTATGTATATCCGTATATATTTTACGAATAAAGTGATGATAGGTTAGCCTAAAGGATTCAAAATATATAATAATAAATTATTTTTCTTTTATAAATTGAAAAAAGTCATAAAATGTTATGAGTGCGATCATTTCAGAATATTAAATTCCAATCCTATATGTATAACAATTTTAGTACACACGTATACATAGAATATAGAAAAACAAAATAGCAAACACTTTGCAAGTAAACACGAACACATTCCGATGAAAAATAAAGTATCCTTTACATTTCTTTCATTTAATTATATTAAGTGGGTTTCGTAGAAGTTTTATAATGCTCTTAATTGTTATATTAAAGAATATTTTTTACTATTTAATAATATGAAACTAAAAATGTTTAATAAAAATTGTAATTTATGAATTTTAAAAACGAAAGAATTTGTGTCCCAACAGATTTTATGAAAAAAATCATTTTTGAAATAAATATTTTGAAAAAAATATTTATTATAATTAAAAATATGGAAAAATCATTTAGAAATTCTTTTAATAATTAAAATTATTCTACTTATATGAGATTAAAAAAAACATTTAATATGTTCATTATATTTTTATGATAAAACGGGAGAACATCATTTCTAAATAGTTTCCTCGAACGTAATTTGCAAAATATAAAATAGTTTTCAAAATAGCCCAATTCATTTGAGAAAATACAGTGGAACCTCTTTATAATCACCACTCCAAATCTCATAAGAGGTTATTCGTAAGAAGATATATATAAATTTTGTAATTTGAAAGAGTGTTATAAACAAAATTAAAATGCTACTGAGACACAAATTATTCAATGAAGGAAAATTATTGCCGTACAAAGTGTTCGTTATATAGAGGTTCCAATGTATTTAAAATATGCAAAAATTAACAAAATTATTGGATTTGCTGCTTAAAATCAAAATTTAAAATTAGTATAGAGGAGAAAAACTTTTTCTCTGTCAATAGAATTTTAAATCTGGACTTTTTTTATTAGCCTAAATCCGAATTGCTACTAGTTTTTTCCTTCTTATGTCCTAAAACAGCTTCTTTTTTCCACTTTTATTCATAATTTTTATTGTTACTTTTAAATTTTATTCTAATGAATTTTATTTTATTTTTAATTTCTATTGCAATTCTATTATATTTCCAAGCACAAATTATATTTTCTCTTAAAAACCGGGTCTGCTCTTTGAATATGAGCAAAAAAATTTTCAACATACTTTCTTATAAATAAAAAAACACACAGTTTCAAATATATTGCTAATTAAAAATTATCAATAAAAAAAGATTATAATTATTTTAAATTACATTTGTACAAAATTTGGTTTTTTTTTTCCTTTTCCAATTAAATGTCACAACTATTTACTGTAAATGGTTACATAAAAACGAACATCCTGACTGAAATAATGTCTTTAAATAATAACTGTTATAATGAAATTTCAATATATTTTTTTGTTTAAAAGAAGCTATGTATGTATGTGTGGATATTTTTTATGTTTTTTGCATACCAATACATATTTATACATGATTCATGGAAATTGTCATCAATCAAATTTGTAATTACAAATAAATAGTACACGGGCTATAGAAGAAGAATGTCGTTACTGCTGAAATATAATTTTTCAGTAGAAATAAAATAATTAATAGTTTTAGTGTACCAACATATATACATTAAGTATAATTAAGTATTTTCTTGAACTACATACATACTTAATTTTCGTATTTTTTGGTATAACAGTTTGATTGATGTCTAAAATTTGTCAATCTGATCTTGTCAAATAGAACTATAAAAGTTTAAATTATAAAAATTTCTGAGTTTATTCAAGAATTTTTTTATTAATCCGGTATGTATATTGTATAATATAAATTAGAACAGTTAATTTACAAAACTTCTACACAATGTTAATTGACTAAAAAAATCGACGCACTAATATTACAAATCGGTTAGTGGGGATTTTATTTTTACAATATTTAAGCATCTCTTATAGAAAATTTCAAATTTTTTTTATAATCTCAATTTTTATTGTTATACACTAAATTTTTTACTGTTATACACTCAATTTTTTACTGTTATACACCCAATTTTTTACTGTTATACAGTCAATTTTTCACTGTTATACACAGAACCCCTTTAATTGAATATAGGGTATCGTGTGTATCACATATAGTTCACATATGTTTCATTCTTATCTCTAACAAACTAAAAAGTATATATTATAACAAAACGAAATTCTGTATAACATTACTAATTGGAAAATGACAATTCTGCAATTATCACAATATTCATTTGAATTAATGATATATGTAAATACAAATATCTTGTTATTAGATATATAAAAGTGGAATAATATTGGCACAAATATGCATGAAAACATATTGTTATAAATTTATTTCCTTAGTATATTTAATTTTCTAAACTAACAGGTAACAAGTAATATAATCATAATCAACATCATCATCTTTATCATCAATAAAATTATTATCATCATTACGATAATTATGTTATATATACATATACATATTTATATAATACTACACATGTGTATCTCTTTGCACTTGTAATATTATAACAGGTTTTTCATATAATATTTTCTTAACTTACAGGATTAAACATAGAATGTGCATATGCACAAAAAATTGGTACATACTTATTTATTTTACAAAATTTTTATAAAAATACAGGTTTTATAATATTATAAAATAAATAAATAGTATAATATAATTTTATTATTATATTAATGCATATTGTATGTTATCGGTGATATATAACTTGTACCAGCGATGATTTCAATATGCCTTATACACATACCAAGCATACACTAAACATGCAAAATATGTCAATAAATATTTGAAAATTTTTTCTTCACATAACATATTGTGCTACATTATATACGAGTATAAGAGAATAATTCTATACTACAATATAATATCAATATAATTTGGTTTGCATTTGTATATGATGGGTGTATATACTATATTATATAAGATTCGATATAATGTGTACGTATGTCAATACCACAGAGTTTTTATATTATAAGCATGAAATTTTTATTAAAATAATTTTAAGACTTCTTAACCTTTTTGCAAATTAGAAAAATATTAAATTTAAATAAATTGCGGTTAAATATTTTCAACTTACAATCATCTACATGTGCATATGTACATATCTGTTATATACACTTAATATTCTAAATTTGGGAAAAAAATTTTGTTTTTGATTAATTGTTTATGGTTTTTTTTTATATTTGAAATTTTAAATTGACAAATTTTTTCTGACATTAATATTTTTTTGTAAATCTTCTGCAGCGTATTGTAGAAAGAAATGGTAATATTATATATGTATTTATAAAGGAAATATTTGTGAGTAGATAGATAGCATTTCATTGGTGTGGGAACAGTGAATTGATACACTAAAAATTCATACTATATAATTGGGGTTAATCAAAATTGAAATAAGAATAAAATTCAGTTATAGTGCCTTACTCATAAAGGTATTCTTAAGATTTCTACTTATACTACATAAGTAAAAAATGATAGGATCAAAGTTCGTAATCATTGCAAATGAAGGTAATCACAGTAAAAATTAGTGCAAATTTTCATTTAAAATATTTGAATTTTTTATTTGGGAAATTTCTTCGCAATTACGCAGCTTTTCAAACGATAACTAATCATATTAATCAGTTCATATTTCCATAGATAAAATCGAAACCAATCACTATCAATCTCCTCTCAGACAAGATAAGACAGATGCCCTCGTTTATGCTGATCATTTTTCTTTCACTGTTAAGTACGGTTTACACAACAGTAGTTCATTTGCGCTCTATTGAGCGTTAAGAAAGGGTATATGAGGCTCATTTTTGGTTTATATTACTTTCCTGACTTTGCACCCTTCCAGCGTCACCTAGGTCTAATGATCAATCCCCTATCAGACAAGGTAAGACAGATGCCCTCGTTTCTGTTAATCATCTTTCTTTCACTGTTAGCTACAGTTTACACAACAGAAGTTCATTTGCGCTCTATTGAGCGTTAAGAAAGGGTATATGAGGCTCATTTTTGGTTTATATTACTTTGCACCCTTCCAGTGTCACCTAGGTCTAATGATCATTTTCATAAAATACTTATCAACACCAAACAGCAGATTTACCTTTGTTATTATTTGTTCTATGGAATATTTTACAATTGTGAATATAATTTACATATTTTCAGTACATTCTCAGTTAAAATTGAAAATTTATAGAGAAACTTTTTGTATTTTACCCGAAAATTTTCATTCTTAATATGTGGAGTTTTTAATTATTTACCGTTAAATGGTTGGTTTTTTTAAAAACAAAACTATTGAATTAAAAAAGTCGTAATTGTTTTCATAATTTCTTTTTGTTTATTTTAGAAGACTACTTAGAGAGCAACTCTAAGAACAACAATTTCCGATTGTTATCCTTATTTAGAAGTTTTCATTAAAAAATATTCTTCAGCATATTCTTTTTAATATTTTATTAATTTTTAAGAAAACAAAAAATTATTGGATTTTTATTTGAAGAATTCCAACTTACCGAAAATATTTTACATATATGTCTTCAGTTTTTTTTACAATTTTACATTAATAAGGTTAATATTTTCATATTATGTTGCAAAATATTGAAATTCAATAGGAATGGGTATGAAATTATAGATGTAACGTTATACACATACATGTAGTATAGTACAATGAACTGGACCATATGAATATTAGAATGCAATTTCCACAATATGTTATATGAGCTACATCTGTATTAATATAAGCTGTCACATACACAAATATATGTAAATGCGAAAACAAAATGTGTATACTACTCATAAATAGTAAGCGAGACAGTAAAAAACCATATAATAAGTAAAACCAGTAAACTTTACGGATTTATTTCTATTATATTGTACCTTTATTTATAAGAAATTGTATGCAACTTGAATTTACCTACTATAACTGTATGATATTTTATTACTTTTTATTTATTATATTTTTATATATTGATGCCTTTTGAATAACATATTTTCCAATTTAATTATGTACGAGTATAATATTATACTAATATAAGAGAATTTTTAAAAGAGCATAAGTAATAACAAAAGAATTTTAAAGCCGATATCATTGTAAAAAAATCAATGTTTAACAGCATACCATGTCACATACACAATTTTCATACTCATTTTCGTATATGCTATATATGTATAACAGTATGTATAACAGTATATTCGTTTTGCATTTTACGGAAATCCATTTTGTACAAAATAAATTTAGTTTCAATTTTTTTTCTATTTTTCTTGTTTTTGCATTTCCTTTTTCATTTTTATTATACAAACTTTTATATTGGCGTTGTAAATGTTTTTGTTATACACTTAGAAAGTGATAGAGTTTTGAAATAATTTACACACACTTGTTATTTTGCTATTTAAGAATTGGAATGATAAAACTGAAATAAAACAATTAACTTGCATTCTTTATGTAAAAGAGTGTTATAAAAACTAAAAATAAAAAAAAAGGAGGGGGGGGAGATGTATGTCAGAAAATAGAAAATAAATTTTAAAAATTGTATCCTCGTATAATATTTGAGGCATCATAATAATATAAAAGAATTTTCATATACGTTTATACTTTTTTTTTCTGCTGCAGACTTTGCAAGCTTAAAATTCAACAAAATCTCTATCACACTCAACAAAATCTCTATCTCTATCAATTAGTATTCGGACAAAATTTAGTTTATGTATTTAAAACAGTTGTGAAATTATGTTATTTAAAAATGTAACCAGTTACTAGTTTTTTGCAAAAACTTAATTCAAATGATATTGTTTGAAAGTAATGTCAATTCCCAAAATTGTCAAAATAATTTGTTAAACAGTGTTGGACAAAATTTTCGGGCAATATTGATCCCGAAAATCGGCCTCCTATTGAATCAATTCTGGGAATTCATTTGCAATTAATTTGAATGTCTTATTGCTTAAGGGCTTTGGTAGACATACAATTATTAGTTTTGCAATTGAATACAAATTATTTGCGCACATAAACTGTTTGATTACTTAATTGTATGCTATCATACAATTGTAACAAATAAGCAATCAAACATTTGCCGAACAAAAAATTGCATGTCTGTTAAGGCCCTTTAATGAATGTTTTCATACAATAACTAATCTTTATTGTAGCGTTACTATTAAAGAATCCTCACATATAGTTTGTTATTTATTATTATAAAAATTTCATATTAAAAATTAATTGTTGATATTAATTATAAATTTTTAATAATTTCACAAAAAAAATATTTATTTAATTTAATTTTTTCATTGTATATTTTTAGAAATGCAGAATGGTTCTTTACGAGGACCCAGGGAAGATATGCTTCCAAATACTGTAATTCAGGTAAATATAAAAAATAACAGTTACATTAAATATTACATGAATAGATATTAATATAATCTTGCGACATTCGTTTATAATTTTACATTTCAAAACAAAATGCTTTAAAGGAGACATACGCTTTAATTTAATTTCTAGATATATAGATGCACGTATGTATGTAGGTAGTATAAATTGTGTAAACAAAATATTTTAATTTTTTACAGATTCTTATATATATATTAGAATATTTCAAGAGGAAAACAATTTATTTAACTTTGTTAACTGCCATTTAACTATTTTAATTATCTTTATAAAACACTGTTTATTACTGTGTAGTTCTGACACAACAACAACAAGCTATTGATATTTTATGTCCTTTTCAAATTTAGATACAACTGTAATGTATAAGCATGCTAATATATTGAGTCAATAAATACAATGTAAATTTTAAAATTTATTTTGTTTTGTAAAATTGTGTTGCCTCTCTTTTATTTTTCTTTCATTTTGGTTTTTCTCTTTTTAATGTCATTCAAAATGTTCTTTCTTTAAGAGATGTTTTTTTTAAATATCTTATTAAGAATTTTTACCTTATTCAAGTTTCTCTTTTAAGTCTTTTGTTTCTCTCTAATTAAATATCTGTCAATGTCAATTATTTACATGGAGGTAATCAATTTGATCACCATATTTATGTAAATGATACTGCAAAATAATTAATTTTAGAAAAAAGAAGTTAGAATTGTGTTACTTTTTGAGAAGAAAAAAGATCGAAAAGTATTTTCAATAATTTTACAGAATTTTGTTTTGAAATGATTTTGAATAAAAAAAAACAAAAGATGCCACCTGTTTCGGTGTTTTTGAAAAAGAAAATGATTTCTTTGATTTAATAGGATCAACAATAATTAGTAAAATGTTACTGAATCTGTTTAATATTAAAATTTTGTTAAAAAGACATTTGAATTAACAAAAAAATTTAATTTCTATAAAATTTGCAAAAAAAAAAACAAATTCTTAAATATCAATTTGAATCTTAGCTTTGGTTAAGCAACGACATCTACATCGTATAAATCGCAAATGAAGTCACAGTAAACAACTTATTACGATATACTACTGAGGGCTTTAGGTACTTAGCGTCATTATATGTTTTTATATTTCACGCATCGTTACCACAACGTATTTAAAGTGAGTTATGTATTCTGTTTGATTTTGATTGTAAATTTTGTTTGTTAATTTATATTATTGATAAGATCAACACTTATACAATGTTATACAATATTTCAATAAAAATTTTAAGTGAAATTGGAATACACTTTATATGGCTATCAAAATAAGATATTTAATAATTAATTAAATAATAGATAATTTAACAATCTACATTTTCATACATGCAACAAGTATAAAATTGCATAGATATAGGGGCGCTAAATCATACTGCTATTATGTACAATCCTTTTTTGGTACAGTTAATTAATATAAAAAAAATTGTTTTTTTTTTGGGTTTTGTTTTCTCCTCATCCACCCATAAAATAAAGAACTTTCAATTGAATTCATGCTTTTCATACACAATTTTTATCTTTTCAAAGGAGTGATTATAAAAATTTATTTAATCAGCCATATTTACGAAAATGCGTATAGAATCACTTTAAAGATGTTAAACTTGTGTACATTAAATCATTTAAGGCTTTCATTTAAAGCAAATACGTGTAGATTGTATTAATTTCCTTATTTATTTAAAAAATAAGCAAAATATATAAACAAATATGGTTGGCAACAGTTTTTGCTATCATTGAATGATAGCAATTTTCTTTTTTTACTATTTTCTAAATATAAAATAAACAAATTTTTTTTTTCTTTTGCCTATCTTCGATAATATCATTTGTTCTAATTTCTTTTTCCATAAAAGTTAAATTATAAAGTGCAAAAGTTATATATTGAAATAGTGGACCAGAAGTAGTATAATGTTGTCGAGCAAAAATAAATAAAAAAAAATGTGTGAAACAATAAATTCAATACATAATTGAACACAAATAAGTTGACACTTTATTTTAGAGGCTTATCTGGTTATTTATTTATTGTACATATGGTAAAACAATTGGTTCTTATTGCATAAATATAGTAATTTTCTTTTATTTGTTATCTCATATTGAATCAAATACATGATTATTTTAAATAGATCAAAGCTTAAAAGTGATATTTTTCGCTATGATCAAAGTAAAAAAGCAATTTTTATTAAAATTAAACAATAAATAATAAATTTCAAAAAATTTAATAATATGTTTAAAAAAAAAAATTTATATGAGAATACAGAAAATTTAATCTTATACACAAACCAAATTTTAGCAATAAAAACAAATTTATTTTTAAAATCACATAAAATCAAAGAGGGCGGCGTTTTAGTTACTTTTAATAATTAGAACGCGTACATTAAACATGTGATCATCCGTTTTGACAGTGTGTCACTTTGGTACTCTTTACATATACGAAAAAATTTAATATTAAGTCTACGATAAAGAATGATGACTGTTTACACATTAGATTTATGTCAAAATTTAGCTGATCGTTTTTCGAAGCTTCCATAAAAAGTCAATTATCACCATTTTATTTTTTAAAAGTCTGACAGTAAATCTTATAAGAAAAGAGCAATTATTATTATTTGTCACCAGACAACGTCTGATATTTAACAGGGCTTGCTTGTAGCACTTTTATCAGACTCAGATTAAATCGTAAATTTTGCCGTATATGTAAACAACAACTTAAAGACGTTTCACAATTTTTAAACTGATACATATTTTACTGCGTCTTGACGCAAATGCTATAAGCTAATCTGGCAAATATACGCATATTGCGCCTATTAAAAATTCATTTTCTTTTTTTCATCTTAATAAAAATTTAAAATTCATAATAAATTAAATTATTTCAATAATGTTCAATATATATAATATTTTAAATTATTATACATAAAAACAAAAAAAATAACAATTTTTTTTTATTTGATTTTAACTGTCATTGATAGAATAAAGAGAAAAATATAGAAAATGGAACATTCAAAATCACTAAGTTTTAAACATGATGGTTAATCCACACCCCACGTATTTTTAATTTTTTTTTAATCTTTTATTTTTATTTTAAATAATGAGAAGAAAATCAAAATTCATTCGGATCGGTTGTTTTTGTTTTCAGTCGAAACTCTTTATGTATGATATAAAAAGAAAAACGTCAAAAAAGAAATTATGCGTGAATTAGCATATTTCATTTGCGTTTAATTTGAAAATGTAATAAAGCATAATGAAAGAACAATAACAACAACAACAACAGCAGCAGCAGCAGTTAGCGCGGTAACAAGAACCATACAACGACAGTCACAACAACAATAACATAGCAATAAAATTGTATAATATTTTTCTTTTATTTGTTTGTGCTTGTGTTTTTTTTTTCAAGCGTTCCTTTCAGATTCTTTATTCTTTTTAACTTTTATAATAATGTTAACTACCAGCCTTAGCATCCACCCACAATAATGTTGTATTATTTTTTTTTTATTATTTGCTTTTCTTTAAATGTTTATTTATTTTTGTGATATTTTTTACTTGTCTTGCGTCTACTACTTTTTAAAGTGACACGGTTTGAGTAGCATGGCTCTTCTGTACTTATTTTAAGAAAAAAAAACACAAAGAAAAGAAACCAAACTTTTTATTTTCAACATTGATGTTTTCTAATGAAATTTCTGAGTTTTTATTAACAAAAAAATTGAATTTTTATTCGAATTCAACTTTTACGTGTAGGTTTTATGTTTATCTTTTATACTTACACTGTTTTTTTTTATTCAATTCGTATGCTTAATATAAAAACACTCACTCGGAGCAGTTAAATAATAAATAGGCCCCCATAACATCTTTTTAAAGCGAATTAGAGAAAAAAATTTTGATTTAGTTCTTTTTTTTTGTTTCTCTTTATATTGTTTCTGATTATTTTTATAAAATATTTTTATAAGAAAATAAAAGGGAAAAACAAGAACATAACCTATTAATAAGATCAATAAGATGACAAAATATTTTGTTAATTTTCATGTCAAAAGCAAAAAAAGCTATTTAAAGAATAGAAAAAAAAGTAGGTACAAAAAAATAACACAAAAACCTCCCAAAACTGGTCTTAAATTAATTTTTTTGATAGTTTATTTACTACAATATTATTTAAAGCCTCCATGTGGAACTTTATTCGAATTGAATTTAACTTAAGAATTAAAATTTATTGAAATTTTTGTTTTTTTATTATTGTTTTGTTATTAAAATTATATAAAACTGTAAATTATTGAAAAATAAATTGAATATTTTTATTTTTTATAGTATTATTATTTTACAGTACATTTAAAAGTTCTAATACGCCAAAATATATTAAAAAATTCGAGTATATATTAAAATTTCGTACGGTTGACTAAGTAAATAATGAAGTTGGAATACTTGAATCATAGCTACTTAGTGTCATTCAAGACTTTTACAACAAATTTTCTCAGCAAGGGGAATGAAACGTATGTCAACCATTATAGCAAAAGTCATCGTGTAAACACCGGTGTTAATCAGAATCTTGACATATTTTTAAATCTATCTGGTTTCACGCCAACTTTTTCTTTCTTTGATCTGACAGGAGGATATTAAATGAAGTGTAAACAGGAAAAGTTGCGAAAAAATTTACATTGTGTCACAAATCGGACGCAGCAGATTTCCAATTACCTCAAGTATAAATTTTTGACAACTGACATTTTTTTTCTCAATTTGAATGGTCAAAAATTTCATTTTATGTAATCGGAAATACCGTTTGAAACTATGAAAAACAAATGTAGATTCCCATATCATTTTAATATACTTTTGACATTTTCATTAATAAAAATTTTGTTTGTCAAAAATAAATTAGTAAATTTTTAAAAGTAAAAAGTACCAAATTAAATAGCTCATGCTATAATAACAAATTTACTTAATTTTTTTTTAATTTTATTATTTTTAAGAAGTTGACATTATTTTTTGGAATATTTATAAAAAAAATTTTAAGTAACTATAAGTTAATTTTTTTTTGACATTTACTAGTAAAGTGATTTATTTGAATATTTAGTTTTTAATATGGAATGCACGTAGACTGTAATTTACGGTATGAAAAAAAGCTACGGTATTTGCAGAACGCCTACATATTTTATTTTTATCGAACTTTATTGAAAGGTGGTGGATGATGATGTTTTTGTAATGTAAATGAAATTTGTTGAGCACGACAAATATTTAACGTTTCCACACTAAGAAAAATAAAGTTTGAATATGATAATTGATTTTAATAGAAATATTTTAGATTATTAAATTACAAAGCTTAGTATTTTGCATTGTTTATTTAAATAAACTGAAATTGTTCTATTGTGTCATGTCAAAGCTACCGCATTTTATTTGACAATAACTATTATTAATAAATTTCAAGGCAAAAATTTTTCCTTTACTTTTACTGACAGTTTTAGAGCAGGCTCAGATTTTCAAAGAAAGTTTTAGCTTCTGCTAAAATTTTTCTTACTTATCTAATTTTGTCAATTCTAATAACGAGAATTGTTTTATTTTATTTCTATCCATTTAAAGTCTTATTGAAATTAATTTAAATTCGAAAAAAAATGAAATCTGGTGATTTTATGTGTAGGTGTTATACACAGTGTCACACATTTGTTCATTTATTTATTTAAATATCACCCATCTGTAGCTGAAAATAATATTTTAAATATGTACGAGTATGAAAGATACGTTGAAACTTAAAAATTATTATTAAAAAATTTTCAAGCTATAAATTTTATAATTTTATTGATTTAAATGACAAAAAATTATTATTTTTGTTTTGTTTCCCTCTTTTTTTTTTTGTAAAGTGAACATTAAGTATGACTTAATATGACATTCATATGGAAAGAAATACCAATAAATTTGAAATAGATAAAAAAATGGGTTTTTTTTAGGTTATAATTTAATGAAACATTGTTGTGTTAATGAATTTTTAATAATAATTTTTATTACATTAATAAATTATTTGTAATAATTCTTTGACAATTATTACTATTAAAGGTAATATTCAAATTAAATTTGTATTATAAATTAAAGTTCATTTTTATTTTGAGAAGAGAATAAGAAGGTAGTGGATAAGAAATATTATTAGGTGAGAAGTTGTTAGAAATTTTAAAAATCAATAAAATTTAAGAAAATTATTTTTGTTTAAAATCATAAATATTACTAGATTATTGCATAATATTAAAATTTTTGTAATATTTAAAATAAGTTTTTGCAAAATAAACATAAAAGTTGAATATGGTAACTTAAACAATTATAGGAAAACCAAATGTTCTGCTTCAAAATCTTAATCTATATGTACATGATTGTGTGTAAGCAGATTTAAGTATGTTTTAGATTTTTACAACCGGGGTAGCAGGGCACCCATTTTAGAGCCTCCATCTTCAAAAAGGTGTACTTCTACACTCTCTCACAAGGAGTACTGAAATATCCTCATTTTCCCCACAGAAAGCAATTGCATCCAGGCTCACACTACCAAGATGTCCTCTAAATTACAAAACAAAGTTGTAAATTTTATATATTGTTGCTAATAAACGAAAACCACTCGCTGAATAAACAAAAACCTGCCGAATTATACATCATTCGACAATTATGTAATTCTTACTTTAGCTGCGATTTAAATGCAATTTATTAAATGTCATTTTTATTGCTATTACATTTATATTTTGTATATAAACATTGAAAATCAATTTTTCTAAATACTTACTTTAAAAAAATTATTGTATTCTCAAAGGATAAAATGTTTAATTTCTTGTTTTATCGCTTTTTCTATACGTTTATTACTAAATAAATAGCAATAATTGCAATTATTTTATTTTTTACTATAAAAAAAAATTCATTATTATTGTATGTGACCCATAAAACAACTTCAACATTTATAGCATAACACCATTATAAGTTTATTAAGAGAAAACTGGAAGTTTTCTTTATTAACAAACCAAATATAATTTTTTTTTATTTATTTAATATTTAACTTAATATAAATCATTTCTGACTTAATTAACTGAAACTGAATTTACTAAAATTGATGAAATCTATGTTAATAAATATTTATCCATAATCATGTCTACGTTATAGACATTAAAAGTGCATATTTGACAACTGCTATTCGGATTAAATTGAATTGATTTTTATTTAAATTGTATTAAGAAATTATACACCAGGGAATTATGAAAAAAGAAATGTATAATTTTAACATTTATTTTAGTATAGATAGACTATAAAAACACATAGAGCTTTGAATATAGCTTAGACGCACATACTTTTTGTGTGTACCAGACAAAAAAGCTGCGATTCACCTATGACAAGTCCATCAACTTTCCATATCTAGAAATTTATATGTATATGTACAGAGAAAAACCGAAAATATATTCGATAAAACTTGTCTACACCAGTAATTATTATTACAGTTATCCACCTTTAAAGCACTATACAGTACAATTTTATAGAAAGTAAAATTTTATATTAAATTATATCAACAGTAATCATAAAATTTCACGACATTATTAAAACAAAATTAATAATTGAAATCGACAATTGTATGTGCATTTTAGGTGTGTGCTTAAATAAACTAAAATTCTGTCAACATTTCATATTTTTATTTACATATATAAGCGCCACTACTTCAAAATTATAAGTGATAAAAATACGAGTGATACGTAATCGTTATCGAACATGAAATGAAAGATATGATAATATTAATTACATTAGTCATTATTATTTTACAACATTTTCAATAATAATTTGCATATTCGAAATTCTAATTAATTAAACATTTAAAATTTAAGGGTGCGTTTTTAAAATGCATTTGTGCAAAAAAAAAAATATTTTATATGTTCATAGGTTTAATATTGATTTATGACCCAAACAGTTAAACGTATATAAGTATTTATGACCATAATATAACTCGTACTAAATTTAAGTGTCCATATTTTGTATACAAAAATTAATGAATATGGTTATACACTTTTTCAAGGTCAGATCTTTTCGAACTTTAATACCTCACACAATATGACTTCTGCAATTATTTTCGAATTAAAGTTGTGAGTAATTCTTTCGTTATCCATATTCATAATCATATTATCCTAGTACGTATATGTTTACGAAAATTGTCTTCCAATAAATTCGATTTCCAAACTCTCTGTTTGCACTTTTCTCCATTTAGTATTTTTGTCAAAAGTACATTATACACATGAAATTTCCTTAAAGTACATTTTTGCACATAACTTCCTAAGAGCTTGAAGCCTAGTCAAAATGATGTTTGAACAAAAGTTTTAAAGCTAAAATAGACGATATTTGCAACGGCATGGAATTTTCCTAGTGACATATTTTCGAAAAATTTGACTGAACTATGTTTATATTAATTTTTACTTATAAGGTGCATTTCGTACCATTGAATAAGTTTTTTTTTATTTTAACAATTAAAATATTTATTTTTTTTTTGTTCACTTACACAAATATATTTAGAATCCGAATAAAAAGTTTAATTTTCAACTTTTATTAAAAAAGAAACTGTCAAATTCATTTTCGAAAAAATCGCCTTACTTATATTTTTGTTAAATACCGCTGTGTAATTCAACTATAAATAAGGCAAAATTTTCTATTTATATACTATTTTTTTTTTCCTTTTAAAATGAGTACATTATGATTTATTAAAAATTACAACATTTAATTAAGATACTTAAAAAAAAATAAGATTACGCGCCATATCAGTCATATTAATATCAACTAACATGTGTATATACATGTGTATTATATAAAAGTAGTAAAAAAAATATAAATGGCGTTTTTGTGGAAAAAATGGTGCAAAAATATTTAATTTTTTATTTTTATTTTTTCTTTAATCTTTAATTACTTTATAAATTAAAAAAAAAGTAAAAGAAACATAAAATTCGACGTGTCGCCTGCTTTTATATTTTACTCAAATCTTGCGGTTAATTAACAAAATAATTTCTCATTAAAACTGGTTCAGTATATTAATGACAAGCATGTATGTATGTACATATACAATACAACGGCAGCTCTAAAGCACATTTGTAATATTTGAGTGTTTTTATTTTGTTGGTTGAGATTTTGATGGTTTATGTGCGATATAAATGAATGTTATGATTAATGTGATGAAAGTCTCATTATCAACCATAAAATAAATAAAAAAAATATGAAAAAAAAATTAAATAAATAAAATTAAAAAATTTCAACAAAATTTCAAAGAAAAACAAAAAAATTTTTTTTATATTTTCTTTCCTGTAGTGTTGTAGCCAAAATCCTACACAGTTTTGGTGTTTTAACTTTTTTTCACCATAATGTTAGCTGGCATTTAGCTCATGTATATGGTCTGCACGTTAATAGTATATAGGTTTATGTATTTATTTTTCCAATAACCATTAGCACTTATTTTAAACGCTTGTGATACTTTTTAAATTATTAATTTCTGTTTTTTTTATTTTAACTTCTTCCTCTTTTCATCATTATTAAGTACATTTTTTTCAATCGTGTTTGCTCTAAAATTATATGTATTTATGATTTTAATTTTCTTTTTATTTGCTGGTTAATCCGGTACATAATTGAGGTTGTATAGGAAATTTTTTAAATTTTTAGTGTGTCACAGACGAAGTATTCGACCGAAATAGTGATTTCAGACAGAGCAGGGTTGCCCCAATATCATTATGAATTTTAAGTATGTTCCATGTATAGGGTTTAGTGATCATTATATTTAGGTACATATCATAGTATATCGTTTTTAATTGGATTTAGAATTTTGTTTACCATTTAAGCACTCACATTTCTTAAATAATGAATTTTATTTATTTAGGTCAAATGAAAGTCAATATAACACTTATATTAATACATCCCTGAATTGAAAGATCACACTCTTTTGATTACAATTTCGAATACAATATCAAATTTTTTAAAGAGTACAATAATGTACCTGTATACTTTTAGTTACATGAAACTAAAATTTATCTTCTTCTACATTTTGTTATAGTATTTATTTATAATTACTTTGTACTTTTTTGTGCTCACATATAAGAAATTTTAGTGTTTTAGTTTATTTTACGTAATTAAATTTATTGAGCAATAAAATACTTTTAATTTTACGTTACAATTTTTTTATAATCTTTATTTTTTACAAATTTCTTTTTTTAATTTTTAATTGTACTGAAGCTGAAGTTTTATTTTATTTCAAAATTGTGTTATAACAAAATAGTGTTGAAAAATAACTTTAATCTTATCATATTTAGTTTTTTAGGTATTGCAGTGTAAAAGAATAAAAAAATATTTAAAAAATTTCTCGAAAAATCTCAAATAAAAAATGTTAATTACTTTAACCTTGATTAATTACTTATTTTTCCAAAGAATAAACTTATTGTTGAAAGTAATCAAATATTTGTTTTATATAGAATGAAGTGTATAACAATAAATTAAAGTTCAATTTGATCATATCTTAAAATGTCTGCAAATATATTAAGTTTCATTGATAATAAATCAGATTTTAAAATGTCATCTAAATTTATAAAAATGTAATTAAATCGTGCTTTTAAAATTTTATTAATTATTTTATTCTTATATTTGTGAGTTACTTTCAATACATATTTTTATTGTATACAAAATTGAACTATAAAATTTTGACATTGATTTGCTGAATGAAATGCGCAGAATTTTAAAATAAAAGTTGTCAAACTTAAATTAATAAGTTGAAGAGCCGCCAATGAATTGTCATATTATTTTGTAATCAACTTCACATGTTTAAAATTATGACAATATTATTATTCCCATAAGAAATATTTGCTAAAACTTTCAAAGAGCTTTAAATGAAAGCGCATAGCTGAAAAAGAAAAATAAAAAATTTCAATGCTTACAGATTATATTAAACGAGTTCGATTTTTGCCAATAATAATTGTGAAAATAATAATAAAAACATTTTATAAAAGAATTAGTTTTAATGTTTTTTGTTAAAATTTAATTATAAGTTTTTTTTTGACTTTCCTTCATTATGATTTTTTTTCTTTTTTATCGGACTTAAATTTCATCATTCATTTGAAATTTTAACACGTCCTTTTAATCAAATATGTGTATATATACAGCATGTATAAATATATATGTATTTATAACAAACACTTGGCTAAATTTTACATAAACCAAAGTAGCATGACTGGTATAAATTGATTCAACAGAGTTATTGTTGAGTGATTGCATTGTGAATGTTTATCATAAGAAATCAAAAGCATACATATATCAAGAAAAAGTAAATAAATCAAACTTACACATTTATAGGTACATACGTATGATACACTTGTTACTTATGTCTATATAAACGTCATATAAAATAAATTATACAAAGTTTCATTTAATTCTATAACCTTTGAAAGAGTTACTCAAACTATTTATGAATTTTCGTTTATGCAATTATATTTTTTTAATACATATAATTAAAATTAAATATTTTAAATCGAAGTTTTTTTTTCAATATCGCACAACATTAGTTTTTCTCCATTTTAATATTCTTCAGAGATGGCAATACGAAAAACAACATTTTTATTTGTCAAACTCTCCTTATTTTAGCTTCACTCTTTTTCTATGAAAACATAATTATACCACTAGCTATCTATATTTTATTGTATATCCATGGTAAAAGAGGATATTAGATGATACATATAGGTGGCAGCACTAAAAACAATTGGAAAATTAATTGACATATTGCTGAAATTCACCATATGCAAATATTATAGCAATTAATTATGTACACAGATTTAATGACACATTATCTTAAATTTCTTAACGAAATGTGTATTCTTCTTATGTGTCGAACTTACTGCAAAAAAATAAATATAATTCCTTTAAAAGGTCCCTTTTAATATTAAAATTGAACAACCTTATTCCATATTGCGAGTTTATTAACATTAAAACATATTATACCTTTTACGCAATCACATGAAAAAAAAAACAAACCCTGATGATATTTGCAAGATCACTACGCGTATATTATATGAACATTTCTAATAGAACTAAAATTAATGATGCTATGGTATGACGGCGCAAAATTCTAACAACATTTTTAATTTTACTTTTTATACCCGTACGAACGTATGTTCGAAGGGTATACTAAATTTGCCTTACCGTTTGTAACGCTAAGAAATAACGGTGTTAGATATAGACTCAAGTGTATGTTTTTGATCAGCGTCAAATTCTGAGTTGATTTAGCTTTGTCTGTCCGTCCGTCCGTCCGTCCGTCCGTCCGTCCGTCCGTCCGTCCCAACGATAACTCAAAAACTAATTGAGCTAAGTTCACCAAATTTTCACAAATGATTTATTGTAGTAAGTGCCAGAACCCTATTTAAATTGGACATGATCGGGGTACCGGTTCGGGTAGCTGCCATACAACTTCAAAATTTATTTGGCTATATCTCAGAAACTATAAAAGTTATGGTATTGAAATTTCACACAAACGAATATATTAGTAGGGCCAATGTGTCTCATAAAAGTCGTTGAAATTACTTGGCTCCTTCTGGTACCTGCCATACAACTTCAAAAGTTATTTGGCTATATCTCAGAAACTATAAAAGCTGTGATATTGAGATTTCACACAAGTGAATATATTAGTAGGGCCGATGTGTCTGGTAAAAGTCGTTGAAATTACTTGGCTCCTTCTGGTACCTGCTATACAACTTCAAAAGTTATTTGACTATATTTCAGAAACTATTAAAGTTATGGTATTGAAATTTCACACAAACGAATATATTAGTAGGGCCAATGTGTCTTATAAAAGTCGTTGAAATTACTTGGCTCCTTCTGGTACCTGCCATACAACTTCAAAAGTTATTTGACTATATCTCAGAAACTATAAAAGCTGTGATATTGAGATTTCACACAAGTGAGTATATTAGTAGGGCCGATGTGCTTGATAAAATTCGCTAAAATTTCTTGGCTCTTTCTGGTAGTTGTCATACAACATTAATAGTAGTTTGGCACAACCAGTATTTTGAATAACACATAGTACTGAAATTTTGCATAAATTAATATGGTAATACGGCAACTTAAAGTCATAGTCTGCCCCATAGTTAGTTATGGCACATTATTTATTCGCACATAGGATAACAAATTCGTACGGGTATCACAGAGTTGACAAGGTCAACTCTATTTTTTTTCTCGTTTAACATATTCTTGTAAAATGAAATTTTTTATTTTAATTTTTTGTAATATGCTCAATTATTTCCGTATTTTTGTTTTTTCTTTTTTGAGGCTTTCTCAAAATAAATATGTATACGTAGTATATACGTACTGTATACGTAGTATATACGTAGTGTATACATGATTATTTAGTATATATACGTTATAATAATGATATTACATTTACAATAGTCGGTAGAAACAGAATTTTTTTCTATGTATGTCAGATATGTTTAACAAGCCTGTCTCAATTAATGACTCCATTAAATTTTTGTTATTAAATCATATATACAAAATTAAAATAGAATAGTTATTACTACATATATGTATATATACATTATTTAACTCACCATACGCTACATAATTGTATAATATTATACCTGGTACACATGTACATAACATTCTAGTATAAGAATAAAATGGTCAATATACTTATAAGTATCATATGAAAATGACTATAATATGTGATTAAAAAACCATTAAAATTCATTCATCACTCATATACATACATATATGTATGTATACATTTTAATTTTTTTATCTTAATCATTACAAAAAACTTCTATTTCCATATTATATGTATATTGTGCATTTCAAAAGGGGTGCTTGTTCCTCAATTACCAAATTATCTAAATTTTAAATTCGGAAACAAAAATTGAGTTTTTATTATGCCCATTGCAACGCTCATTGAACCAATGGGGAAAAATTTTTCATCCTGAACGGTTATTATTTACTTCTTTTTGTTAGAATGCATACGCATACGTTAAAATAAATGAATACATTATGTAGGTATTTTATTTTTGAAACACACTGTATACGTGACATGTTTTTAATCGTTTTTACTAGTTACAAAATTTCAAGGTTTTTTTTCCAACTTTTAAGTGTAATTCACAATTTTAATTTAAATAACTTTATAGTTCTTCCTAACTAAAGGTCACAGAGTGCTTGTAATCAATGGATTAAAATTAAGTCGCAAATTTTAAATTTAGACAAAAAGCCACTGTCTAAAAATTTTAATTTTAAAATTGATTGAGTTGAGTTCAATTCAGTAGAGGGCGTACGAGTTTCGTTCTTAACCCAATACAAATACCCAGAACGGTAAAATCAGTTGTTCAGTATTTTGGGAAAATAGGATTCTATACTATTTTATGGACGTCCGGTTTAATTCGCGGCGGTGATTTCGTTTCATTCTGGGCAGTCCCTTATATAATGTGTATTCTATATGAATTTTGACATTTCGCTACGGAAAATCGCTCTTGTTCCGTTTTCTATTTAACACTGTTTTACAATTGGGAAATCTTTCATTTTGTACTTGACGTTAATAGCCAAAAAATTACGAAAATAACAAAATAAATCCAACAACAATGTTTAGATACATTTTAATTTTTTTTCGTCAAATTTAGCCTCAAGCTCTGTTTTTTTTGTCTGATAAACTCTTCTACTTCTATTTTGTTTTTTTGTTTTTGTGTTAGATTGAAATTTTGTGATATCTTATTTCAAAAAAAAACAAAAAGAATCAAAAAAAATTACAAAAAATAAAAATAAATTAAAAGAATTTATGTGTTTATCTATTAGATACTTCTTAAATCAGCGGGAGACAAAATTATATAGACCATAGGGTATTGTTGAATTATATATAGTGAATTAAAAATCAAAATATAATATGTGAGCTTATAAATTTTACCTTCAACAAAATTATATATAGAGTGTGTTATTGTTGTTATAAAGCACAATACTGCTGTGTGTTCATATTATTTTTTAATAAAACTTTTTAATCATATTATATTCCAGTGCTCTCAAAATAATTTTCAAATGTTGTTAGAACGCAACGCCGTATGTTATGTTAGATTGTTATCAACTTAAATAGATTACCTATAATGAATTTGTGTTTATTCGAAAGTTGGTTATTATAATTACATGATGAAATGAAGTGCATGCAGAAACTAATTAATTCCAATTTTTAATATTGCGAGTTTTAGTGCGAATTTAAATATTCTTAATTTCCTTAGTTAAATATTAGTTTCGTATTTATACGAGCATTTAAAACATGTGTGAATTGAGTAATTAAAGTAAAAATTCTGCAAACACATTATTTCCAGAAATATAAGTGATTCAAGCAACATAAACTTCTGAATTCTATCACAATATTTCATAGGTAAGTGAAGAAAATTTCGGAAACGGTTAATTATCTCTTATAATATTCGGTAAATTTTGTAATTTTAGGTACAAGAAAGGAAAATTGTACAAGAAAGCAAGTAAAAATTCTACAAGTAAGAAAAATAAAAATCGAGCAGATTTTTTCATGAATGCTAGATATGCTAGATCGTAACACTTTAAGTTCGCATTATAGTAAGTGTAATGCATCTAATTTGATTTCGCAGGCTTTATATGCCTCACATATTGACGTTGAACGCAAAACAAACGCAACATGCTGATATTTAATTCATAATGTATTTTATAACTACGTTTTTAAAAATATAAACATATTATGGGGCACTGATCTTTCAAAATCACCACAATATATTTACATGTGCACACATCTATATACATAATAACAGCAGCATATTATTTATTTTATATAAATCATACAATTTAATTATAAAGTTATCATTTTCGAAAATTATGAAATATGGATTGTTCACTTTCAATTTCAGATGATATTCATAAATTATGAATGTTAAATATACGATATTGGAAACCACATGAATATTAAAATTCAATAAAAAAACAAAAAAAAAAATTTCAAATATCCATTATATAAGATTTCATTAATGATTAAAGATCAATAAAATGACATATTAAAGCATGGCATATTTTGAACGGAGATATAAACTTGCTCATTGAAATTTTTAATATCGCGTTTTTGTAACAGAACTGACATAACTCCAAATTTGAACATTAGAGAAATGTTGGAATTAAAATGTTTTTATCGTGATAGCATTAGGACTCTTGCCATAAGCACAGTATATCATGATATACATATACATAGTTTTGTGTTCATATACTGTATTTGTGTTCATAAATAAATGTTGCTTGGCTAATTTCTTCAACAATATGACTAATATCTGCAATATAGCGAAATTTATATGAGTAATATTGCGTTTACGAAAATCTCTATTATTTTATATTGCATTATATTTTCAAGCTAGAAAAATGAAGTTTTTACACAAAAAAGAAATGTTTTAAGCGCTGATTTCTGTATAAATAATTCTGTGTAAATCGTTATTTTTGAGTTATGTCACTCTTGTTGCATATGAGCGATATGTAAAGTATATAAGTATACAATCCTATATTATCTCTAAGTTTGTATAGTATGTTAAGAAAGGCTTATTTTTGAATAAATATTAATTTTAAAAGAAAGAATAATGGAATCGTGTGCCAATAATTGTTTTCATATGTATACATTATGTACAAAGTGAATATATATATACATACATATGTATTATACACACAAATTTACTATACTTTCATAAATAATCATGCTATTTAGCCATCTCTTAGAGATGTCCAATTTATAAAAAAAAATTGGTTTTGGTATTCATATAATAAAAGTTGAAAAATTAATAATCCTTAAAAATTCGTGCTTTTATTTATTTAAAAAAAAAAAGAAATGGAATAGATATAAGATATTCTAAGACAATGTATGTATATATGTATGTTTGTTTATCTTTGAAGATAAGTAAAAAAAAAATTTTTTGTTAATGGTACTTCAATATATTTTTTATGATCATAATTGGGTCTTTTTACATGATGACGTGATCATATTTGAACAGCAAAATTTTATTAAATAATAATTCATCTCGTTCATTTTTTTTTGCCTTTAAAATTTCAAATATGTGTCTAATGGAATTAAAACTAGTTGTGATCGGAAAATTGTTATTATATACATATAATATAATAGTAAAATAATTGAATTTACTATGTTGCATACTAGTTTTAAAAATATTATTCTAGTTTATATGGTAGAAAGGAATTTAAATACATGCTATACATGCTATTATTTCAAATTATATTTAATATATTTTATATAATAAAATTGATGACAAATTAAGTATATTTTGAAAGGAATTGTGTGCCAGTATCAGAATAAAAAAAATAGAGAAGATAAAAGTTGAATAATATATAGAAATTTAATGTTGAATTTTACTACAAGATTGCCTGTTTGAAGGAAACAAGAACTTGAAATTGATGAAAAATTATTTAAGATTTTGAAATTAAATCGTTTCGTATAAAAAGTATCTAGAAATTTAAATAGAATACTCTACTATACCTACTAATACAACATTGCAAAGAATCAATTCTTTAACTTTTAAGAAAATTAACTAGCATACAGTAATATTGAATGCAAACAACCTTAGTTTTAACATATTGTACATGTAAGAACAATTTTCTAAAGTTCTTTTTGCAAACTATACAATATTATGTCTTAATCATAAAATCAACTACAAAATTATCAAATACAATAGTTAAATTTTAAACAATATTTACAAACAAAATATTATAGTAATTACAATTTGATTGAACAATTAATACAATTTCTAGAGTACAAAATTTTCATTCTCAAATTTTCTACGTCTTTATAACTGCGAACACATCATCCTTACACATATAGAGACTCAATATACAATTTCCATATATATAAATACATCAATACATATAACTTTTTTAGTATTTAATATTTAATTTTAAAATTTTATAACATTTAATTATCAAAATTTTCAAAAAAAAAAAAAACATTAGTAATTATTGTAAATTTAATCAACAGAGAAATAAAAGATTCAAAATCATGACTTTGATAAAAACAATTTTCACGTTTAACACGAATTTAAAATAAAAATTGTAAAATTTTATAAGTTTAAATACCTATACATATTATATATCGTGCATTTTAATCATAATAAATAAATGTTATAAAAAGATTTACGCGTATGTCACGATTAATTAATTTTATTTTTGTTCTTTTTTAAATTTGGCTCAATATCGGATTATCAATAAAGTTAAATTTGAATTTAATGGAAATATTTAAATTGAAAAAATTTAATAAAACGGAAGTAATATAGGTACTTAATAATAATAATTTTCGTATTAAACTTATTAGAATTTTATAGTTCAGCCACGATCAAATTTTTAGTAGATGAAATTATAAAATTCTTTTAAACTTATTCTTTTATATCTAATTCTAATTAAACTTAAATTATGTAGAATTTCTTGATAAAATTAGTGTTCTAGCTCTTTTGGAGTTGGTATCATGTCATATTACCAAACAATTTCCTTGATTACTCAAAACTAACCTAAAAATAAAAATTTATTAAATCAAAAATTTTAGATATTTAATAAGTAATTTTTAATGCGTATTATCACAATTTTTTATTATTCTGCAATCAACAGTATTAATTCATTCTTTTTAGGCTCCAAGTTTCTTTACTTGACTTCTCCTGTAACAATTACAATTTTAACAATATTTTTATCTTTTCCAATCTAAAACGAAAAAAAAAGAGAAATAAAATTTATTGTATATAATCAAATGTAATAAAGAAATTGTAAAAGAAAAAAAACAAAAATTTTTTTTTTCTTTTCTAACTTGTAAAAATTTTTGGAATTAATCTGACACAGATTAATTTGAACAAACAATTAAATTGGATGTTTTGTTAAGATTTTATCACAAAATTATTCTAGCATTTATTTTTGAAAAAAAAAACTACTTGTCAGTCTGAATTATTTGCTTTTTTTCTTCGTGTTTTTTTTCTTCTTATTTTTCCTAATTTTTTTTTCCTTTTAATCGATACGGCTTAAATTGATTTTAAAAACATTTCAACTGTTTAATTGTTTAATAGAAAAATAAATAGGAAAAAAAGTGAATATAGAAACACACTTTTTTATTAACTTATAAAATGAATAGCAAAAAATAATAAAAACACTTTAATTTTTCTATTTAATTTTTTGACAACGTTTATTTTTTTTGTTTTACGGAATTGAAAATTTTTTTAATAGTTTTTTTGAATATTCAAGTTTTTCACAACAGATGGCAATATAATCAAAGGTAAATTTATATGCGTTCCATTTACATGTTCAAGATACTTATGAATTTAATTGCTTAATTTGTAAATGAACAACTAAACAGATCATCTCTAATATAGTTTATTTTTAATTTTAGCTACTCATGAGGAATTTGAGCTCGTTAATGAAACGATTATGAATTTTATTATAAAACTCTAAAAATGCAACAAATAAATTTATTTCTATTATATTAAATTATATTTTGTTATTATATATTTTAATTATATTTCGATTTCATTGATTATATTTGCAATACATATTGAAATTCGCAAATGATAGAATAAAATTTAGAATTTTGATTTTAAATTAAAATATGAAAATCTCAAAACGCCACTTCAACTATTTCGGTTAATATTTACTAAGCTATTTAATGTACTGAAAATTTCAAATGTCATTTTACGCTTTCTCTTCCATACACATATATGTACTGTTACTGTACATTCGTTCAAAGAGAGGAAGAAATGTTTTGTTTGAGGCAGAGACGGATTTTAAATAAAATTTAAGCTTAACAACTTATTAAACTATGTAAATGAAAATATCACTTATAATTTATCATTACATTACTAATATCTGTATAATCTGTATAATCAGTAACTACTGTCAAAAATTTGAAATAAACATATATTCAATATCACATTTATTTAACCAATAATATATGAATTTTTCATTACTCCTAAAAAAAAAGAATATTTCGAAATATATTAAATTCACAATATCAATTTTAAAATTATTTTTAAACATTAAAATATTACAAGTGTCAAAAATTAGTATGTTACCTTTCAAATATCCGGTGTCATTCTATGACAAAACAAATATTCAACATTCTGCAATGACATATTAAATAAAAAAATATTATGAAAAATAACCATAATTTATTTTTAAACTAGATTTCCATATTAAATACAAATAAATCAATTTCAATTTTTATTTTCAAAATCATTTTTACACATTTTAATATAATCAATAAATTTATATTTATTAAAATATAAAAAATTTATTTTTAACCGAAATTGATAAATCATAAAATATGTAGTTTACGATACCTTTATTACAATGTACTAATTGAACATTAAATATGATAATTAATTAATAATTCAGTGAAATTGCCTACGCATATTATTTGCAACCACTGCATAAGTACGTACCATTTTTTTGCTAATTTTATATATGTGGTGAAAACTTTGTGTGTTCAACTGGATTACAAAGTGAATAGTACTGCAATAAAAACTATTAATTAAATTCAATAAAAAATTTTATTGACATAATTAACTTATGTTTTAAATTTGAATATTTAGTTTATCAAACTTGTAAAATTCTTATGCACATTTTACATTTATGTATGTATGTGTATGAAAATTCAGAAATAAAATTAATAATTTCAATAAAATTTGTTTTATTTTACAAGTTGTTCTATTCGTTTATATACGAGAATAATAAATTAATTATTTATTTTTAATAAAAGTATGCAAAATTTTTTATTGTATTTTTTATAGTAGTTTAAAAAAAAAAGAAAAATTATTTGATTTTTATGTAGGTACCGTTAATCTATAATGATTACAGTAGTTGAAATTTTTATGTTAGATTGTCAACATTTTAAAATTGAAAAGCAAAATTTGCATTTATGATTTTTAAAAATTTTTCAGAAATAACAAAAATTTATTTCATTTGTAAAAAGCAACTTTAGAAAAATTGCAGTTTTAATTGGCTGATTAATATCAAAATTTCTGTTTCATATTTAGAGTCGTTAAAATTAGCTTACTCCGCTTTTTTGTATTCTGGAGGACAATTCCTTGAATCTTGTTGGCTAAACCTAAAAGTGAAGAAACGCTTATCAAATTTGAATGATTAAATAATAGAAATGAATTGTGAATTCAAGCAAATTTATTCTACTTGATAGGTGTAGGGGAATATGACGGTCAGAATGTGTCTAATTTCAAGTTAAATTTTAGTAATTAATTGATGTTTTAAAAACCAATGCTACAAGTTCCAATTTAAAATTTTTATGTTTTCGTAATGCAAATTCATTAAATTTTTATTTTTTTTTTTTTGTTTTACAGGAGGATGATGGTAGAACCGCACTTCATGAAGCGGCTACAATTGGTGATGAAAAAACTCTTCAAACTTTATTAAATGCTGGGGCGAATCGAAATGCCAAAGATAGAAAACATGCAAATACACCATTACATGAAGCTGCCTGGAGGGGTTTTAGTCGAAGTGTAAAACTTTTATGCTCTTTACCACCATTACCAAAAAGTGTTAAACAAAAAAATGGTGTAAATGAATCACGTGGCGCATTACATAGCACATTGTTGGGAACTCGAAATGGTGGAGGATTTTCAGCGCTTCATTTAGCCTCGCAAAATGGCCATAATCAAAGTTGTCGTGAAATATTGTTAGCTGGAGCAGATCCTGATGTGCAAAATAATGTAATTTACATTCATATATACATACATATATTTTTTTAAATAATTTTTATTAAACAAGTAATTTAATATTTATTTTATTTTTGGTTTTTTCTTTATTTTATTTTAGTATGGTGATACTCCGTTACATACTGCTTGTAGATATGGACACGCTGGAGCTACAAGAATACTAATTTCAGCTAAATGTGATCCAAATAGAACAAATTTAAATGGCGATACAGCTTTACATATAGCATGTGCAATGGGCCGAAGAAAACTTACAAGAATTCTTCTGGAAGCTGGGGCAAATCCTGACATAAAAAATGCTCAAAATGAGACTCCAAACGATATAGCATTTAGAAAAAAATTAACAGAAATAATTGAAATTTTAAGTAGTCCTATAGAAGTTAAGCATGTGAAAACGGAACGGGACAGAAGTAGTAGCAATAGTAAAAGTAATAAAGACAGAACTGATGGTAAATCAATTTGTCCTGATAAATCCAAAAATCAACGTTCAGATTTAGTCGCGAACCCAGTTAATTGGTCACCTTATGGATGTCATTATTTTCCAGATCCGAGATCATTTCCTGCACCAAAATTAGATACATTACCAAAAGAACCCCTAAATGCTGGTGAGCAATATTTTTTAGATTTAGCTGGAAATATTCGCAAAGGTCCCGTTGGTGTTGGAAACACTTGTTATTGTGGGCCATTTTTCAGGCATATTGAAGAAAGAATCAGTAAAAACAGAAAAAGTCTCAAAAAATATGTTCATAAAGCTACTGAACGTCTCGATAATAAAGTACAAGCTTTAGCCTTAAAAACTGATGATCAAATTGAACAACTTACAAAATCTATGTTAGCAGATAGGATAAGATGTGATGGACGTCGTTTACATTTAGAGCAATGGTTAAAACGGGGTGACCCACATAGATTGACGACGGGTGGTCATCATTCCAAATCTAGGAAGAACGCTGAAAATGCTAACACGTTGACACGTTGTAAAAGCTTGGAACTTTTAGGAGAACATCAGGAAAATTTTAGCAAAATGCCAAATTCAAAAAGTGTTGAAATTTTGGATGAAACACAAATAATAATACATCGTGACGCTGATCATCAACAATCTAACGAAAATATTCATAATTCTTTAATTAATAACCGAAAAATGAATCAAAATAGTTCGGAGAGAAGTCGAAGTAGTGGTGATCGAATGGAATCAGGACATCTGTTTAGTAAGACTGGACCTCAGAATGTTTCCCAAAGATTAGAGCAGTTATTAGCTAAAACAAACGAAATTTTAGAAATGGAGAAAAAAGCTCGTCGACGAAACAAGGAAGCTCTTATTCCAGTTGGTCCCAACATTGTAAACTCTTCAAAAAAGAAAGTTGGAAAAAATTGTACCTCTTTATATAACCCTGACATTACAGAGAAATTAAAACATTTGAATTTAAATAATCCTTCGCAAAATTCTCAAATCAAATATCCTAATTTAAATAATTCGAATAAAAATCAGGAGTATATTGAAAATGCAATGAAAAAAATAACTTCTTCACTTGCTAATGAGACAGACGAGGCTATGAAATTTGGCGATGGAACAAGTAAATCATTTAGTCCAGATGTAGATATTAAAGATTTTCCTATAAGCCAAAAAGAACTGGACAGAAAATGTGATCAGGAACATGAAAAATCTAGTATCTTAAGCAGTAGCTCACATAAAAATCCAAGCTCTATTGGGAGTGGGTATATACCGGACTTTAGTCAAACATACAATAATCAGTTACGTGTTAGTCGAAATAGCAAGTCTGGAACTAGTGATAACTCACATTCTAGTAAATTAACAGCTACCCAAGCAACACACGAACCTAACACAGATATTCTTGAAAATCCTATAATTAAACCAAAGGAAGGAGGCGACGTTGCTAATAGAAAATTCAAAAATCTTATATCAGCTTTAAAGAAAGATTATCATTCTACAAAAGATGCTATCGAATCACAAATCAGGGCACAATCTATAGAAAATGCATCATCTGAGGAAGAAGATGAGGATGAAGATGAACTGTCTATAGATCATTATGAAAATGAAGAACTTCATAATTTGGAAAGTTGTAGTGAGGACGATGGTGATGTTGATGGCAGCGACTACAGACATCGTGATCATTTTTATAACCCGAATGAATTAAGTGAAATTGATTCCAAAGCTTTAAATTTAGGTTTCTTTAAAAATGATTCATTTCAAGATGTTATATGTCAACCTATAGATTCAGTTTCTTCTGAAAATCAACATCGTACTACACAATTTGGGCTTGCAGACGAAACATCGCCTGAATCAACAAAGACTAATCAATTAAATGAATTCAAGAAAAGACTGTCAAGTGGTTCGAACTGGAAAAGCCAGATGTTAAGAAAAACTCAACAGATTTTAAATTTAAATGGATTTGGTAATGAAAATGTCAACGAAGATCCCAAAAATAGTACAAATGGAATAGTGAAAAAAATTGAAATAAGAAATAGTGAAATAAAAACTCTTAAACCCAATCCAACAGGAGCATTAAAGCGATCTAAAGTTCAAGAACTTGTAGCCAAAATACAAGGTAAAGACTCACAATATATAGCTGAATCACAAAAGAATGGGCATACAGATGAAAATGACGAAAATTTTGAAACGGATCATATTTATCAGCGTTTACCTTCTGCTTACAACTCTAGTGAAAAAAAAGATAATCCTAATTTTAAGTCTGATTACAATTGTGGAAAACCTCATTTTCAAGAGCAAGCTCAACAGAACTCTACTCAACATTTTGTTCATTTACAATCAAATTTTGAAAATAATTTAAGGATGTCAAATTCTGGTGAATTTAACTATAATCCTAGAACCATAATACCCAAAGATGCTTATTTTCATGAATTACCAAATAAAAATCACTTACGTCCAATATGTGATAAACTTCCTGAAAAGCAATTATTAAATTTTTCATCTAACAGTCCTCGCACAGCTGCTATAAATGATAACTATATTCACAATGTAAGTCCAACATTATTAGCAAGCAGAACAAGAAATCCTCTACCATATAATATGACAACTGGTGATTATTCAAATATTTCCCAAATTGGACAAGATTTATGTATAGAAAAATCTTCTTACCGTAATTATACAAATTTGTTACCAACAGAGCGTACTATAAATCCAATTGTAACCCATATACATCAACATAAACAAAATATGGCTATACCAATGCCCGCTGTTAGACATTTTATTAATCACCAACATAACCAGCAACCTGATAAATTAATAGGTATTAAAAAATTTGTACTCTCATCACCATCCTTTGATTGTGATTACAATCCAAATTCAAATTATGGTCAGACACATTCATCTGAGCAACATCTACAATCCCAAGCAAAGCAACATCAGCATTTATCAGTATCAACTGATATAATTACCCCTGAACAAGCTCAATTTGAACGTGATTTAAGTAATGATTCTGGTTTTAGTACAAAAATTGGTGGAAGTTCTTTAGGACCCAGTCCAAGTCTATCTGGTAATAATGACTATTCAATAATTCAAAGAAACGGAAGTACATCAATATTACACAATCATTCCAATGTTGCTTTAATTAATAATAAAACTAATAATTCAAATTTAGATGGTACCAATAATATCCAATGTTATATTGGAAACACATCCAGTTTGGTATGAAACAGAAAACTATTTTAAAAACACAACATGGGTACATTTTAGTTTTACAAGTGACAAAATTTGAATCCTATAAATTGTAAATATTTTTAAGAAAAGTAATTGTAAATAGAATGTTAACTATTGTTAAATATTTTTTATTATTTTCAATAAGTCATGTAATTAATTTAGTTTTTATTGAATATTTTTCTTATTTATAAAATTTTTCAATATTATTGAAAATAAAATATCAATTTATCGTTAAATAGACATTTAATTTTTATTTTAGTTCTAATTATTTTCTAAATTGCGATGTGATTCAGCAAAATATTAAGTTTGTGCTTTAATATTAAAAATACTAAGAAAAAAAACAATTTATTCTTTTGGAATAATTTATTAACTAAATTTCATTGTTTTATAATTTTATAAAGCTGAATGAGCTAACTTATTTAGAATGATTATCCAAACGATATATTCATTCTAAACAGTCTATTTTAATATTTTCTTTAAAATAGATTTCACCAAAATAGGTCTGTAGAAAATTCGAATATACTTAACAAACACGAAAAACAAGTTTTTTTTTCTCAGTAATATTGGAAATAAAATACTATAGTAAAGTAAATTAATCAACATCAGCACAAGCTTCTCGTAAGCTTCTCTCAAAAACTTTATGAGTATCAACGAAACCTTTCTTTGTTTTACCAAATGAATTGGGCCCAGACGAAGTTGGTGTATCACGTCCTATATTGCGCATACGCATTCTACATTCAGCTGGCATTTCCTCTGTTTCATCATCGCTGTCAATATTAAATGCACTTGCAACCGTAATTTTAGGTTTTGTTTCAGTTTTTGTTTTTGGTGCCATTAATTTCATTTGTATACCAGGCTAAAAATTTAATTAACAGAAAATTAGTGTTTTTAAATTATAAATTTTTAAAATTTTCGTTACTTTTGCGGAAGATCCAGGTTTTCCAAAATGAATTAAAGTTTTTAGATTTGTTGGAGGAGGTGGAGCTTCTGGTATTTTCCCTTCAAAAACATTCAGTGAAATTTTCGCTGATGGATTAAAATTACCACCAGTTGTCTGTTCACTTTCTTTGCCATTTGAGTGATTTGATGATGAATTATTCCGATTTTCTTGAATATTCAAACAATATTCAATAAAAGAATTCTAATAAAAGAAAATTATTTCAAATATAATAAAGATAAAATCCCACCACTACTGTAATCCCAATTTCCACGACTACATTCTTTTTCACTTAGTGCATCATCTCTTTTCCTTGAGTTCTCTGAATAACGTCTGACTGGAGATCTTGAACGAGATCGACTTCTTGTTCTACTTCGTGATCGCTCTTTTGAACGTTCATATGAACGTTTTTTACGATAGCGATGATGACGTCCATGATCATTAGATGATCTAGATGAATTAGATGAACTACTGGAAATTGACTCCCAACCAGGTGATGAACTGCCCGTGGAAGAGACAGGTGATGTGCCTGGTAATTTTAATTACTGGCAAAATTAAAAATTTGTTTCAAACGAAAAAAAATATCATAAAAAAAGAATATCTGGACGAAAAAATCAAATTTACAAAACTTTACAAGTTGTGTACTTATGTTGCTTGGAATCACCTACTTATGCATACCTACCTACCCACAATGTGTAGGACATTTTCAAAAAAAAAAAAAAAAAAAAAAAGGGAAAACAAAAACCAAGTTCAAAATAAAAAAAATAAAAGGGGCGGAAGTAAAGATTGATTTTTCAAGTTGAGCTAGATTAAAGCAAAATTTTGGAAATAAAAGCTATCACATTGCTGTATAGCGAAAAATAATCATTCAAAATTTTTATATAAAAATTGTAAATATTTACTAAATTTTCTATTTCTAGAATTTTAGTTATTTGATGTTGGTCACAATGTCTGTCAAAATAGTAGTGTGTCTTCATTCCATTAGAAGTTCGCCATTTTAATTTTTCTCAATCAAAAAATATATTTATTTTAAGGTTTCTTTTAAAATTGTTTGTTGGATTAATTGCTTACCTTCAATAAGGTTATCTTCCTTCAAACGGTAACTCATTTTCCTTTATTAATTTAAACAATATTAACAAAATTTTACTTTAAAAAAAATTACTTTCAGAAAGCCGAATCATAAAATATTTTCACTTCTAAAAATCTGTCTAGCCTTGCCTTTGATTTGACATTTTGACAGTTTAGTCAAATATCTAGGCATCTAGGGAAAATACTGGACAGTGCTACCAGTTTTGAAAAATCGAAACAGAAACAAAGTAGAAGTGAAATATGAATCATTTCAGTTTCGTATTTCGTCACTTGAGACGGAAATCATTAAATCGATTGACATTTTTTCAAAATATGGAAAAATCATTTTCCGTTAAAGTTGAAAAAAGCAATATTGAAGAAAAATTAGAAAACATAAAACATGGACCTGGATTAAAAGAATTTTTAATAGTTGGTAAAAATTTTCCAGTTGTTAATACAAACAATCAACTAAAAGATAATTCGATACCATATATTGATCCACAAGAATATTCTGGTAAAGGAAGAAAAGTGTATTTTGAAGTTTATGGTTGCCAAATGAATGTCAATGATACTGAAATTATATGGTCCATTTTAAATAAAAATGATTATGAAAAATGTAATGATGTTAAAATAGCTGACGTCATATTAATTGTAACCTGTTCCATAAGAGAAGGCGCTGAGAAAAAGATTTGGAATCGTTTAAAGCATTTACAAGCCATAAAAAACAATCGCTCTGTAAAGAAAGGTCCATTACAAATTGGCATACTTGGTAAAAAATTTAAGCATTATTATTTTAAAAATTTAACTTACTTTTTAACCAGCTTTTAGTAATTGCTACTTTATAGACTATCTAAGAACTTTAACTTTTCCTAAAAATTTTTCGAAAATTCAATTTAATCCAACCTATTTTTAATTTCTTAAACAAATAATTAAATGGTATAATTTTAGGTTGTATGGCTGAACGATTAAAAACAGAAGTTCTTGAAAAAGAAAAATGGGTGGATATTGTAGCAGGACCTGATAGTTATAAAGATTTGCCTAGACTATTGGCTGTTACAAAAAATGGACAGTCTGCTGTAAATGTTCTATTATCACTAGATGAAACTTACGCTGATATTATGCCTGTTCGTTTAAATAAGGATTCAGTTACAGCGTATGTTTCAATAATGAGAGGTTGTGATAATATGTGTTCATATTGTATAGTACCATTTACTAGAGGAAGAGAGAGATCTAGACCATTATCATCAATTGAAGATGAAGTAAAACATTTAGCTAAAAATGGATGTCGAGAAATCACCCTTCTAGGTCAAAACGTAAATAGTTATAGATTCATGTCAAATGAAGTCAAAGTAAATAAAGATGAAAAAACTAAATTAGCTGAAGGATTTAAAACAGTATATAAGCCGAAAATTGGGGGAATTCGTTTTGCAGAGTTATTAGAATGTGAGTTCATTTTTATAATAAATTGATATCGTATTTGCATATTAAAATTATTAATAAATTTTTGCAGGTGTCGCTGAAACTGTTCCTGAAGTTCGAATACGATTTACATCACCACATCCCAAAGATTTTCCTGATGATGTTTTGTATGCTATTAAAAAATATCCAAATATATGTAAAAGTATTCACTTACCAGCACAGTCTGGTAATACAGCAGTTTTAGATCGAATGCGAAGAGGTTATAGTAGAGAATCCTATATACAATTAGTTCATCATATAAGAGATTTAATACCCGAAATTTCTTTATCAAGTGATTTTATATGTGGTTTTTGTGGAGAAACTAATGAAGAATTTTCTGATACTTTAACTTTAATAGAACAAATTAAATATAATATTGCATATTTATTTGCGTATAGTATGCGAGAAAAAACTACTGCTCATCGTCGTTATAAAGATGATGTTCCACAAAATATAAAAATTGATAGATTACAAGAAATGGTTAAAGTTTTTCGAAAAGGTGCTGAAGAATTACAATCGAAATTTGTAAATAAACAAGAATTAATATTAATTGAAGGTAAAAGTAAACGTTCTGAGGAATTTTATTATGGAAGAAATGATGCAAATATTAAAGTTATTGTACCAAATATTAATTTACCAGATCAAAACAATTACAGAATAGATGAAAATTCGAATGAAGAAAATAAAAAAAAAGTTTTGCCTGGTGATTTTATTGCAGTTAAAATAATTGATTCTAATTCACAAGTTTTAAAAGGGGAACCATTGTATAAAACGACATTACAAAAATATTATGAAAATTATCAAAATTTATAGTTTGTTGTATTTAATTAATAATGTTGTAGAATAATAAATATGAAATAAAATAATTAAGTTTAATTGAAATATCAACAATTTTAAGAAGTAAATAGCTAAAATAAATTTTCAGTCTTGTCTTATCTCACAGAATTTCTTTTTTCTAAATTTTTCATTTATTATATTTTATCTCAATGGTTAACTAACTACAAAAAATTAAACTCACTTTACTTATTCAAGCAATAAAATTAACTTCAAAAATTTTCCTTTAAAAAAAGCAAAACATTATGTTATGAGAATCAATTCAATTTAGATATTAAGAAAACATGCTTTTAAATATTTGAAAACATGCCATATCGTATTTTTTTCAATTCATATATTAAAAATATGTATCTTTGGCTATGAAACTATGAAATTAAAAAACACAAGACCCTTATCCTTTGTGATTTTCGTCCCCACCCTAAATAATCATTGTGGATTTTCGTTTATGCACGCTGCACTGAAAGTTCTATATTAGAACTAAAATTTCTAAACCCCAGCCGTTAAAGAGTATACAAAAACTTCAGCTAAGTTTTTTTTTTTGTTTACGCAGTCTACAAATTCTGAAACTTCTAAATAATCAATTGTTGGAAAATAACAGAAATAACATTGTTTATGAAATTAAAATTTTTTCTGAATTTTAAATTAAAAAAAAGAAATTTCATGCGGCAATTCATTCAAAATTTAAACTAGAGGTCAAAATTTAAACATTTCTTTATTACAGATTGAATTTTCGAAAGCATTTTATTACAGTCAGTAATTTCCGAACGATATATATTTTCAGTGTACGTAGCGTGAATTTTCGAACGTACTACAACCTAAAAGTATTCTAGAATTGAATAAACAAAAACCCCCATTTAGCATTATATCTAGACCCTTGACAAAACACAGAACAACAAGCATTTGAAGCCGCGAGACTTTTATCGGGTTCACAAGTCCTCTACCGAAACATCTTAGTCGTAAACGAGTTACCGATTTGCATTCAGACAACATGTGCATATTATAACAATTGCTATTAATTTAATCTTATTTTTTTCAAACTTAATAATTTCGATTAAATTTCAATATTAGTTAAATTTATAATTTGTTTTTTTTTTTTTTATTATTAAAGTTGTTATAAGTACAAAACATGATTAATAAAATAATTAACTAAAGTTTTGTATAAAATGAAACAAATGACTTCCGATTGATTGTTTAGATTAAAAAGCTTTCAATCATGGGCAATATAAAATTTTAAAGTTTTTTTTGAAATCTAATAAAATAATTAATATCATTTTTCTAGAATCTATAAATTTCTTTTTTTTTTTTTGTTTTGTTTTCTTTAATTTTCTTTTCAACCATTTACAAATGTTTTTTTTTTTCCATTTTTCTTTTTAAATAATTTAAAGATGATAAAAAAATTGCACAAAATAATTTTACAAAATATTGAAGGAAGATTTTAATGTTTTTGTTTCTTTTTTTCTTTTTTTTTGTTACATTATTATTTTGTTTCTGATAATAATTTAAAAAAAAAATATGATAAACGAATTCTTATTTAAAGCTAATATATCTATATATATATATTTTTTTTGTGATTTTAAAATTTTTTCTAAATAGTTATTTTCTATACAAAACTATCTTTCTCCATTTAATAATAATAATGTACATATAAAAGAATACATAATGTATTTTATATACATAATAATATAGATTTCCATAAAATTTTATTATATATATATATATATATTTTTTATATATAATTCTCTTAATTATATTTCTTACAATATTTCATGCGATAATAAAATTTTTTAATTAAACTTTTGAATGATTAAAATTATTATTTAACTTATTCAAAAGTGAAATGAAAATGAATAATTAATTTGTTTTTCAAATTTAGAAAAACTTTTTTTTGTTTGTAATTGAACAATATTGAATGATATACAACATAGAAATCTAAAATAATTCAATAAATTCGGCTTAAAAATTAAATGTTATTGGCTTCTTTGGAAAATTCATCAAAAATTTGAACAAGATTTTCAACACCAAATAAATAATTGGTATCAAGCGTTAAATCATCGGTGTTATTAAAAAATGCATGTGCGAAATCTATCATTTTAACATGTGACCAAGATTTATTATTAATTTCATCATTTTCTATTAATAAACAATCCCTTTTTGGATTATGATCATGATTATCACTATCACTATCATCACTATTATCATTATCATCTTCATTATCATCAAAATATAAATGATAACCATTTGTTATTCTTTTACTAGTTATCTAAAAATCAAAAAAAAAAAAACAAAAAATACAATAAAATATATTACCAAAGAATTTAAAATAATAAATGTAAATTATTACCATTTCAATTTTATTTTGTGCTTTTAAACCATTTTTATAAGATTCTTGTTCATTGGGATTATTTTCATTTTCATTCTTTTCAACAAAACCATTATTACTACTAATGAATTCGTGCTTAATTTTATTGTTAATATGGGACGGTAGTATATCTTCATTTGGGATACTATTATTTGTCCTGAAACTACAAAATAAAATTTTAGTAAATATATTTTTTTTTTTTTTTTTAATTATAAACATTACTTGTTAGCAAAACCTTTTTCCAGGTATTGCTTCAGTCTTTTGGAATCATAAACTAGTAAAATAGAACTTGAATATAATTTTAGAGATGTTTGAGTGCTTGACCATTTTAGAATTGATTTTAATTGCTTGTATATATCATCAACTAATGGTTGACAAATACCCGCATCAAAATTTAAAAACAGCCTTAATGTCTCTTTAAATGTATGTGGGGTTAATTTTTTACCAAATTCTTTACCAAAACGTTTTAATTTTCCATCTGTTATTGAATGAATTTGAAAACCTGGTATACATAGACCTAAATTATTTTTACATGCTGCATATTTTTCTCTTTCAACAGCAATTTTTTCTGGTGTTGCTAATGGATCCCATGTACGTTTACCAACTTTAATATCCATAATACATGGTTCTTTCATATTATGTGTTAAATCAGCAAGTTTTACGAAGTCCAACTATAAATTTGAAATTATTAAAATTTTATTATAAATTAATTATTACAATAAAATTTTTAAAATATTTAATTTACCTCTCTCCCATTTATATTTATTTTTGTATGTCCTTTATATTCAGCAGTAAAATTTTTTAATTTTGATATTATCGGATTATCTGATCCATAAACTGTTTCATAAAAAGCTATTTCACGTGCACCACATTCTGGTTTACCTAATGGTTTTAAAACTGAAGCATCTTCTTTTAATTTTAATAAGCCAACCGAATTTTCACCCCAAGTATGACCAGCAACTTGAGTATCTAATGGAACAGTTCCAGGTGGTATATGAAAGATATTTTCAGTTGCCATTTTGTTTTGTGTTTTTATTAATTTACAATTTTGTTGTTATGAATTCTTTTGTTCTCTTTTTTGTCGATTTCAAACTTTTAAAAGTGATATTGAATAAATTGTAAAGCACACAAATTTAATATTTTATTTGTAGCTTTTAAAATAAATTATATAACTAATTCGATATTACATTCGCTTTGTGTTAAAGGCTTGTCATGTCCTGTAATAATAATAAAAAAAAAGAATAATAAAAAATTATTTTAATTTTCAAAATTAATATTTCTAAATTATTTATTTATTTTGAATTCAAGTTAAACACTTCATACTTATTTATGAAAATTTTGGGATGTTATGCGAATGATATTTGATTTACTTAATTATTTTCTACTTTTAATAGTTTACAATAATTATATTTTAAAAAGAATGCTGATGAAGACAACCAGATAAAGCACCTGCAATGGTACTTAACAACTTTTTTTATAACAAAGTCTTTGACAATTCTTAAACTTTTCAATGGTATGCAAATATTATTCAGTTCCTAATTTATTTTCTACTTTAAAAATTCATAAGAATACTAATTTTTCAATAACACACGAACATTTTCAACTTTTTGCATTTATTTTCAAAAAAAATTACATAATTTATTTATAAATTTTCTCTTAAAATTAAAAAAATGCTTAAGGTTTCAATAGTAGCATCAGCGAAAAATTTACTTCAAAATACAATTACATTTATCTTTGAAATTTCTTTATTTTTTATATATAAATTATTAAAATAAAAATAACAAAAACAATAATTAAAAATTTATTTTATTTAAGAGTAATTTGACAAAATTTTAAATTTATTTTTATAATATTTTTACATTTTTTTTTTTATCAATTAATAGTTGTGTTTTTCGTTTTTCTTTTTACTTATATAATAATAATGCAAATAACTTTCAAACTCAATAGAAATAAAAAACACAGAGAATTCAAATTATTCTCATTATATTGACCATCATAAATTAACATTCAAATGATTTTCTTCTTAATGATTTGAATATTTATAGAATCCTTCACCAGATTTTCGGCCAAATTTCTTTTCATCACTTAATTTTTCAACCAATTTAATTGGTTTAAATAATGGATTATCAGGATATTTTTCATTCCAACCATGTAATATAAATCTTTGTGTATCTAAACCAATATAATCAGCTAATTCAATTGGTCCCATTGGATGACCTGCTCCCAATTTCATAGCTGTATCAATATCACGTGCTGATGCATCACCACGTTCTAACATACGTATTGCTTCAGCTAAATATGGAACTAATAAACGATTTACAACAAATCCGGGTGTATCTTTACATGTAATACATGTTTTTCCCATTGATTCACCAACAGCTAATACAGTTTTATGTGTATCATCTGTTGTATCAGGAAGACGTACAACCTCTAATAATTTCATTACTTGAACTGGATGAAAGAAATGCATACCAGCAAAACGATCCTTTCTTTTTGATGCTTGTGCAATATCTGTTATTGACAATGATGATGTATTACTTGTCATTATTGCATGTTCCGGTGCCAACTAAAATAATTACAATAAAATTTTTACAAATTATTATAAAAATATATATATAAAAAAAATAATAAATCTTAAATGTTCAAACCTTTTCAATTTGTTCAAATAATTCATGTTTTTTTTGTAGATTCTCAACAATAGCTTCAATAACAAAATCAGTCTTTTTGACGCCATCTTTTAAATCTGATGTACCTTCAATTTGTTTAAAGATACTTTCAGCATATTTTTGTTGAGCATCTTCATTATCCTTAAAACGGCGACGTCCAGCGCGTAATAATCCTTTTTTAATATTATTTTGTGATTTTGCTAAAACTTCTTGATTTAATTCAACTAATGAAACCTTATAACCAGATGCTGCAGCTACCTAAAATAAATAATACAATATATTCAAATCAATGGAATAATGTATACAAGATAATGCAAAAGAATATATTTAATTATTAATAGCACACATTTGAAGAAATTTCAAATTTTGAAAACTAAATTGAATAAATAAATTTTTTTTACAATTTTAAATTAAGTATCTATTTAATTACATAACAGCATTACATAATCTGTTAATCAATATACTGTCAACTATATGAAATTAATTTACCAATAAACCAAAAACTATCAATAAGCAACCGCAAATTTTATTTGTAAATAATTGTAAAACACAAATTTCTTAAACCATTCCACTTTTAAAGAAATAAATTACAGATTATAAATAATTCATTTAGTTCAATAACACATTAATATTGAATTTATCAATTTCTTCTAATTTAAATATTGCAAAAATAAGTAATCAAAATGAAATGTTTATTGGGATGTCGTGTAAAATATTCAAAATTAGGTAGAATTTGAATGAAATATGAAAATACTAAATATTTTTAAATAAAATATTGAAATATTAATAATAATTAAGAAAAATTAAGTATTTATAACAAGAAAAATGAAAAATAATTAAATGCTTTCATAAACCTTAACTTGTATCTTCAAATGACAAACCACAAATATAATACGTTCAGCACAGAATGATAAATTCAGTTGGCAACTCCATAACACTTCCATTTCTTTTTGCAATTTACTTGATTTTATGAAAAATTTTTAATGTTTTAATGATCGAAAAATGAATTACTAAAATGTTTTTCTTAATTCTCTATCTGATTGATCGTAAATCACCTTGAAATTGATTAAATGAATTTATTGATAAAATATTGTTTACAATATTTCAATTTTTTTTTTAAAGCTGGCGCTTAAATACAATAAAACAAAATAAATAAATATTTTATTACACAACTATTATAAATTTAAGTGATTAAAACTGGTCCGGCAGTAACTGAATAAAATATTAGAAAAATTATAAAAATTCAAGTGTGATGGTGGTTGTTTCTCTTTCTCTTTCGGATTTCTTTTCAGAGAGCGTCACTTTTATATTTATTATTCACAATTTAAATAATTTTTTAATTGTGAATAATTAGAATTTGAATTGTAAATAAGTTAAGCTTGGAATTTTTATTTATTCTAAATTTAGTAATTCGTAATTATGCGCTTATTGAATTCTAATTAATGTTATAAAAATTTATTTTATTCAAATTGTTTTAGCTACCGTTTATGATAGTAAGTATATATAATTAAAATTTAACAAATTCGATTTTCCATTTCGTTAAACTGAGTCACAGTATGAAGGAATCAGATATAAGAGCCATGTATAATAATAGGTTTACTACGTAAATGCTTAAATTACTTAAAATAAATTCGAGTTGATAATTTCGAACCATACAAGTACTTATTCAATATTCTCTCAACCACCTATGTACATATTTCAAATAATTTTTTTTATTTTAATTTTTTCGTCTATGCCTCTATGATATAGCAAATTAGACTATATTTTATGTTTAGTTAGCATAATATATTTTATTCTTTTAAATTTAAATATTAAATTATAAAATCACAAAATATATAGCACATATAATATTGTGAAAAAAACGGATAATAATCATAAGACTTCATTTAAAAATCACATGAATTGGAAATTCTATAGCAGTTAAGTAATATGAAACTTACATACATATATGATTATTTTGTGCCCCCCCACCCAAAATAACAAATTAATAATAAGTAAATAATTAAACTTCTCTCTCTCTCTCTATTTATGTATATAGCTACGTGTAGCTATGTGTATGTTTATAATTAACAAATAATCTAAGTAAGTAATAAATGTACATTTCTTTTATTTTTAATTTGATAAAACGGTTAAGGTTAAAGCTAATTTTAAATTCGAAATCAGAGAAAAGAAAAACGAACAAACAAACAAACTAACAAAATATTTATTTTCTTTATCAAATATTTATAAATTTCGAATTTGCTAATATAACAGTAAGTATTTAAGTAATTAAGTACATAATATTTTGTTGTTATTAAATGAAAATATTTACACATTAATGAGCAAAATATGCATTACAATAGACGTAGATCTTAAATGAAATCATTTACTAAGTATGTGTATCTGTACACTAATAAAATTGTGAATTGAATTTTTCTTATTATCATTCAAAATTGCATATTAATTTTCAAAAATAATAAATAACTTAGTTATAATAAAATATTACTTAAATTTTGTAAATATTTGCTCTAATAATTTTCAATATTCTAGTTATTTAATAATCTTCAATTTAAATATATTAGATATTTAAATATATACTTAAGATGTTAATGTTAGTTTTTTAAAATAGAAAAATAAACTAGCAAATTTAATTTTAAAGTATACATTTTTTATAGGAGATCATTTTGCTTTTGAGTGCTTTTATGAAATGTCAAAATTTTACACGTGATTTTTTACAGTTGTCCACGCCATCTCAAATTAGTTCTGTTTGATTTATCATGTTCAACAATTTCGAAAATACAATTTTATTAAAATATTGAAATTAGGGACTTTAATTAGAAAAAAAAAGAGTATAACAATTTTCAAAATGTTCTGTATAATTGAGAATTTTATAAGCCGAGAACAAATTTTTGATCATTCGGCTATGTTTAATAAATGAGACCTCTATACTCATATCTGTTCTATGTACTAAAGATTTGAAATAAGCTGTTTGAAATTAGTACCTGTTGCCTGATTATTCTGCTAATTTGAAAAACTCGTGTTGTTAATCACGTAAGCATCATGTTTATTTGTTTGTCCAAAAAAAAACCAAAAAAAAAAAATAATTAAAATTTGACAAAAAATTTTTTATCTTATCCCTGACACATGTAAGAAAAATTACGGTCACACGTTTTATATTGTATTTGAAAAACACGCGTTATTTTCATTCGAGAGCAGCACACTTTTACTTCTTTTATAATTTTTTCATTATAAAATTATATAAGCTAAAAATAATTAAATCTTAAGTATGTTCGAATATATCGAGTTTTCATTCTGTTCATTGTGTTCAAAATTTTCGACATTTCTTTTTTTAACAAAAAAAAAAAAAAAATTTTTCATAAACTCAAAAACAATCAAAAATTTACCCAAAAAAAAAAAAAACACGAATTTTCAAGATTTTTGAAAAAAAAAAATGAAATGGAAAAATATTTTCGTCATTTTTTTTCGTCTTCAGAGTTCAAATCTATTTTTAAAATTAAGAAAACAAAAAGTATTTTTTTTTCTCATTATTTTTTTTATATAAATATTTCAATTCTATTCTGTTGTCATAATATGCTTAAAAATAAAACACACAAAAAAACAAAACAAAAAACACACTTATTTTTGAACTCATTATGGAAAAATCGACAAGTTTTCAGCCAAAAATTTGGATAACGTGTTAAAAAATTTTATTTTATTAAACAAAAAAAAAACTATACATACATACATACATACATACATTTTCTATAACTATATTTCAATAAAATTTTTGCAAAAATTTTACAGTCTTCAATTATATAGGTCTAATTCATTGTACTATGATCGTACATAATCCAAAAAAGATTCTTTTTCGATTTTAAAATAAACAAATACGCAAAAAATTTATGATGTCATTTCGTTCACGACTTATGGAAACAATACAAAACCCAACAGAAATAAAAAAAAATATAATATTAATAAAGAGTAATAATTTTTAACATTAAAACGGTGAATTCTCTTTTTCAAAACTGAAATAAACATATGAGACAATTAAATATTAAGACGGGTTTATTCGCCAATCAAAAATTTACATTAATTATTAAACATATTGCTTCGAACACCTATCTGTCAAATTTTAACTTCCATTTTAAAAAGAAGATATTTTTTGAAATGATGAATGAAAAATGAATCTAAATCTAACTGCACAAGGTTGGCTTTTTCCCGGGGCAACTGAAGCCCTTAAACGTCGAAGCTTAGGATCCTTTGTGATTCGCGTCCCCACCATATCAGCTTTATACCCATGACAAATCGCAGTATATCAATCACTTCAAGCCGCGATCTCGGAACTACAAAGACCCCTCCCTCCTCCCCCCCGTTAAGCATCCAAGTCACTGGCAAGCAACCGTCTCGTATTCACACACTAAGTGCTCGATCGTTTCATTCTCTTCCAAGCACAAACGGCAGATTCCGTCCTCTGCTCTGCCCATCCTCACAAGGTATGTTATTTATATCTCAGGACAAATCCGTGTCACAACACATTATACGAGTACTTAGTAACATTTATCAGATAAGTATTCGAATAACAAATTTTGGTTTTAATCAGAGCAAATATCAATATCCCAAATTCCTTGTAATCATGCAAATTTAAAGTTCAATTAAATTATTCTGTTATACTGGTTTTCATTTTTATAGAATTCCAATAATTATCAAATTATTAATTGCCCGTTATACAATGATCTATTATAATGAGATCTTAATTATCACACTCTTTCCGCATTATTAAACTTATTCAACAATTTCTACGTTAAGTATTAAAATAAATAAATATGTAATTATATTTCAAATAATTTTTAAAATATTTTAATAATTTCTTTTAATTAATACTCGTATAATAATTTAATTTGTACAAATTTAAAAAAAAAAATAAAAACACCTACAAATAAATTTTGCAACAAATTCCAAAAATAAACAAATATTTAAAAAAAAATATTTTAGAAAACCAAAAAAAAATAAAATAGAAAACAAAAATAACATGAAACTATTTTGTTGACAAAATTTCAATTTTTTTTTTTCTTTTGATCATTATCATCATCAAAATAACATTAACACTATGTACACTATATATCTACATATAAAATCTTATAATAATAATAATAATATTCAAAAAGATCATTGACATTTTACACGAACATGTACATAGCATAAAATAGTTATAAACAATTTATATAAATAAACTTATAAATGTTATACATAGTATAAGTATAGGCGCAAAAATGACAATAGTTCATTTTTATATTTATTATTATAAATTTTTCACTTATTTTCGATTTTTGAAACTAAGTTTATAGTTATTTATTATATTATTTATTAATATTGAATTATAAGACGAGAAATTCGATGTGTTCGGCACATAACGGACCACATTTATTTTAAACATTTATTACTTTAAGTATTTCAAATTCTAAGAAAATTAGTAAATTAGTAGTCATTAGTTGTATCGAGAAAAATTTGAATTTGGTTTCTAGTAAGAGTTTATTTTCTGTTTTCCGAATTTTAGTGCAGAATTTCTCAATTACTTTTTTTAACAATCAAAACTAAAATAATAAATTTCAAAAAAATTTCGTCAAATAATTTCTGAAATATTGCAAAATATGTAAAATTTGCTCGTATTGAAAGTTTTTTTTGCCTGATATTACCGAAAAAATTTTTAGTCGAAAATATAAAATCGTTAAAGTCCAGTTCCAGAGACCTTCCAGGTGCATATCTCAAATGTTAATCAAACTGACACATTTTAAAGTAAATTCTGATACTCGTATATATATATACAATATGTTCGTGAAATTAATTCAGATCGGAACGACATTATTAAAAATAATTAAATATATATGTAGCTTAATTAAATTTACATTTCCTAAGCTTGAATAGACGAAATTCCAATAAAAAGACTAAATAATTTGGTGCCATCACAAAACCTCTCTTTTATTTTATGCAATGTTAGGCGGTTAAAAAAAAATGCGTACAAAAGTATATAAAACAATAAACTATACTCATAATAATTTATTGCTCAAAGTTTTAAGTATATATATATATCCGAAAATAGCAACTTAAGTGCTTTATTTTTTTATAAAAATATATTCAATAATATTATTGCAAAATATAATATATATCATGTATATACATATATGAAAAAAGAAATATAATAATAATAACAATGAATAATAATAATAACGAACGCATGTCACATGCCGGTGGAAACATACATATATATGTATATATAAAAATAATAATATTTAAAAAAAAAATTGTATTAAATATATTTTATATTATACGTGTACCTAAGTATATCTAGACTATATAATTAAATATATATCAAAAGTTTGTTATTTTTAACCACATATATACTTACATTTTATATAAATAATTAAATAGAAATAATTGTGTTTATTAAAATAAAATTTTCTCTTGTTCTTTTATAAGAAAAAAAAAACATATTTTTTTTTTTAACATCACACTTTTAAAACTGAATTTTATGGGGCAATTATAAAAAAAAACACAACAAGTGGAAAATTATTTAAACTTTAAATATATATATATATATATATACAGGGGAGTCGCGATATAGTGACCATCCAGTAAAGTGACCTCCCAATATAGTGACCCAACCATTTGAATTTTGCGTATTCTAAATAGTGACCCAAAACAATTTTGTAACTCTAAATAGTGACCCTAAAAAATATTTTTTGTAAATCAACCACATGTTTTTTTCCTTATTGTAAAACCGTTACAATTGGAGTTGTTTTTTTTTGTTTTGCTTTCTATATTTGCATTTCTGTACATTGCTTTACATTTTTTGTCAGTAATTTGGAAGTGTTAAAACAATAATATCGTAGTCTTTCAATTTCCTAATAAGTAAAAATGACTGGAAATATTAGAAAATTTTTAACTCTAAAAGAAAAGTTAGAAATTCTAGATGAATTAAAAAAAGGAGTCTGCAGTTTACTTTTATTTTATAATTTTTATACCCGTACGAACGTATGTTCGAAGGGTATACTAAATTTGCCTTACCGTTTGTAACGCTAAGAAATAACGGTGTTAGATATAGACTCAAGTGTATGTTTTTGATCAGCGTCAAATTCTGAGTTGATTTAGCTTTGTCTGTCCGTCCGTCCGTCCGTCCGTCCGTCCGTCCGTCCGTCCGTCCGTCCGTCCGAACGATAACTCAAAAACTAATTGAGCTAAGTTCACCAAATTTTCACAAATGATTTATTGTAGTAAGTGCCAGAACCCTATTTAAATTGGACATGATCGGGGTACCGGTTCGGGTAGCTGCCATACAACTTCAAAATTTATTTGGCTATATCTCAGAAACTATAAAAGTTATGGTATTGAAATTTTACACAAACGAATATATTAGTAGGGCCAATATGCCCCATAAAAGTCGTTGAAATTACTTGGCTCCTTCTGGTACCTGCCATACAACTTCAAAAGTTATTTAGCTATATCTCAGAAACTATAAAAGCTGTGATGTTGAGATTTCACACAAGTAAATATATTAGCAGGGCCGATGTGTCTGGTAAAAGTCGTTGAAATTAATTGGCTCCTTCTGGTACCTGCCATACAGCTTCCAAAGTTGTTTGACTATATTTCAGAAACTATTAAAGCTATGGTATTGAAATTTCACACAAACGAATATATTAGTAGGGCCAATGTGTCTCATAAAAGTCGTTGAAATTACTTGGCTTCTTCTGGTACCTGCCATACAACTTCAAAAGTTATTTGACTATATCTCAGAAACTATAAAAGCTGTGATATTGAGATTTCACACAAGTAAGTATATTAGTAGGGCCGATGTGCTTGATAAAATTCGCTAAAATTTCTTGGCTCTTTCTGGTAGCTGCCAAACAACATCAATAGTAGTTTGGCACAACCAGTATTTTGAAAAACACATAATACTGAAATTTTGCATAAATTAATATAGTAATACGGCAACTTAAAGTCATAGTCTGCCCCATAGTTAGTTATGGCACATTAGTTATTCGCACATAGGATAACAAATTCGTACGGGTATCTCAGAGTTGACAAGGTCAACTCTATTTTTTTCTCGTTATTTTTAAATAAAATTAAATATGCGTACTTTATTAAAAATAAGAGTTTTAAAATTATTTTTCTGAAACAAATGTAACCTTCACTGATGAAGAATAAATTATAATATTGATTGAAGAAAAAAAACACTAGTCTCGGAATAGTAGACTCCTCGTAACAATGACCACCCTGAACATTTAATTGGTCACTATATCGCGACTCTACTGTATATATATAATTTTTTATTTTAATCTGACTCATTTGTATACTTAATAAATAGTTTAATTTTTATTTTTTTTTTATTATTATTAATTGTATTTTAATATTTTATTCTTTTTCTATGTAATATGAAATTAGCTGAATTAAGCCGTCTTAAATATTTGTTAGATTTATTATCTGACAAATAGGCTGGCATTAAAATGACATTTGAATTATGTTCATATACCTAAAACACTCAAAATGAGCTAAGATTACTCAGCAACGCGCAAAACGCTCAAAATGAACTAAAATTACTCAAAACGTTCAAATTGAGATAAACGAGAGTTCATTGACAGAAGAATAAATTTTTGCTCAATTACTTTTTTGTACAGAAACACTTTGTAAACTAATTATTCTTCTATATTTAATATGTAATATTTAAAAATTACATTTTTTAAATTTATTTTCTTTAATTTTCCAAAACAAAATTTTTATAAAATTTAAAATACAATATTAAATTTTTGTGGCCTCTTTAATACAACACTTTATAAAAAATACTGTTCGGCCAAAAGTATATTTTCAAACATTATTTGAAAAAAATAATAATGACAGCAATTCTTTTTTTTTTTGTATTTTTTTATTATACTAAAATGTTATAATTTATTTATAAAAAATATAAATAATTCGACATACACGTATATAAATATATAAAAGAATAGATGCGAATAAGTAAATAGATTTTAATTTTTTTCTCAAAAAAATTTTTTTATACTTATTTTGTTTAATGATAGTTAAAAATTTAATAAAAAAAAATATGTATGTATATATTAATGTGTGAATGTACGTACTTATATAATTTTTTAACCAAAAATTTTGGCATTCGCTTTTCCGAATTCTATTCATATGAAGTATTCAATTTTCTTTGATTTCGTTTTAAGAACGAAAGCAAGCAGAAAAAATAAACGAATAAAAAATTTATTGAATTAATTAATTTATTATTTTTGGTTTTTATTTTTTTATTTTTACAATATTAAATTACTACGGATATGCTTATGTATTAAATAATTTTAAGTACATACATGTAAGCAAAAATATAAGAATTAATTATATAAGGGTTACCGAACGAATTCAAATAATTTTTTTTCAATAAACTTACGATATGAAGCTCAAAATAAATTTTCAATTTGGCATAGAATATTTTCGATAATTCAGTTCATGAATGTTGAAAGTTCTAAATTAAATCTTAAATGTCTTTTCACACATACAATTATAAATCTGCAGAAACTGATTATTTTACTTCTGCAGAGTTGTAACATACTTATTACGCAGATTTGTAACATACTCGATTATTCTTTAATAACCAGAATTTTTCTATTACTTATGGCTCTTCATTTAGTATATATTTTTGCCGTAGCTATAAAAAAAACTTAAAAATTCGTTTAGAATTTAAAGCGCAACTGTTATTTTCGAGCATACTTTTTTTTTTTACAGATTTTGCAGTTTGAGTTTATCGAACTTGCTTTATATTAAAACCTAAAATAAAACTGAATTATCGAAAATTCGCTCTATTAAAAATTTGACAATAATATTCGGAGAAATTAGTTGTCTTTTCTTTATTGAATAAATACTTTAATTTTTTAAGCCCTTATTGGAAATACCGATTAATTATTATATTTTGATTATTGCCCTTTAATTAGAAAGAGTTTGAAATTATTTCTCACAAAGAACAAATAAATCTGTTATTAAATAATTAAATTTGGTCAAACACATATGATATTATCGCATTTTGAAAAATCACCCCAGAATTGCAATTATAAATTTATAGAATCATTAATTTGCAAAATTTTAATTGACTCCATTGAATTATTACTTTATATATGATATACAATGAAGAGATAAGCGGACAAAGGGGTTAACTAACGACAAATCGACAGCTTTTAACCCCTTTGTCCACTTACCGCTTCAATTATAATATTATTAAGTAGATAATAAGTACACTTAAGCAAAATATTGAATATCTCTTTTATTTTGTAAGTTTAATTAATATGGAAACCTTATACATATAAGTATGTAAAGCTTTCATTCATGTTGTGCATGAAAGCATAAAACAAAAATAAGAAACTGTTATACAAGATTAACATATTATTAAGTATTTGCTATATGCACATATACTTACTATTTACTTATTTTTTTATTCTTTAAGAATAAAATCACGTAAAGTTCATATACTAAAAAATATAATTTTTTTTTTTATATTTTGTATAACTACCATTTTAAGAATTAAGTTACCATAAATAGTAACCGATGCATATGCTTTTATAGAATTTTAAGTACCTCTTATACCTCGTATATATTCACATACATATTTATTACATAATGGTGGTACGTGAGTATATATCATAAAGAAATAATAAGGAGCTGCTTAAGAAATTCTATTTACATAATATATATTTCTTTTAAGAAGGTTGAAGAACTTTTTTTCTTACATAAAATAGAATATTTTATAAAGAATTTAAAAGAAAATAAAATTTTTGTTTATATTTATAAATCTTCAATATTAGCACATGTTTCAGTGGAAAAAAATATTTAAAGTCAAATATTTCCGATATATGTTAGGCCGGATCGGCTACCCGAAGGGTACACTTAAAGCCACTAAGGCTCATTGTGATAAAACATTTATTTAACATTTTAATATAAAATTACAATTTCTAACTTGAATAATTTTTCAACAAGATTTTTAATATTAAAGACTATTTATAAGGGTGCGAAAAAAATATTTATATTATTTATATAATTATTCATTTAACAATTTTTATTTATTTAAAAGTTGTTAAATAAATCAATTAAAAAAAATTAATTTTTATTTTCGTTCTACATTTATAAATTCTTAACAATTATTATTAATTATAGACGTAAATATTTTAAAATTATTTTTATATTGCAACAAGACTGTATACTTAATTATACCCGTACGAACGTATGTTCGAAGGGTACACTAAATTTGCTTTACCATTTGTAACGCTAAGAAATAATGATCTGAGATATAGACATAAGTGTATGTTTTTGACTAGCATTGAATTCTGAGTCGATTTGGCTTTGTCTGTCCGTCCGTTCTATCAATAACTCAAAAACTAAAACCCAAAAGTGCCAGAATCCTATTTAAATTAGATATGATCGGGGTACTGGTTCGGGTAGTCGCCATACAACTTCATTAGCAGTTTGGCACACACAGTATTGAAATTTTGCATAAATTTATATGGTAACATGGCAACTTAATGTCACAATCTGTCCCATAGTCAGCTATGGAATTTTTATTCGCACTTAGAATAACAAATTCGTACGGGTATCACAGAGTTGACACGGTCAACTCTATTTTTTTTTCGTTATAATTTAATACTAAGTATAATAGTTGAATATACGTAGTGTGCATAAGTATGTATGTATATTTATGTACCTATTATAATTTATTATTATTGTTCAAGTATTAAATTTTAGACCACAACACTTTCACGTGTTTCTTTTATCATCCATAATTATTATTAATCTGTTTGTTTTCATTTAATAATCAAGAGAAAAAAAGCTTTTATAACTCACTATACAGATTATGAGTAAACCTACTTATAAATACATACTTGAAATAAGTAATTTTAGTTGTTTTCAATTGATTATTTTTTGATGAGAATCTGCCTTGTGAATTATTCAATTAAAATTACTTATATACTAATGAAAAATTTATTACAAACTTTATGAATTAAGCTTAATAAGTTTGTTGAATAAGTAATAAACACCTCAGTTAAGTAATACTAAAATTTAATCAATTAATTATATTTAGTTGAAATGCATTTTTTTTGCAAAAAAAAAATATAATGTCACGTTTTGTGAGAATTTGACATGCAAGTTGATGAGAGTATGCAAGTTTTACGATTCAAATTGACAAAAATAATTGTAGTAGTGTAATAAAATTAATGAATGAATTGAATGAGTTTATCAGTGATCACAAAATCACTCAATCACAAAAATTATGAACATTAAGTAATTTGATTAAGATAATTCGGATTACATAGTTAAATAGTTAGAATATACTCATTACCTAACCTCTATTAATACGAAGTTTTCAACAATGTAATTCCAAATTTAGTTACAATTTTTAAATATATAATTACTATGTACTTAAATAATAATAGTTACATTTTTAAGTATTAAGACAATAATTTTGACAGTTAAAGAAAATAATATGACAGATAGCAAATGAAAATAATTTGACAGCAAGGGGAAATATTAATTTGATCACTAAATAAATTCGCAACTATAGTATGAAATTCACACAATTTTTTCAAAAATTTTAATTTTATGTATCATTTTAATGTCAATTTGATTGTTTTTATTTTTAATTTAATTTGACAGTTAAATTTTTTAATGTCTGTTTTTGCAATTTGCTCAATTCATTTCAAATTGTAATACCATAAATTAATTTGTATTGTTTAATAATTAGTTGAAATTTTCTCACTAAAGATTTCTCTCGGAAAACATACATATACAGTTAAAGGAGTATTATTTGACAATTGACATAAAGTGACAATATTCCGTCAAATGTGATCAAAATGTTAAAAATAAAAAAACAGGTTTTTATTTCATGACAGAAAGCTTTAATCATACTGATTTTTACGACTAAGTAAATAATAAATTTTAAAATTAATTATATACAGTAGTTTTAAAATTATGTTTTTCTCAAGTAGATTATAGTTTTATTGATTTGTAAAAAAAATAATTGATTACGTGACATTTTACACGACAAAATGTAAATGCATAAGTATATGACTTATAATTTGTATAAATGTTTGTCTAAATAGTATTATCTATTAATTTGCGTCAAAGATTTGAGAATTTCAAAATA